>NC_139042.1:46159688-46759688 GCF_965140915.1 Aythya marila | reverse complement strand
TATCTACGGCAAAACATTATTTTTTTCTGAATTTCCAAAGCAGATTTTAATCCTGTTGACAGACATCTGCTCTGAGAATGTTGTCGTAACACTGAAATAACAAAGCTTAATTTATTGGTACAGTTCAGGAGAAAAGGCATCAGAGTTGCTACAATAACTATGCTAATATTTAATCCATGGAGAAGAGTGTCCTCAAGGTACCTGACAATTATTTATCAGTAACAATGAAGAAACTGCTGCTACAAAGATAATGGGAAGTTCTTTGGAAGGAAGTCTAGCCAGAGAGCAAAACATTTGCTTGCCAGAGCAATTTGTTGACTATTATCCCCTCACAGAAGAGTAACTAAGTAGAATAATATTGGCCAAATATGCTAGCCTTTTTCTATATATAACTATAAAAAAAAACGTTCAGAGCAAAAACTAAGCTTTTTCCATAGCTTAGTACAATGGTTTTGTAAAAGGTTGTGTAGAAACACTATTAGAAACACTCCTAGAAGCACCGTTGTGTGCCTGTGACAGTCAGCAAAATGATTTATTTAATTTCTTGGGGAGGGTGGGAAGAGGGAGGGAGTGATTTCAAAAGTGGATGAATTTAATATACAATTAATCTGAGAAACAGTTTTAAAAATTCTGAGGACTGAAGGTAGATTAAAGTGAATATATTGTTTAATCTTTTCCATCTTTTTTCTTTCCTCCAATCTTAATGGAACTTATATTTCAAAATTTGGTATGTATCCTAGTGTACTAATTCTTTTTATTGGGGGTAGTGGCAGTGTTGTATAGAAGAGGGAATTAAAGTTTAGAATTGTACAAAATACGTTAATTACAAAGAAACAAGCAAGCAAACAAACAAACATAAATGTCAGAGTTGTTGAACAAAGACAATAATTGTGATAAGAGTTCATATTAGTACCAGGAGCTAAACACATATATCATCAGTTAGGAGATAAATTAATTAAATCCCTTGTATTTCAAAGTTTACAACATCCCTAATGTAGCCATCCCTAGTGGCTATATTTAATTGTTTTAATATAACACTATATAATATATATATATATACAAGCCAAATTTAGTACTACTATATCTATTTATATACAATATTTGTCATTGTTAATTTTCCTCTTGACTCTTATGGAATAAAAATATTATATTTCTTTTGAACTGCATGCGAATATATTCAAATTCTTGTTCTGCGATGCCCTACTGTTGAAAATTCTGGCAAATTCTCTCTGTCTGTAGTCACAAATACCACAAATTTTAAGTTAGATACTAATTACATTTCCAGTTATTTTCCAATCAGATGTCAGAGAATAGGGGCACAAGAAATTCAAGCTGTGTGAAGAATAGCCTAGAGCATAAAGAAACTGCTTCAGTAAAACCTAGGTGTCCTCCTCAGGGCTTTATTTTCATCCACTTCTTCAGGGTAAGCACTTATACCAGGTTTTGAAAGATGAAGCAGTATTAATTTTCTTCTTGAAACAACCTCTAGTGTAAAATTACTTAAGGAATTTAGTATTTTCTTTAGAAATATATATATATATATATTCCATGGGTCTTAACTGATGACTAGTTTTACATTTCATTGGAAAATAAGGTAAACCTGAAGGAAAAAAAAAAAAAAGGGGGGGGGGGGGGGGAGGAGGAGGGGTGGAATCAGCTTATTCCACATTCAAAGAAACTTTGGGATTTGACACTTCATTCTTTGCTTTACAATACAGAATACCAGCACTGATTAATATTTATAGAAAATGAAGAGGAAAATTGGTAATTATCTTTGCTAGGTGAAATACTTTTAGGATATTAGTTGAGATGGTTTTCTGAGGAAATTACACTCTTGAAGTCCTGAAGGATTAATGTAAATCTTCACCAGCTATTAATGTTCTGGCATACTTAACTATTTCATATTGCCTATTTTTCCATATAATAATAATAATAATAATAATAATAATAATAATAATAAAGTTGTTTACTAATTATTCTGTAACCATTTCCTAATATAGTATTTTTTCTGAGCACTTAAATTTATGGTGATCAGAAGTATTAGGCCAATATTTCAAATTCATATACTGTGACATTAAGCTTAAAACTAGACATTCATAAAATTAATTATATCTTCCAGTCTTTCTTTGTTTAATAAGCACATTCTTATTCAACAGGTTTAATTTCAATAATATCCTGATCTTAAATAAAAAAATAATTTAATTCCTCTTACCCCCAGATACATCTTTGCTTAACAGAGCCTCTTTCCTTTAAAGATTATAGTCAACAAGATAAAAATGTTTAAAACCACTTGGGTGGTTTAAAAACAACTAGTGATGCACTAAAGGCAATATCCAACATCTGCATCATTCAAGTTCTTAAACAATAAGAATAGGAAAATGATAAGATACTCGTGGCAGATTTTTTTTTCTCTTCTTAATCCTTAATATTAAATTTCCTCTGATAATATTTATGTTTAAAAGCCATATGTTTTTTAAGCTGGAATTGGTAATTAAGCTTTTCCACCCCTAAAAATATGGCTGTATGAATTGATGAAAAATTTGACAGATGCATCTAATAGAATATTCAGTTACATCCAGCAAAGTCAGATGTATTTTTAAAAAGTATCTAATATATGAATATATGTATTTTTATGATATATTTTACATTTATTTTTGCCAAACAACAACAACAAAAAAAGTATCTTAGCTAAAAAATGCTAAACAATTTCAGTATGATTCATTACTGGGAATACATAATACTCTTTTGGTTTTAAACTTAGATTTGATCATCTGATGATAATTATAGAACTACTTTCTTGCATATGAATTGTAGACTAATTAAACTAGCCTGCAGGCAGCCAAAGCAATAATGCTGGTTAAGCAACATTTTTTACATTCCTAGATGCTTCTGTAGTCTTTACTTTTGCTGATTTCATGCATTTTTTCTGCCAAGTTAAACAACAGAGGCTATGTTATAAAGGAAGATATCATTGAATATACATCTTATTCTAGATATCTCATAGAAATTACCAGAGATCTGACTGACCAAATTTAACACGTCAGTTAAACAAGTTGGTTGGTTAGAAAACTTATTGGTTACAGAACAAATGTGAATTTGCAAGTAAAAGAGAGCATATTTTGGATATTTTTAATACTTTGTTTTGCATTTTTGATGCTATGAAAAATTAAGCATTAAATAAGCTCTTTCCCCACCTCTTGTTCTCCTTGGCTCCTTGGAGTTCTTGATTAGATGCACTATATTTGTAATAGAGAAGATTTAAGATTTTCTGGGAAAAAAAAAAAATAAAAAAAAAAATAAAAGGAAGAAAAATTAGCATGGTAGTAGTAAATTACAGCATTCTTTAGAATGCTTTTAAAATTTATATTCATGAAATATAAGCATAAATGATAAGCATAAATGACATCCCCAATCTTGGAAGATATAATTATTATACGGTATACCTGTACTGTTTTCTCTGCTTATGTAAGGACATTTACAAAAACACTATTGGCATCATAGAATCATAGAATGATTTGGGTTAGAAGGGACTTTAAATCTCTTCTAATTCCAACCATCCTGCCTTGGGCAGGATTACCACCCACTAGACCAAGTTGTCGAGAGCCTCATCCAACGTGGCCTTCAACACTTCCGGGAATGAAGTATCCACAGCTTCTCTGGACAACCTGTTCCTGTGCCTCACCACCCTCTGAGTAAAGAATGTCTTCCTTATATCTAATCTAAACCTACCTTCTTTTAGTTTAAAGCCATTACTCCTTGTCCTATCACTACACTCCGTGACAAAGAATCTCTCTCCTGCTTTCCTGTAGACCTCTTTTAGGCACTGAAAGCTGCTATAAGGTTTTCCCAGAGCCTTCTCTTCTCAAGATTGAACAATCCCAACTCTCTCAGCCTGTCTTCACAGGAGAGGTGCTCCAGCCCTCTAATCATCTTCATGGCCTTCCTCTTGTGAAATGTGTTCATCTGATTCATGTCAATATGGAACAATTCTAGGGCTGCATGGGTATGACGAATGTGACCTTTTGTCTTACATACCCTTGTATAACCACAAGTCTAAGAAAAACAGAGTGGTTAATGTATATAGTTATTGCATCTAGCAAAGGAATGTTTTAGCAATTCATATCAATAGAGAGCTTGAAGGGAAATGTATTTATAGGCTTTTCCTTGAAGTCTCTGACATCTGGGGTGGGGTCAGAACAACTGCTAACTATTATGACTATTGCATGAGACACTATGCAAGTCTTGGATATATGGCCAGGAGATTAAGGAGAAAGGGAAAGCTGAAGGATGACTAAAAGGCAAAGCTTGCAGGGGACGCTGCACAAGTCTCTGACATACAGCCAAGTTGGACAAAGGAGAAAGATGAGAAAAAAAGCCTGGGAGGAAGACTATGAGCCTTCAGCACGAGAGACCCCCAGAGACCCCCAGAGGGAACACCGGACACATGCTCCAGTAGGAGGGTTTGGATTCCGGAAACTAATTATAATAACCCTGTTCATTACTTTTCTAGAAGTAGTAATGAATACTTATTAGCCTAGGAGCATAAAAATCAGCTGCTTGATGTAACTGATGTGCATCTTGGTGGAGCAGCGCACCCAGTGCTGTTTGCTTACCTCTATTCCTTTAATAAATTGTAGACTTTGGTTATAGTCCTATTTTGAAGACTGAGCTGTTTATAACACTCTGAACTCACTTTAATGCATTTGTGTTTCTCTTGTGCTGGGGACCCCAGAGACAAACACAGTACTCCAAATGGTATCTCACAGAAGCAGAGTAGAGAGGCAGAATCACTTCCCTCATCCTGCTGGCCACAATTCTTTTGATGCAGCCCAAGATACAGTTGGCTTTTGGGGCTGCAAGTGCACATTGCTGGCTCATGCTGAGCTTCTCATCAACCAAAACACCCCCAAGTCCTCCTCCTCAGAGCTGCTCTTAACCCATTCTCCACCCAGCCTGTGTTTGTGCTTGGGATTGCCCCAGCCCTGGTGCAGGACATTGCACTTGGCTTTGTTGAAGTTCATGAAGTTCTCACAGGACCATCCCTCAAACCTGTCTTGGTCACTCTGGTTTACATCCCTTCCCTCATGTATGTCAACCACACCACACAGCTTGGTGCCACTGGTATACTTGCTGAGGGTGCATTCAATCCCACTGTCCATGCCACCAGCAAAAATGTTAAACAGTGCTGATCTCAGTACTGACCCCTGAGGAACACCTCTCCTTACTGACTTCCAACTGGACATTGAGCCACTGACTATAACTCTTTGAGTGTGACCATCCAAACAATTCCTTACCCACCCAGTGGTCTATGCATCAAATACATGTCTCTCCAATTTAGAGACAAATACATCTTGGGGAACGGTGTCAAATTCCTTGCACTTGTCCATATAGATGTTGGTTGCCATTCCTCTATCCACCAATGCTGTAAACGCACCACAGAGGGTCACCAGATTTGTCAGGCATGATCAAT
The DNA here is from genome assembly GCF_965140915.1 of Aythya marila. Taxonomy (NCBI): domain Eukaryota; kingdom Metazoa; phylum Chordata; class Aves; order Anseriformes; family Anatidae; genus Aythya; species Aythya marila. The sequence goes on along the minus strand of NC_139042.1, from coordinate 46,754,218 downwards.
CTGCCCTTTGTGAAGCCATGTTGGCTGTCAAAAATCACTTCCTTATTTTCCATGTGCCTTAGCATAGTTTCCAGGATGATCTCTCTCATGGTATTGCTGGGCATAGAGGTGAGCCTGGCTGGGCTTAGTTCCCCAGGTCTTCCTTGTTTCCCATGTTAGCAATGGGAGTTACACTTTCTCTTACCTTGAGAGATTGAAGTGCTCCCTCCTTGCTGCCATCAAGATCCTAAACAGCACCATTTAATCATCACTGCAGGCAAGGCTGCACTTGAGCTTCACCTTCTCCACTTTCTCACCCCTTCTTGTTGCCAATTGGCTCCTCTATCACTTTGAGAAGGAAGTTGTTATCAGTGTATTACAGAAACCTCCTGGACTGCCTGTGCTTTTATGTGCTGTCCCTACAACAGACATCAGAGTGGTTGAAGTCCCCCCTGAGGACCAGAGTTTGTGAATGTGAGTCAGCTCCTATCTCTTTATAGAGGGCCTCATCTGCTTGGTTTTCCTGATCAGTTGACCTTCAGCACATTCCCACTACAGTATCCCCTGTCCTTGCCCTTCCTGTAAACCTGACCCACAAGCTCACTGTCAGCTTCTAATTCATTCCCAAAAAGAGCTCCATGTACTCCAGTCTCTCATTGACATAGAGGACAACACATCCCCATCAACTTCCCTGCCTGTCTTTCCTCAAGAGCCTGTATCCTTCCGTTGCAACACTCCAGTTATGGAAGGCATCCCACCATGTCACTATAATGCCAACGAGGTCATATCCCTGCAACATGTGTACATCTCTAACTTGTCTTGTTTGTTGTCCATGCTATACACATTAGCATAGAGACATATGAGTTGTGCCCCGATGAAGATGACTTACTGGCTGGAGTGGTTGGAATTACCTTTGTGCTGCTCTTCAGGTGCTTTCCTGCTGACCCATGACTCTTCTCCAGGCTCTGGTCATCTATGTCTGTCACTGACATCAAACTGGTAAGAGTTTAGACTGAGATCCCCCTTCCCCAGCAACTTTAGTTTAAATTTATTTGAAATCATTGCATCACTTTCTATTCCAATAAATATTTTTAGCACATGTTTATTATTGACAGTGAAAATAAAACAGGAACCTTCAATCCTCTAATGACCTTCATATTATGAAAGAGAAGTAAAATGATGAAACTATTAAGTAGTACCCCCCAAACAAACAAACGAACAAACAAAACAAAACAATGAAGAAAAAACCAAAAAAACAAAAAACAAAAAACACACACACACAAAAAAAAAAAAAAAAAAAAAAAAAAACGACTTGTAGTTTAATGTGTAAGTTAAACAGAATTGAAATAGATAAATCCAAGATTCTGATTCCAGGAAATGAGGTATTGTTCCTTTCAAAATTGTGCAAATATGGGTACCAGGTGTTTTCCTACAAAGCTGGCACACCTACAGATTTTCCATACCACTCTTTATATAATCTCTTATCAATACATTTACATTTTTGCACATTCCTATAACTTCTAATTGGTTACATAATTAGCATACTGCTAACATGACAAAATCTTTCTGCACATGCATCCTCAGACGGACCTCTTGTTAGGCCAGTGCCTCTCAACCTAGGGGCATGATTTTTTAATATTATAATGAGGATAGTTCACAGATGGTTCACAATATAATATGCTTATCTTTGTTTTTCAGCCAATTATTCTTAACAAGTTGATTAGAAGCACAATCAAGAACAATTTTATTATTATTATTAAGACCATGTTTATTTTAAATATGGTCTTCCTGATTAGCAGCTCCTAAATTAATCATCCTTTAGACATCTCCAAAGCCTGGGTCATCTTGTCCTTTCCTCAAAGTACATATTGTATTTCTTTCACACAAAACAGAGATAACTATCTACTGGTATCATCTCCTCTCCCTATTTTCTTGACCGACAGTGCAACAAGTCTTGTTGAGAGCCAATCAACACATGATAAATTACTTAGTCCCACCTTACCAACAGTATAAATCTGATATTCAGAAACTTCTCTTCTGAAGATGAGAATTCCAATTATCAGATGAGTTGACAGGTCTGGATCTCTCTCCTTCCCAAGTAGGGGTGTCTCTTTGGCATCTCCAACTCTTATCTCTAACTATGTTGGATGTTACCTGGGAAAATATTGATAACTGGAAGTTATCAAGTGAAAGTGCTGAACAATAAACTCAAGCTTGAGTATTGCAGTAAGTGAATTTACCAATGGCTATTACGAATCTGTTATATCTGTCGCCTTAGGAAACTACCTATCTCTTCAACTTTGTGAAACTGTCTCAGTGAAAGTCATTGGCAGGGCTCTGAAACAGGCAAGCATTGACTGATATTTGGCTACATATTCCTTTAGACATAAACCACTGACCAAGTCTGGGTCTAGGACCTGATCCATCTGCACCTAGGCTCCTCTCAAAGAGGAGTTTAGAAAGCAAGGGGGTCCTTTCTGAAACTTTTGACTTAGTGGGAAGGCCTCTGTCAGCCACTTACCCTTAACACAACCGTAACCACCTCTAACCTTGTCTGGACAAGTTCAAATTTGCAGTCTTCTGAAGGAAGATTCATTCTCCCAGGCTGGAGTACTTAAATTACAAAGGAAGGACGAACCATTAAAACAAGAACAAGGTAATAGAACTATGCCATCTCTTGCTGTTTTAAGCCTTTATCAGCCAATGGGAATCACAGTCCAAAGTACCCAATTATCATGCATTTTCTTAATGACATATAATAGCAAGTTAAAATTAGTGTATTCCTTTTTGGGAAACCAAAAATCCAGTATCCAGTCAAATTAGAATTTCCTTTCTACATAGAATGGGACAGCCTCATTCAGCTTCAGGTGAATATGTGCTCAGTTGATCTGCAGCAGTAGACCAACAGTTTTATAGTGTCTTAAAATTCTGAGCACATAGGAGGAGCAAAAATCTTTTCAGATATGTGAATGCAAGCAGAAGAATAATTTGTTTTATGCACAGCAACACTGACAAACAAACAAATAAAACATAAGGAAAAAGGAATAAATGATTTTAATATACTAACATTAAGAAAATTCCATTTATGTAAAGAACTGGTGAAGCCCAGTGAGGATTCAAACCATAACAGTCTTCATCAGTCCTGAAAATATATGTATGTACATCTGCATGTAACTACTCAACAGAGTTTTCCATCAGATTTTAACTGCTTGGCTCTGTAACAGAGGGGCTAGTTTTCTTATGTTTTCTCAGCAAACAGCATTCTTTTTCTGACAGTAGGACGTCTTTTGAAAAATCAGCCAGATTGAAAATGATCAAAGAATCATAGAATCATAGAATATTTAAGGTTGGAAAAGACCTTAACAAGGTGGTCTGGTCCAAACATCCCCCTAGCATTGGTATCACCCTCTAAATCATGTCCCTATGCATCAGGTCCAATCTTTCCTTGAACACCCCCAGGGATGGTGATGCCAACACCTCGCTGGACAACTCGTTCCAATGCCTGACTACTCTTTCTGAGAAGAAATTTCTCCTAATTCCCAATCTGAACCTTCCCTGGTGCAACTTGAGACCATTCCCTCTAGTCCTGTCACTAGTTATCTGCAAGAAGAGTCCAACCCCCAGCTCCCCACAACTTCCTTTCAGGTAGCTGTAGAGAGCAAGAAGGTCTGTGCTGAGCCTCCTCTTCTCCAGACTAAACAACCCCAGTTCCCTCAGTTGTTCCTCATGGGACTTGTGTTCCAGGCTCTTCACCAGCTTTGTAGCCCTTCTCTGGACATGTTCCAGGGCCTCAATGTCCTTCTTGTAGGACAAGGTCCCAAAACTGAACACAGTACTCGAGGTGTGGCCCCACCAGAGCTGAGTACAGGGGTACAATCACCCCCCTGGTTCTGCTGGCTACACTATTTCTATTACAAGACAGGATGCTGTTGGCCTTCTTGGCCACCTGGGCACACTGCCAGCTCATGTTCAGGTGAGTATCAACCAACATGCCCAGATCCTTTTCCTCTGCACAGCTTTCCAGACACTCTGCCCCAAGCTTATAGTGCTGCATGAGGTTGTTGTGCCCCTAGTGCAGGACCTGGCACTTAGCCACGTTGAACCTCATCCCATTGGCCTCTGCCCATTGAGCCATCCTGTCTAGGTCCCTCTGCAGGGCCTTCCTACCCTCTGGCAGATCAACACTTCCCACGAACTTGGAGTTGTCTGAAGGTGCATTCAATTCCCTCATCCAAATCATCATTAAAGATATTAAAGAGGATAGGTTCCAACACTGACTCCTGGGGAACACCACTCATGACCTGTTGCCAGCTGGGTTTCACTTCATTCACCACTACTCTCTGGGCCTGACCGTCCAGTCAGTTTTTAACCTAACAAAGAGTGTACCTGACCATGCTTCTGCCAGTTTCTCCAGAAGAATACTATGGAAGACTATGTTAAAGGCTTTGCTGAAGTCTAGGTAGACTACATCAACAGCCTTTCCCTCATCTACCAGGTGGGTCACCCATTCATAGAAGGAGATGAATTTGCTCAGGCAGAACTTGCCTTTCATGAACCCATGTTGGCCTGATCCCCTGTTGGTCTTGCACATGTTGTGTTATTGCATTCAAGATGACCTGCACTACCACCTTTCCTGGCACCAAGGTCAGGTTGATAGTGCTGTAGTTCCCCAGATCCTCCTTATGACCCTTTTTTATAAATGGAAGTCACGTTAGCAAGTCTCCAGTTGTCCAGGACTCCTCCGTATGACCATGACCACTAATAGATTATAGAAAGCGGTTCAGCAATCACATCTGCCAACTCTTTCAGCACCCTTGGGCCCATCTTGCCCCATGGACTTGTGATAGTCCAGTTGGATTAGCAAATCTCTGTTTCCACCTAAACTGTGGGGGTTTCTTCTGCTTCTCATCCCATACTTCCAGTTTGGGAAGCTGAATACCCCTAGGATAAGTTGTCTGACTAGTAGACAGATGTAAAGAAGGCATTAAGAACCTCGGTCTTTTCCTTATCCTCAGTAGTCGTGTTGCCCTCTGCATCCAGTAAAGGATGGAGACTCTCTTTGGCTTCTCTTACCTTTCTCTTTTACCATTAATATATTTATAAATATATTGTCATCATTTACTATAGTGGCCAAGTTGAGCTCATGCTAGGCTTTAACTTTTCTGACTTTCTCTCTGCATATGTTGGCAAATTCCTTGTATTCTCTCTGAGTTACCTGTCCCTTCTTCTCCTAGACACTCAACAAAAGTTCCCTGTTCATCCACTCCAGTCTTCTTTCTCAACGGCTCACCTTACAGCACACAGGGACAGCCTGCTTCTGTGCCTTTAAGACCTCCTTTTTGGGGAGCATCCAGCCTTTCTGGACCCCTTTGTCCTTCAGGATTGACTCCCCAGGGACCCTCCCTACCAGCATCCTGAACAGTTCAAAGTCTACCCTCTGGAAGTCCAAGGTAGCAGTTTTACTGCCTTTTTCCTGACTTCTCCAAGAATTGAGAACTAATGTTACAATATTAGTAAGGGTTGTTTTCCTTCTTTAGTGTGTCTTTCTGCCAGTTCATAATCTGTTTTGTAATATGATGCAGGTGACTGTACTAGCCTAAAAAGAAGATTCACCTTCATTACTTGGACAGTGACAAGATGGAGATTCTCCTTTTTCATTTCCAGAGAGGATGTTTGCTTTATTCATATACATGTAAGTTTGCTATTTCCTATAAAATGATAGCATGCTATGTTAATAATTTTAAAGGGACATTAAAAATAATTAATGGAAATATTCTTATATAATGACTCAATTTATGATACAGTACTGGATAAATTCATCAAAATTTGGTTGGAGGTCAACATCATATATAGTAGTAGTATATGTGAAGTGAAAGAGGTATCAAGACATTGATACGTGCAAAGACTTCAAGAGATCTGTTTGGCACAACTATTCTGGCAATAAAAAAATCGTTTCCAGTGGTTGACTCATATGGGGCCTATAGGGAAGAAATTATGGAAACTTGGTAAGCTGTCCTGATCATTATAGTATTATCACACAATTTAGTAAATACAGACATGCTATAAAATATAAATTACCATGTTTTTATTATGTATTTGGATTCCATGGTTTATAGTTTTCCTTTATAGAGCAGAACCTATTCTGCACAAAAGTTATCTGAATTAATTATCTTCATCTTCAGTTTTTGTTGTTGTTGTTTTTGTTTGTTTGTTTGTTTTATGGCAGCTACCTTATCAATAAACTCAATTCGTCTCAGCTAGACAATCAAATAAAGAAATAATAAACTTGGAAAAATGATCAATTAGATTTGAAATGCAGATTTTTAATGGACTAAAAGGTCAGGTCTATATAATGAGAAGTTCACTGTCAAGGCAAACACAAATAAACTTTATCCCTGGAGAGGCTGCAAAGTATTATGCTTTCTTCAAATTAAGATAATGTAGGTATTTCATATTCTTGAAGGAAATAAAAAGAGATTGTTACAAATGAAGACAGTCTGAATGGCTAGGAACAACTGCCTGGTATGAACAACAACATAAAAGAAAAACAGAATAAATGGCAGAAAAGCCTAATTAAACCTGAAATATCAAATGACTTCAATTAGTAGCAGAGAATAGTGGTAAAGTTAAAAGCATTTAGTGAATAATGAGATGACAAACAATATACACAGACTTGAAGTGAACACTTTTACCCAGATGAAAAGTATCATTATCAAGATAAGAAAGTACTGCAACATGATCAGAATACTGATAACTGTAGGCAGGACAATGGCTTTACAACATATGTAATTCTCAGAAAATTCAGGCCCATTCTATTAAACGGTGTTCTATCTCAGTCCTTGAGTAATTTAACTTTCTGGCTTTGTTTGTTTGGTGGTTGTTCCTGTTGTTTACTTTTGATTTAGTTTTGATTTGTTTTGAATAATCTACACATTTTGGATCCATATCTCGCACCCAAAAGTATCCATATTTTTGCTAAAAGCTTCATCTTCAAAATTGATTTTTATGCTGGAATATCTTGATTTTGCTATATGTTTCCATGTACAAACTGCAGACCTGACATAAGCCTTGCTTTAGCTCTGTTTCCATCAAGCCTTCATTTTGCATCACAAAACTTGAACACTGTGTGGGAAGAAATCAACTACAATAGATATTCATTGCCATACATATCACTGGATAACAGAAAGAGTAGAAGATAAGAGTTTTATTCATAGAAGCCAGAGTCCTTTATCTATTCTTTCTTGATATTTGTAATAATTGTTAGTAAGTCTTGCTCAGTTTGTTGCTCAATTTCAAACTGATCAAGAAACAAAGCCTAAAACTAGTTAAGAAAGCTGAATTGATACTAATAATGATTTTGCTGTGGTTTAACCCTGCTTGACAACTAAGTATAACACAGCAGTTCACTCATTCCCCTCACATTGGTATGAGGGAGAAAATAAGAAAGGTAAAAATGAAAACTTGAAAGTTGAGATAAAGACAAATTAATAGATAAAGTAAACATTGTGCTTGCAAGCTGTCCTGGTTTCAGTTAGAACAAAATTAATTCTTTTCCTAGTAGCTGGTGGAATGCTGTGTTTTGGCTTAGGATGAGAAGAGTGCTGATAACACCCCGATGTTTTAATTGTTGCAGAGCAGTGCTTATACCAAGCCAGGGACATCTCAGCCTTTTGCTCTGTCCTGCCAACAGGCAGGCTGGGGGTGTAGTAAGAGCTGGGAGGGGACAGACCCAGGACAGGTGACCCAAACTAGCCAAAGGGGTATTCCATACCATCTGACGTCATGCTAAACAATATATAGGGGTGGCTAGCCGGGGGGAGGGGGCCGGACTGCTCGGTGTTAGGCTGGGCATCGGTCAGCAGGTGGTGAGCAATTGCATTGTGCATCACTTGTTTGTACATATTATTAGTACTAGTACTATTATCACCATTGTATTATTATTATTATTATTATTATTATTATTATTATTATTATTATTATTTATTTTATTATTATTGTTATTATTATTTTCCTGTCTTATTAAACTGTCTTTATCTCAACTCATGGGCTTCACTTTCCGTTTCTCTCCCCCGTCCCAGAGAAGGAGGGGAGAGGGTGAGCGAACGGCTGCGTGGTGTTTAGCTGCCAGTCAGGTTAAACCACGACAGTCTTTTTGGTGGCCATATTGTGTGGGGTGACACAGCAGAGGAAGTTTTCGAGAAAGGGAAGAAAATAGTCCAAATCCTTCTGAAAGCCAGTTTTGCCATAAAACAAAATAAAGTCAAAGGACCTGCACAAGAGATCCAGTTTTTAGGAATAAAATGGCAAGATGGACGTCGTCAAATCCCAATGGATGTGATCAACAAAATAACAGCTGTCTCCACCAACTAACAAAAAAGAAACACAGACTTTCCTAGGTGTTGTGGGGTTTTGGAGAATGCACATCCCAAATTACAGTCTGATTGTAAACCCACTCTACCAAGTAACCCGTAAGAAGAATGAGTTTGAATGGGGCCCTGAACAATGACAAGCCTTTGAACAAATCAAGCAGGAAATAGTCCATGCAGTAGCCCTTGGGCCAATTCGAACGGGACCAGACGTAAAGAATGTGCTCTACACTGCAGCCGGGGAGAACGGCCCCACCTGGAGCCTCTGGCAGAAAGAACCTGGGGAAACTCGAGGTCGGCCCCTGGGGTTTTGGAGTTGGGGATACAGAGGATCTGAGGCCCGCTATACTCCAACTGAAAAGGAGATATTGGCAGCATATGAAGGAGTTCGATCTGCTTCGGAGGTGGTCGGTACTGAAGCGCAGCTCCTCCTAGCACCCCGATTGCCGGTACTAGGCTGGATGTTCAAGGGAAGGGTCTCTTCTACGCATCATGCAACTGATGCTACATGGAGCAAGTGGGTTCCACTGATTACTCAGCGGGCTCGAATAGGAAACCCCAGTCGCCCAAGAATATTGGAAGTGATTATGGACTGGCCAGAAGGCAAATACTTTGGGATATCATCAGAGGAGGAGGTGGGTCGTGCTGAAGAAGCCCCACTGTACAACCAGTTACCAGAGAATGAAAAGAAATACGCCCTGTTCACTGATGGGTCCTGTCGTATTGTGGGGAAGCATCGGAGATGGAAGGCTGCTGTATGGAGAGCATGGGACTCTTAATCTCAGGGTCGTGGGTTCGAGCCCCACGTTGGGCGCCAAAAAGACTGTCGTGGTTTAACCCGGCTGGCAGCTAAACACCACACAGCCGTTCGCTCACCCTCTCCCCTCCTTCTCTGGGACGGGGGAGAGAAATGGAAAGTGAAGCCCATGAGTTGAGATAAAGACAGTTTAATAAGACAGGAAAATAATAATAACAATAATAAAATAATGATAATAAAATAATGATAATAATAATAATAATAATAATAATAATAATAATAATAATAATAATAATAATAATAATAATAATAATAATACAATGGTGATAATAGTACTAGTACTAATAATATGTACAAACAAGTGATGCACAATGCAATTGCTCACCACCTGCTGACCGATGCCCAGCCTAACACCGAGCAGTCCGGCCCCCTCCCCCCGGCTAGCCACCCCTATATATTGTTTAGCATGACGTCAGATGGTATGGAATACCCCTTTGGCTAGTTTGGGTCACCTGTCCTGGGTCTGTCCCCTCCCAGCTCTTACTACACCCCCAGCCTGCCTGTTGGCAGGACAGAGCAAAAGGCTGAGATGTCCTTGGCTTGGTATAAGCACTGCTCTGCAACAATCAAAACATCAGGGTGTTATCAGCACTCTTCTCATCCTAAGCCAAAACACAGCATTCCACCAGCTACTAGGAAAAAAATTAATTCTGTTCTAACTGAAACCAGGACATAAGCAAAGCTAAGTTTTTCATTCACTGGCTCCTATTGGCAGGAAGGTGTTCAGCCGTATCCAGGAAAGCACGGCTTGCTTCATCAAATGTAATGGTTACTTGGGAAGACTAGTGCCATTGCTTTAAACGTCCCCCCTCCCTCCTTCTTTCCCAAAGTTTTTATTGTTAAGCATGACACTGTATGGTATGGAATATCCCTTTGTTCAGTCTGGGTCAGCTGTCCTAGCTGTGTCGTCTCCCAACCTCTTGTGCAACCGCAGTATCCTCACTGTCAGGGAGCGTCTTTGACTCAGTGTAAGAGCTGTTCAGCAATAGGTAAACCATCAGAATATTATCACCGCTATTTTCATCAAAAATCCAAAACATAGCAGCAGATCAGCTACTGTAAAGAAAATTAACTCTATTCCAGCCCAAACCAGGACAGAGGTATTTTGAATAACTTGCCAGATCCTTCCTATTGTCCTGTTACAAACATAGTCAGGACCTTTGGCTGCAGTGAACAGCTTCATATTACAGAGACCAGCTGGCTTAAAATGTCCTGTACACATGCTATTCAACACTCGCACCTTTCCAAAAGCTTGCTCTCCATCAAATAACTAATTGGAAATGTTCATTGTCCAAAAACTTTTGAGAGCCACTGCTTGACCCCCAGTCAAAATGTGTAGGCATGATCTATATTTTTAGAGATCTATATTTTTACATAGAAGTTGCGTAAATATATATATATAGTTATATATACCTTTGAGATCAGGTCTTTTAGAAATGATTTTTTTTTTTTTTTTTTTAAGTACAATTTCCCATCCTGCTGGAAGTAAATAAGTTTCTGGTCCTTCCTGAGGTGTTATGGAGGAATGTGACTTACTATTCATATGCTAATTGTTAAAAACCCAGCTGTAACATTGCCCTTGTTGTGGTGCAGAAAGTATGCCTTAAGAATTTCTTCATTCCTTTAAACAGAATATCAAAGTGTGGTGGTTTTACTTGGGTGGCCAGCCAAGCTCCACCACAACTGCTGTCTCACTCACCCTCCTCAAAGAGAAAGGGGGAGAAAATACAATGCAAAGGGCTCAAGGTTTGAGATAAGGACAGGGAGAACACTCAGTAGTTATTGTGGCAGGCAAAACAGACTCAGAGTAGGAAGATAGTAAAATTTATCACCTATTATTAACAAACTATAGAAGTGAGAAACAAAGAAACCAAAAATACCTTTCTCCCATCTACCCTCTTCCACCTCCTTCCCCCCCAAGCGGTGCAGGAGAAGGAGGGAATGGGGGTCAGAGTTAGTCTATAGCACTTCGTCTCCTCTGCTCATTCTTATTCACTCTCTTCTCCAACTCCAACATGGTATCCCTCACATGGGATTCAGACCCTCCCAAACTGATCCTGCATGGGCTTTCCACAGGCTGCTGCTCTTCAAAAACTGCTCCAAATATGGGTCTATACCATGCGGTCCATTCATCAGGAACAAAGTGCTCTAACACAGGTCCCCAACAGACAACAGCTCCTGCCACATCACCTGCTCCTGCATGGTCCCCTAACTAGAGGCTACAGGTCCGGCCTGGAATCTGCTCTAGCAGGGGTTCTCCACAAGACACAGCTTCCTTCAGGTCAGAAGGTCTCCTCTAAGGGCTGCAGCATGGAAATCTGGTACACCATGGGCTGCAGGGGGACAGCCTGCTTCACTGTGGCCCTCTCTACGGGCCACAGTTCTGTTTCAGCACCTGGAGCACTTCCTGCCCTCCTTCTTCTGACCTTGGGGTCTGCAGGGTTGTTTTTCCTTCCTCTCTCTCCCAGCTGCTGTTGAGCAGCAGTTTTTTCCCTTTTTTAAACATGCTCTCACAAAGGTGTGAACAACATAAATTATTGGCTCGGCTCTAGCCAGAAGCAAAGCCCTTATCTAACATGTGACAGCTTCTGGATTTTTCTTACAAGAAGCCACCCCTATGCCCCCCACTACCAAAACCTTGTCAAGGTTTTGGTAAACCCACTACACAAAGTATTTGTCAAAACAGTTGTTTGAGGACCTGTCACTCATAAAATTATCCTTAAAGCAAATCAGTATTAAGATAAAATAAAGAGCAGTGTATCTACACAGTTTTAGTGAAAGTAAAATGAAAAATATGTTAGAAAAAAAAAAAAGCACAAAATAAAAACAATCTATTTACCATTATTTCCATCCAAATACCTACACACATATGTATAAAAATATATGCATTCAGATTAACAGGTTTCTTATAGCATAATATTCAACTCTGAAGCTGTTAGAAGTCTGCAAAAACAGGGTTGAACTTCAGCTGTTTTAATAAGTTCTACAACATTAGCCTGATTTTTACAGTGCCAGATGCAGATTAGCATCTGGGTGCTTTCTTCCACATGTATTGCATGTGTAAGTCCTATTTTGATTATGTTTGCATCAAACTTTCATTTCACCTTCAAATATTTCCTGATATACAGCTTGAATTTGGAAGTAGAATTCTGTGAAATACTTTTTGTCCACTGTAGATTTTGGAATTATTGTGCTGGGTAAGCCTTGACTAACTGCCAAACTCCCACTTGTGAAGGACCTCCTCCTCTTCTCCTCTCCCCTTGGTGTTCCCTCTTTTGTTTCTTCCTTTTTCTTTTCTTTTTTTCTTTTCTTTTTTTTTTTTCTTTTTCTTCTTTTTTTTTTTTTTTTTTTTTCTTTTTACTTTCTCCACTACTTGCTACCTGTTCATCATTTTTTGCTCTTTCTTGAATAACATTTCCAGAGAGACCCCACTATCTTGGCTCAGTTGTGCCTTGCTGTGGGACTATTAGAGCCAGTTAGAACTGGCTAGCTCACACAGGGCAGCCCCTAGCTTCTTCTCAGACGAAGCTCCACATTTGCCAACACTTTGCCGCCTGCACCCAATACATCAGTGTCCTCTGAACATAGGTATTTGGAGTCAATCAATGTCTTTTTGATTACTTTGATGATCAGTGCTCACCCCTGGTTATGAAGAATTTAGTCACTATCCTTTATCATTCAGGTACTTAGACTCTCTTCATGAATTAATTTTATTTAAACTAGGACAGATGACATAAATGCCCTTTTCACTCTATGACTCTATGTGAATTGTGCAAAAGATTTGCATTAACATAAAATTCCATGACTTGCCTTTATAGCAACATCAGAACAGCAATGTGTCTGCCGTTAATTCAGTTCAAGTATTCATTTTAATGCACACAGTATTCCATATAACTAAAGCAAACTGTCTAAAGAATAGTTTGCTTTTTCTGAATATAGGTTCCAAGATATTTGTATTCTTCTAGGACTCTGCAAAAGATTTGTGATCTTATATCCTCTTTTGTATGCAGGTGATGTTAAACTATGTAAATTATGTAGTGAATATTAAAAACAAACAAACAAACAAACAAACAAAAACTTTGTATTTTTTGTAATGCATATATACTACAGACTTCCAAAGGCTGAATGTATTTTTGTGCAATATATATTTTCATGAGCTTTGCAGAGAGATAAGTAAAACTGAGATACATTACACTTTATTTAAATAGTTAGTTAGTTTGGTCTGTGAAAAGACTCTGATAATACTGTCTCTCTTTCCAAAAGATGTTGACATCTTCATTGAAAAAAAATGTGTTCTCAAGAATTTTATTATAGGAAGACTGGTGGAAGTTTTGGATATTATTTTTTAATAATTTTTCCTTCTTCAAAAAACAGCCTTCTGTTGTGAAGTCAGAATCATTTTTGCAGTGATCACGGGTTCTTTCCAAGGAAAGTTATAATGACAGTATGCAAAAGTAGGTAATGCAGTTTGGGAATTAAAATACTGCAGCTAAGTGGATGAGAAAGCAAAGGAGGTGAGTCAAGGCTAATGTACAGTCACTTTTTAGTTTGTCAAAATGGAATGCAAACCTTATCATTTGACAGTTTGCTGATTATCCTTATAAAATACTTTTGTGTGCTACTGTAATTGCCTCAAACCATGCTAGCAAAATTTTCCTAGTCAGTGAGGTTCCAGAATATTATTTCAGGGACTCGATATTGATTTTAGCTTGAAAATAATGTAAGTTGTCTCAAAATTCAGCATATCCTGTCTCCTTGATAAATTCTCTTTTTACAGAGAATATTCTATGGAAAAGGGTAAAAATAGTTTCAATATAATAAAGCTACCACAGATCTCTGATGGGCAGAGGCCAATGGGAGCTGTGAAGCTGGTGAAGAGTCTGGGACAAAAGTCCTATGAGGAGTGACTTAGGGAATTGGGGTTGTTTAGTCTGGAGAAGAAGAGGTTCAAGTGAGATCTTCTTGCTCTCTACAGCTGCCTGAAAGGAAGTAGTGGGGAGCTGGCAGTCAGCCTCTTCTCACAGATAACAAGTGATAGGACTAGAGGGCGTCATGTTGCAGCATGGGAGGTTCAGGTTAAGAATTAGGAGAAACTTCTTCTCAGAAAGAGTAGTCAGGCATTGAAATGGATTGCCCAGGGAAATGGTGGTGTCACTGTCCCTGGGGGTGTTTAAAGAAAGGTTAGCCGTGGTGCTTAGGGACATTGTTTAGTGGGTGATATTGTTTGTATGTGGATGGTTGGACCAGATGGTCTTGGAGGTCTTTTCCAACCTAAATAATTCTATGATTCTATCATAGAGATCAGGAGAACTCAGAGTAGACTTTTTTTTTTTTAAATGAAATTATGTTCTAAGAATTACAGAAAAAAAAATCAAATTTCATTTATTTACTATGTTGACTACGTGTCTATTCCAGAAATATGTCCCCAGAACATAGAAAGTATGACTGCTCTGTGATGCAAACTTATTATGAACTTCTGTTTGGCTGAGCTCCACCACAACCACCCTCTTACACTCCCTCCTGAAAAGAGGAGGTAGAGAAAATACAACAAAAAATGACTCAAGTGTTGAGATAAGGACATGGAGATTTTTTACCAATTACTGTAAGTGGAAAAAAAAAAAAAAAAAAAAAAAGATTCAGTGCAGGGTGATTAATATAATTTATTACCTATTACTAACAGACTAAAACAGTGAGAAACTAAAAGTGAACTAAAACCACCCTTCCCCTATCTACCCTCTTGCTCCTGGCACAGGTGAATGGGAAATGGAGGTTGTAGTCAGTCCATAACGCTTTGTCATCTGTTGCTCTTCCATCTTCACTCTCTTCCCCAGCTCTAGCATGGGTTCCCTCTGATATGATGCCATCCTTCCCAAAATTGATCCTATGTGGGCTTCCCACTGTAGTGGGTTTACGTGGCAAGGTTTTGGTAGCAGGGAGCCATAGGGGTGGTTTCTGTGAGAAAGATCTAGAAGCTGCCCCATGTTTGGGAAGGGCCCCACTGTTTTCCAGAGCTGAGCCAATAAGCGATGTTGTTTTGTGCCTCTGTGAGAGCATATTTAAGACAGGGAAAAAACGCTGCACCACACAGCAGCTGGGAGTGAGAGAACAGCCTTGCAGGTGCCAAGGTCAGTGTAGAGGGAGGGGGAGAGGTGCTCCAGGCGCCAGAGCAGAAGTCCCCTGCGGCCTGTGGTAAGGACCATGGTGAAGCAGGATGTCCCCCTGCAGCCCATGGAGTACCACGGTGGAGCAGGGTTCCACGCTGCAGCCCGTGGAGGAGACCACGGTGGAGCAGGTGGCCCTGCACCGACGGAGGCTGCCGCCTGTGGAAGACCCCTGCCTGAGCAGATTCCGGGCTGGACCTGTAGCCCGTGGAGAGTAGACCACGCAGGAGCAGGTGACCTGGCAGGAGCTGCTGCCCATAGGGGAGCCAGGTTGGAGCAGTTTTCTCCTGAGGGATGGACCCCGTGGTACGGACCCATATCTGGAGCAGTTCTGGAAGAGCTGCTGCCTGTGTGAAGCCCATGCTGGATCTGTTCACCAAGGACTGCATCCCGTGGGTGGGACCCCACAGCACAGAGGATGAGAGTGACCGAGAAGGAGCGGCAGAGAAGAAGTGCTGTAGACTGACCATAACCCCCATTCTCCCATTCCCCTGCGCCACTCGGGGGAAGGAGGTGGAAGAGGGTGGATGGGGGGGAAGGAGCTTTTGTTTTTTTTCTTCCTTTGTTTTCTCACTTCTCTCGCTTGTTAGTAATAGGCAATAAATCTTACTATCTCCTTATGCTGAGTCTGTTTTGCCCGTTACAATAATTATTGCATGATTTTCTCATCCTTATCTCAACCCTTGAGCCCTTTTTATATATTTTCTCCCCATTCCTCTTTGAGGAGGGGGAGTAAGAGAGCGGCTGTGGTGGAGCTCGGCTGCCCACTCGAGCGGAACCACGACACCCACAGATAGCAACTCTTCAAGAACTGCTCCAATATTAGTCTGTATCATGGAATCCATCCTTCAGGAGTGGACTGCTACAACATGGGTGCCCCAGGGTCCACAGATCCTGCCAGATCCCCTGCTCCTGCATGGGCTTCTCTCCACAGCCTGCAGCTCCAGTCTGGGGCCTGCTTTTGTGGGGGTTCTCCAAGGGCCGCAGCCTCTTTCAGGCAAGATCCACTTAATCCTATGTGGACCTCTCCATGGGCTGCAGCATGGAGATCTGCTCTGCCGTAGTATCCCATAGGCTGCAGGGGGACAGACTGCTCCACCATGGGCCTCTCCAAGGGCTGCAGGAGAATTTCTGCTTCTGCACCTGCAACATATCCTTTACTGATTTTGGTGTCTGCAGGACTGCCTCTGTCTGCATTTACTCTTCCCTCTCTCCCAACTGCTGTTGTGCACCCATTGTTTCGTTTCTCAAATATTCTCTCACAGAGGCACAACCAGCATTGAGCATTGGCTAATCTTTGGTCAGCAGTGGATCCATTTTGGAGCTGGCTGAAACTGGCCCTTAACTAACATGGGGCAGCTTCTGGACTATTCCCAGAGAGACCACTCCTACAGGCCCAACGCTCTGGCAAACCAATTCCCTGCCATGTAAACCCAATACAACACTATGAAATAATCAATCCCTAAATACAGAAGAAGAGATATGATAAGACACATTTTAGAAATGTGTTCAGTTTTTTGGGTTTGAAAATGCTACTTTGAGAATGACCATTCAAAAACTGAATTGTTGAAATACATATGGCATATTTGGTATATTTTAGCTTGTTATATTACATAAAAATGTATGTAAAGATTTCTTATTGAGTAAAATTAAAAAATATCATATTGAGATAGCTAAATAGAAGGGTTATATAGAAAGTTAGCTATACAGAAGATAAAGTCCAAGCTTTTCCTATACATTGCTTTCCTAATCTTGATTCAGTTAAAAAGTATTGTGATGTGCTCAAGAACAAATAGAGGTATTAGCCTATGTTAAGAAATTTCAAATCTGACTTGTATTTCAGTGTTCCACCTCTAGTACAGAGGGAAATATTGGAAAAAACTACAAATACTGGGATGAAACATGGTAGAGGAAACTATGTTGATATTTTGTTGTTGTTTTATAGGGAAAAACAAAACAAACAAATGAGCAAACAAACAAAAACACCATTAAAATATCGAAGATTTATTCAAGTTTTAACCCTGGGGAGTTTTCTATGCTAAAATACTGCTCAAAGGATGGACAACATTGAATTCAGGCCACCCTTCTCAAGGCTTTTGTCCAGTGAAGTTTTGGAAGAAAACTGAGGATTGAGGATGGAGATTCCACTAATTCCCTGGGCAATCTGTTCCAGGCCTCATGGTGATATATGTCTGTATGTCTATACTCACATACAGCCATTGGCATTTAAAAAGAACTTTCTTCAAGAAGTATTCCATATTCCTTTTCACTTATAGTACTCTGTGTGTGTATAACTGTCAAACTGTAGAATCTCATAACATAAAGACCAAACAATAATAAAAAAGTTAATTTGTTTCGTATTGCTTACTTATGTAATACCAAGAAGAAAAAGAAGAAGAAGAAGAAGAACAAGAACAAGAAGAAGAAGAACAAGAACAAGAACAAGAAGAAGAAGAACAAGAACAAGAACAAGAACAAGATATTATTAGCAAGGTTCAAAAAAAATCAAGGAAGAAAAATTATGTGGGAGCATTGTCTTCCATACATTCCCTCCAAACATTTTCACTATGAGCAAAGCCATCCCAACAGGAGCTAATCACTGTAAGGAAAAAGTAACACATTCAGTAAGACTGAATAAGATTTTTATTATTTTTTTTTAATCAAGCTTTGATTTTCTGCATTTTTCTCCACTTTTAAGAATTAATTCTTATTTCAAACATATCAAAATATTCAGTCTCTGACTAAAGTCTTCAGAAATGGGGAGTCCATTACAAAGTCTTGTAAAGTGATTTTATGCTTTCTGAAAGAAAGAAAAAAAAAAAAAAAAGTTTTAAGCTCTCTGAAAGTTTTGCACAGAATTTTCTGTTAAATGATACAAATGTGTTTGTTTGTTTTTTTTTGAGCTTTTTTCACCCATTTAACTGTCCTATGTTGTACTTTTAGTCCTCAGTCAGATTTCTTATTGTCTGAAATTAAATTAACCTTCTACAGCTATTGTATTTTGATTTTAAAAAAGAAATGAATTCTTACAGTTTTGCTCAAAAGACTAATTTTTTTGAACATTTAGAACATGGCACTCTTACCTATCAAAAAAGATGGATACTTTTGTTTGTTATAGTAGTTATAAAAAGTTCCATTAGTGGGCAGGAGGGGCAAGGAGAGCCATGATGGTGAACCTCTGCATGGCTGGAATTTGCACAGCCTGTCATGACTGTCCAGCAGGGGTCCACCTGATGCTGCATCACAGTGGTTCCCAGCATCTGGAGGGACTTAATATTAACTAGCTATCTACATTTCTTATTTCCATTAATGTAGTTGCTGTTGGTGGTGGTGGTGGTGTTACCATTATTATCATTATAATTATTATTATGGTTATATTACACCAATTTCTTCTGTGCCTTGGTTATTGAGATCCACAAAGAACCTTGCACCCCTTTCTGAACAAAACATCTACTAAGAAACTAAGTTTTCTTTGAGAAGACATTTTTGAATTGATTTCTATCTTTCTTTAAACACAATTGCTGAACACTTTTAACAGTTCATACAATCTAGTTTGCCAGGAGAATGAAATTTAAGGTTCAACTTAAGATACACAAATTTGATTAGGATGTTTGGAGAAGGGAATAAAACCCAAATCTGATTTCTTTAGAAGGCAGGTAAACTAGGCAAGGATAATGGATCTCTGATAGAATTATCTGCCCTCTGGGATTTGATACATTTCAGAGCCTATATACTGATTCAGAGAGAATAACTCACTACGTAAATAAAATCCACTGGAGAAAAAGACATTTATTTAAGATCAAAGACTAATGAACATGAGTAAAGCAGTTATTTGAACACAATTTGGCAGAGTGACCTACCATATATGACAGAAGGATACTGAACTTGACTCACTGCTTCTTTGCAGCTGTGTTGTTTATACCTATATAAATGATAATAGATATTAAATATGTGTAAAGATATAGTCCAAAGTTCAAGATAATGGAAAAGTAAATGACATATATCCTGAATTATGAAGAAATTGCAAATTCAGTTGTGACATACCTGAAGCTGTAAACCTTAGCGGATTGGAATATTTCTTGGAGAACTATATAGAGAGAAACAAATGCATGACACAATCAATACAATACAACAATACAATTAATAGTTGTTAGAAAGAGTCATTATCCAGTAGTTTAGATTCTCTAATAGTTGTATATGTTGCTGTAAACTTTTAAGACCACAAAACTTTTTTAAACTCAGCTGTTGTAGATAAACTGTTGCTTGAATGTGTATGTGTACATTTTGTAATATTATAGGTATATCCATGAACATGCAAAGATGTTATACCTTCTACCCTTAAGACTTCCTTTTCAAATTCCGACAGTTTTTCTTCTACAAATAATTATCTCTGCTCTTCAATTTGGAGCCTTGAACACGCATTAAGAGGGAATAAGGGCATTTGATTGGCATGAAATGTGAACAGTCTTGATATTACTAACACAGTTACATATTATTTTTTAACGTTTCATTTACTGTCATGATAATTACTGTTCTAGGCAATAATGCATATTATTGCAGAAAATCATATCTCATAGATATGTACGATATGTTGTATTTTTTTATTATCCTTCAACATCTTAATAATCACAATTATGTCTGTAAAACAATAACGACAAAGACAGTGTAAGAAATTAAACTGAAAAGAAAAAAAAAAAAGAGAGAGAGATTTATAGTTGTAAAAGTTGTAATATTCAGTACATTGTAAAGCTCGTATCTCTAGCGTATTTCCAAAAGGAGTAGGCTAATAATTAGCTATTCAATGAAGCTTATTACAGGACTAATCAACCTATGATAAAATTTCACTTCATATGTCTGGACATGCATTTGTCATGCACAAATCATATAAAGCACCTGTATATATGACAATAGAAATTAGAAATATTTAAAGATAAAGCCCAAAGTTCAAGATAGTGGAAAAGTAAATGACAAAACTCCTGATTTCATCATGATTAAATGTATGTTCCCATATTCACAGAACCCTCAGAAATGAAGGATAGGATCATGCCTTTTTTGGTTCTTTATGTCTATCTATAATTGACAATTTGTTCTTCCTTGGTTTCAGGTGCTGAACTGGCATATAAAATTTGAAGTCTAGTCTGAATTTGTATTTTTCTATTTTTATGGCTGTCAAGACACTCTTCATCTATTTGTATGCCAATTCGTCTATCTACAAAATGTGTGCAGCAGGGGCCTACACATAAGAGAATTAAAAATACAGTGAAATATGTAGGCAACTGTGGTCTTCAAAGATTGAACAGTGTCATTTCCTTCACTATAGAGATCCAAAAGAAAATCTGTAAAACTAAAATGTTTTCTACTAATACAGTAATAATTTTACCTAATGGTCTTTCAGAAAGTGTGAAAATGGAACTCTGAGTAATCTTAAGGTAGACAGAAATACGTACAGCACCCCTTTCAAAATTGTCATTAATATAAAAAATTGAAAACAACAATCGTGTTTTCAAAAAGTACAATAGAATACAAAACACGATTGGATTAATGCTTACTACTGAAGTGTCTGCATGTTTACACTGGAAGGCATATTTTACCAGAACTCCACAACAAACAGCTGGAGAGAATACAATTAATTTGGTTATGATTACATCATATTATTATGGGACTGAGCAGAAAAGTCTCAAGAGTTCATTATGTATGTGTCACAACAAAGGCGGTGCAAGAGTTGAAAATGATGGTCTTGAAGAAATTCAGAAAATTGCATTGCACACTTTCTTCCACTGAAACAAATATATAGCGTGGACTGTGGACTGATAAAGAGAATTAAGTTCCTGGATTATAATGAATTATTTTTTATGTTTGTTTCCACCTTAAAAAAAAAAAAAAAAAAAAAAAAAGGAAATTTAATGGTTGACATGATATAAATATACCATAAAGCTTACAAATTCTTATTTCTGAAATAAAGGAACTGTATGGGATTTTGTTTGCTCCATTAAGTTTAAAATGAGCACAGTGGACAGTTTTCTACATTTTTCGTTTATCATGCATACATGGAAAAAAATAAATTAAATTTCTTCAATAAGGGATTTTATATCCTGCAGGATGTATTTCACTGTATCACAATAACATCCAAAAAAAAAAAAAAGTCTTTTTATTTTTTTCTTTGTTTGTTTAGTTTATTTTTTTTTGTTTGGTTTGGTTTGTTTGACTGATTGATTTCCTTGATAATTAGGAAAATATCTATGAGTACTTAACTTTAATGCATGCATTGTTGCCCTAGGTCTAGTAGGTTTTTCTTCTAACATACTTTAATATTTCTTTAATCTTCTTGAGCTACCAGACACTTGGAAATTTTCCTTTTGGAAAATCTTTTGCTGCAGAATAGATAGAACCTATAATAGCTGCCAGCAACACCAGGAAATGTTGATTTTCTATGTTAAGTTGTTTTTTTAAACTGTAGGTACTTGACAAATTTTCAGAAATATAGCTATTAAATTGAAGATAAAGATTAGTAATGTAAAATTTGACTGTAACTGTTTTCTAGATCATAATGCTATTTTTATTGTTATGTATTATTATTGTTGAATAAAAGTTTTTGTTCCCCAAAAGATTAGCTGTTCTTCTGAAAGGTATAGATTTCAAAAATACCTTGAACAGAAGAACTGAATTTAACATAAGAAAAGAGTTTAATTTCTTCATCTTTTTGCTGTAATCCCTGTGGCATACATCTGGAGTCTCATGATCAAAAAGATATAGATAAAACTGAGGTGGATGAAAAAATTTAATATTAGGAGAATTAATATATGTATTATATATAAAATATATGTTTCTCCTATGAAAAAAGACTGAGAGAGCTGGGGATGTTCAGCCTAAAGAAGAAGAGGCTCAGGGGTGACCACATTGTGGCTTTTCAATACTTAAAGGAGTCTTATAAAATAAAAATGGAGAGCAAATTTATACTCAGGCAGATAATGATAGGACAAGGGGAAATGGTTTTAAACTAAAAGAGGATAGATTTAGATTAGATGTAATGCAGAAATTCTTAACTCGGAGGGTTGTGAGTCACTGGAACAGGTTGTCCAGAGAAGCTGTGGACACCCCATTCCTGGAGATGTACAAGACCAGGTTGGATGAGGCCCTGGGAAATCTGATCTAGTGGGTGGCATCCTTGCCCATGGCATGATCTTTACGGTCCCTTCCAGTCCGAGCTGTTCTGTGATATGTATATATATGGTACACACACGCACGCACACACACACACACACACATATATTATTATTTATTTTAAATAATATATAATATATATATATTATTATAATATTATATATATTATATATATATTGTGTGTATGTATATATATATATATATATTAGATGTCAAAAAGTTTTTTGTCCAAGACTGTTTATATTTCTGTTTATTACAGTAGGATAGCTATGACATATTGTGTCATATAGAGATGTTGAGAGATGGTAGAGATATAAATAGTTATGATCCCAGATCAGGTGCTTTTATGACTTTTTATGCCCTATATTGATGAAAGCAAGGTTTAGACTATAACAAAACCTAAAGGGTTCTAATCAAAGACAAAATTAAAAAAAAAATAAATCTTGAATCAGCTTTTCTTTGAAATGGTTGCACTGGTATAGGGTGTTCTGACTTCCTCAGCATCTTTTGGTGATGCTGAGGAAGGAACCTTATCTTTTCTGGTTCATTTTTGTCCTTGTTTCGATATTAAATAGCAAATATAACTATACTTGATATTTAATAGCAAATATAATACACACTTTCAGTTACAGTAATCTAGTATTTGCAGAATAATATACAAAAATATACATTGATATTATTGATGTTTCAAATATATATCAAAGGTACATCAAATTGTTTTAACCTGTAGATTATGATAAACAGCAGCATTATTCTGCCATGGAATTCTGCATTTAGCATTCAAAAGCATTCCTAAGAGATTGTTTTTCTTACTATTTTGGAATGAAAATGTAAATCTGAAAAAATATGAAAAATGAGAATTTATTCTGAAAAATATATATCCAGCTGATTCTAATTAATTTTCTATTTCACGAGATATGGGCATTCCAATGTTTGCTTTGTGTTTCAGATATAGGAATGAGGAATAATTAAATTAAAAAAAAAAAAAAAAAGCAAGAACAAGGACAGTTTTGCAATAACATGGTATTTAAAAGAACAATAGTTACTTTTTAAAAATATGTAAAAATAATAAGAAAAAAAATAAAATAAAACAGCATGCCCAAAACATTTCTGCATATAAGAAATGTATTTTTATTAAAAAAATGCATGTAATTTGAAGTTTGATTTGCAAATCATATGTTCTAGTTCTACAAGTAATAACTACATTTACAATCTCAAGAGTATAATGAAATGTCTAATTTTACACATCATCTTCTTACTAAAAAGGAATCAAAATGTATTTTGTAGGATCATATCATCTTGTGGTTTAACTGCATTTAACAATGTTTAACAGAGTTGGGTTGACAAATCGGATATCAGTTGCCTTTCTGGACAAAATAGCAGTCTTTGAACAACTTGATAGTAACTTACGGATTTTCAGTTAAAATAGTGTCTAGCAGCAGATGCAGCTGATACATTTTACAGACTGAAATTTTCTACCATCATGTTCTGGCTATGTAGAAGTTAAATTGTTGGTTGAAGATAAGGATGAAACAACAAATTCTATGTTCACTGTCTTCTTTCATTAAAAACACCAACAAATGGAGACCTACCTACCTTGAGGGCGTTCTCAAATGTTTGGTTTTCCTTGATCCTAGCTGTAAGAGTATTGTGGTTTGAGTAGTCAGTGATCCACAGTGCACTTAACTCAAGCATGCCCAGGACTCTGCTGTGCTTTGCTGTGTTATATTACAAGTACAGTGTGGGAGGAGTTGTTGACTCTGTTGAGGGTGAAAAGGCCTTGCAGAGAGGTCTGGACAGACTAGAGAGCTGGGCGATCACCAACCACATGAAGGTTAACAAGAGTAAGTGCTGGGAAGGGGCAACCCTAGCTATACATACAGACTGGGTGACGAAATGATGGACAGCAGCCCCACAGAGAGGGATCTGTGGGTTTTGGTAGACAGCAAGCTGAATATGAGCCAGCAGTGTGCCCTAGCAGCCAGGAGGGCCAACCGTATCCTGGGGTGCATCAAGCATGGCATTGCTAGTCAGTCGAGGGAAGTGATTGTTCTGCTCTACTCTGCACTCGTGCAGCCTCACCTTGAGTACTGTGTACAGTTCTGGGCACCACAGTACAAAAAGGATGTGAAACTATTGGAGAGTGTTCATAGAATGGCTACTAAGACGTTGAAGAGCCTAGAGGGGGAGATGTATGAGGAGTGGCTGAGGTCAATTACAGGCTGAACAGTCTAGTTTAGTTTGGAAAAAGAGGAAGCTGAGGGGACTCATTGTGGTCTACAGCTTCCTCATGAGGGAGACTGAAGAGGCAGGCACCAATCTATTCTCTTTAGTGACCAACGATAAGACCCAAGGGAATGGTGTCAAGCTGTGTCAGGGTAGGTTCAGGTTGGATATCAGGAAAAGGTTCTTCACTGAGAGGGTGATCACGCACTGGAACAGGCTCCACAAGGATGTAGTCATGGCACCAAGCCTGTCAGCGTTTAAGAGTCATTTGGACTGTACTCTTAGTCATATGGTCTGATTTTTTGGTTAGACCTGTGTGGTGTCAGGAGTTGGACTCAATGGTCCTTATGGGTCCCTTCCAACCTGGGATATTCCATGATTCTATGATTCTTTGATTCTATCCTGCAGAAATTCCTTGGCTATTGGATGAATAAAGCCAGTTCCTGGTAACAGAAGAGGCTGTAAGCAGCTCCCCCTTGGTACTAGTTATTATGCCACCTGTATGGCCTTGCCTTTCACTAATGGTGCAGTAAGAAATTCTCATGAGAACCTTGTTTCTGTTTTGACTGCAAAAATCATAAATAGAGTTGCTTCTTTGTAAGAAAATCCTGTAATAACTTGAGTGACTGAAAAGCAAATCTCTGATTTGGATAGGGTTTTGCATGGTGTACTGCATGTGGGTTGGAATCCTGTTTTACAATACACCACTCACAGCTTCCTGCATCTAAAGGCATGTAAGGTTATCTATGCTATTCTCTTATTATAGTGTTACCTCTAATAAATAGCATTTTAAATAACACCTTACATAGTCTAATTGCCTTTTTTACTGGTATCATAATGAACCAGAACCTCCCAGAGCAAAACAAATCCAAAGCTCTTTTCCTAAGACATTATTCTAACATAGTATTAATAAGGTATAACTAACCCAGCAGTGCACGTCTAATGTTTTCCTGTGAACTTGGATATCCACAGATGTCAAAGTAAGTTCATGTAAGTACATAGGTAGTAGGTCTTAGCCCGCAAGAAACACCAGATAATTAAAGTTTGTTTACATACTCCCTTAGAGACTTTTCTTTTGTTCCTGCCTGTATATTTCTCACTTTATTCCTTTTTATCTCTCTGCTGAAACATCTAATTATTCTTGATTTAATCCCACCTATATAGACATCAATGTTATTTTTTTCATAAACCTTGTTGCACAGCTAGAGCACTTGTTTATAATGATGTTCAAGCTGGCTTGATGGTAACTCTAATCTTACTGATCTGAAGAATGACTGGAGCTATGCAATCTCACCCTTCTGAAGATAGTATGCCTGTGAGTATTGGATTCCCTCTGTAAAAGTGAGGTAGAATTATGTGAGGTATTAGTTCTTAGATGGTTAGCCCTGAAACCAACATCAAGAGGATTTGAAAACCTACAGTCAGGACAAAGACATCAGAAATGGAGTAGAAGTGAGACAGATGTCACAGGAAAAGAAGGAAAGACTCCTAATTTTTTCTCATTCCCTCAGCTGCCACTTCAGGCAACTTTCACAGAATCACAGAATTGAAGGAGTTGGAAGGAACCTCAAAAGATCATCAGGTCCAACCCCGCTGACAAAGTAGGTTCCTTAGAGCAGGCTGCCCAGGTAGGCATCCAGATGGGCCTTGAATTTCTTCAGAGAAGGAGACTCCACAACCTCCCTGGGCAGCCTGTTCCAGTGCTCCATCACCCTCACCGTGAAGAAGCTCTTTCACATGTCAGTGCGGAACTTCCTGTGCTCTATCTTGTGCCCATTACCTGGGCACAAGTCCTGTCCCTGCAAACCACTGAAAAGAGGTTGGCCAAATCCCTTGGTCTCCCACACCTCAGGTATTTATACACATTGATGAGATTCCCCTCTCAGTCTTCTTTTCTCTAGGCTGAACAGTCCAAGGTCTCTCAGCCTTTCCTCATAGGGAAGATCATAGAATCATAGCATCATAGAATATCCTGAGTTGGAAGGGACCCTTAAGGATCACCAAGTCCAACTCTTGACACCGCACAGGTCTACCCAAAAGTTCAGAAAATGTGACTAAGTGCACAGTCCAATCTCTTCTTAAATTCAGACAGGCTCGGTGCAGTGACCACTTCCCTGGGGAGCCTGTTCCAGTGTGCAACCACCCTCTCTGTGAAGAACCCCCTCCTGATGTCAAGCCTAAATTTCCCCTGCCTCAGCTTAACCCCGTTCCCGCGGGTCCTGTCACTGGTGTTAATGGAGAAAAGGTCTCCTGCCTCTCGACACCCCCTTACGAGGAAGTTGTAGACTGTGATGAGGTCTCCCCTCAGCCTCCTCTTCTCCAGGCTGAACAGGCCCAGTGACCTCAGCCGTTCTTCGTATGTCTTCCCCTCCAGGCCTTTCACCATCTTCGTAGCCCTCCTCTGGACACTTTTCAACAGTTTCATGTCCTTTTTATACTGTGGTGCTCAGAACTGCACACAGTACTCGAGGTGAGGCCGCACCAGTGCAGAGCAGAGCGGGACAATCACCTCCCTTGACCTACTAGCGATGCCATGCTTGATGCACCCCAGGACACGGTTGGCCCTCCTGGCTGCCAGGGCACACTGCTGGCTCATATTCAACTTGCTGTCTACCACGACCACCAGATCCCTCTCTTCTAGGCTGCTCTCCAGCGTCTCATCGCCCAGTCTGTATGTGCAGCCAGGGTTTCCCCATCCCAGGTGCAGGACCCGGCACTTGCTCTTATTGAACTTCATGCGGTTGGTGATCGCCCACCTCTCCAACCTATCCAGATCCCTCTGCAAGGCCTTTCCACCCTCATTCGAGTCCACAACTCCTCCAAGTTTGGTGTCATCAGCAAACTTGCTCAAAATACCTTCTATTCCTACATCCAGATCGCTCCAGGCCCTGTATCATCTTTGTGGCCCTCTGCTGGACTCTTTCTAGAGACCCTGTATTTTTTGTACTGGGGAGCCCAGAACTGGACACAGTACTCCAGGTGAGGCCTGACCAGGGCAGAGTAGAGGGGGAGGATCACCTCCCTTGACCTGCTGGCCACACTCCTTTTAATGCACACCAGGATCTCATTAGCCCTCTTGGCCACAAGAGGACACGTCTCAGCTTGCTGATGAAGAGTGAACTGTAAAGGTCCACTCTTGGCTAAGGGATATCATAAACTGGTCCTTAGCTAATGTATATGTGTAGTCCAATAACAGAATAAATGTGGTGTAAATGTATGATGAGTGCTAAAGATATATTCTGAAGATGCTGTAATGGAAGTAAGGCAGACACTATCAGCTGGAATACTCCATGAGATGTGCCATGCAGGTGTACTGAAGAAAATACCATGCTTGGAGAGTTTTCCTGGGTAAAATGGTATTTTAAACAATCAGACAAGCAAACAAGCAACAAGCAAACAAGCAGCAAAACAAAAGGAAACAAAACCAGCAGTCATTAAAATCTAATCTTTATGCAATAAATAAGCAAACAAAAAAAATAAAACAACCTTGGTGACAACTAGCATAAAGAAAATAGATTAGGTTTTTAAACTGATAATACATACACCTGATTTTTTTTTTTACAAAGTAGACTTCATCACTGTTAAACCTTTCTGTTTTCTCCCTATAAGGAGAATTTTTTTTGGAGATGATGATGATGATGATGATAAACAACATTTTTTTCCCAGGCATTAAAGACCTAGAAGAACAAAGGAAAATAAGTTAAATAAGTTATTTAAATAGATGGATTAACATCCTGTTTTTTTTTTTTTTTTTTTTTTTTTTTTTTCTTAAAACCTGTGATGATCTTTAAAAAGGGTAAATTGTGATTTGGAAATTGATTTCAAATACCATGTCTTGAAATTTTTTATATCAACAAGTGAATGTATACCCCTGGGTCTGAACATAACTTCAGTTAAATTTTGTTTCTCTAATATTCATTTTATTTCCTTCATAAATATACTTCTCTGTTTGTTTGTTTGTTTTTTGTTTTGTTTTGCCAACAACACCCTAACTTTAGATGGTTCTTAAATATATATATATGAGAGAGAAAATAAATACTATAGTAACACTTTAGAAGCAATACTTTTGAATACCAAATCAGAAGTTGCACTGGAATGTGATTTGCTTCAGAAGTCCTGAATTTTTATAATACATTTTTGTTTGTTTGTATGTTTTTTAATTTGTACACATCATACTGGCATTTTAAGCTTATTTCTGTTTCATCCCACAGTTGACTTTCCCATTAGAGTTTTAATGCATAGCAAGACCCTTTCCGATGAAAACAATTGTGTATCTAGCAAGTGTTGTGTTTTTTTTTTTTCTTTGTTTGTTTGTTTTTGTTTGTATGTTTGTTTGTTTTCAAACAAAGCTTTTAAAGAACAGGAACAAATTCTATCATTTTTCTCCCCCTCTAGTTATTTGTGAAATTTACAACAGCTAGGTTTTCAAGAGGATATCACTGGTTTTGTACCTAATAAATTAGAAATAAATAATAATTACCAGTTCTGCTAGAATTGTTATTAATCTTTTCCCTTCTGCTTTCCCTTTACCTTTACAAACTATTGGTTTAGGTATTATGTCTTCACTACATTCCACAGAGGATCTTAAATGCATATGTGACAAAGGAGCCTGAGAGAATTGGACCAGAAAGACTAACGAATGAATTAGGAGCTTAGGTGATTTTATTGTATATATACTCCTCATCTTTGTACCAGCTCACTGTTTTCCTCCACTTCCTCTGCTAAAAAGGGAATCTTTGTACATTTTTCCTCAGCCTTTCCTTCTTTTCAAACAAACATAAAAACAATGTTAAGAAAAGGGCATAAATCTTCAAAAGATTAATTTTTAAAATGCCGAGTTCTGAATTTTATTTAAGAATTTATTTTATTTTATTTTATTAACTTATTTATTGCATAGTCTAGTACAGAATTTCAGAAATTTTCCTGAATCACATAGACTGTATCACTTACTCCAATAATAATAATAATCTTTCATGTATATTGTCGTGGTTTAACCCGGCTGGCAGCTAAACACCACACAGCCGTTCGCTCACCCTCCCCCCTCCCTCTCTGGGACGGGGGAGAGAAATGGAAAGTGAAGCCCATGAGTTGAGATAAAGACAGTTTAATAAGATAGGAAAATAATAATAACAATAATAATAATAATAATACAATTATGATAATAGTACTATTAATAATAATGTGTACAAACAAGTGATGCACAATGCAATTGCTCACCACCCACTGACCGATGCCCAGCCTAACCCCGAGCAGTCCGGCCCCCTCCTCCGGCTAGCCACCCGTATATATTGTTTAGCATGACGTCAGATGCTAAAGGGGTATGGAATACCCCTTTGGCTAGTTTGGGTCAGCTGTCCTGGCTCTGTCCCCTTCCAGCTCTTACTGCACCCCCAGCCTGCCCGTTGGCAGCACAGAGCAAGAAGCTGAGATGTCCTTGGCTTAGTATAAGCACTGCTCTGCAACAATTAAAACATCAGGGTGTTATCAGCACTCTTCTCATCCTAAGCCAAAACAGCATTCTACCAGCCACTAGGAAGAAAATTAACTCTGTTCTAACTGAAACCAGGACATATATTTACACAATCATTCTCAATGTGGGTTAGAAATATGTAAAACTAATGTGGTTAATTAAGCCCCAAGTATCTAAATTTTATTACTTTTAGTTTATTTGGCTATTAATTATTTTAATTCCTTTAAGAATATTGGTATATATAACGTTATTATTCTCAAAGTCCAATATTATGTGCAAGATCATAGGACTAGCATCACATTTTGCTTCTTCTGCCTTTTCTTTCCTTCTTCTTCCCCGACCCCTATGCGCACGCGCACATGTGCGCGTGCAGACACACACACACACACGAACGCTCTTTATGTCTTTACCTCAATGATGGGACTGAATATAACCCATAAATGTAAAAAGGTGGAGGGAGAAGAGGTGTCTGGAGTGATAGAGCAAAGCTAACTTTGGGAGGAAAAGGGTGGAAATATACTTTCCCTATGCTTCCTCTATGCTTTCCCTATGCATTTCCCTAATGCTTACCTTTTTGTTTGCCAATACCTAAATCAATAATTATACATAAATATATATATATATGTTACTTAAGTTATTGTTGGATATATATATAGATATATATAACTATATGCATATATATAAGTTAGGTTATTTTCTGTTTTGTCCACAGTAGCAACTGATAAATGATCACCCTTTGATTGTCTGAACCCTCAAGCTTTCTTGCTCACATTCTTCATGTTTTCTCCACCTTCAGCATCCTGGTGGAGAGAAGGGGAATGAATGAGCAGCTGGTTGAGTACTTGACTGCAAACCACAGACAACTCATCACAGCTGACTATGGTAACTGAATATTTTAAATGTTTGCTTGACTTAAAACTTAAGTACAGCACTATGGACATTAAACCATAACTGCCAGATTAGACAGGGCACCAGTTAGATATACATGACATTCTGGACAGGCTTCTTTTTTTCCATCAACCAGATTTAGCAGTTATCAAACTTTCAGAGAGGTTAGACAAAGAAGAGTTACTGATTTCAAACAGACAGTTCACAGTTGGATTTCTTTCTCATTACGTGGACTAGAAATATCAAATTAATGAAATGGTCAGAGTCATGAATGGCTTGAATTTATCTCAGAATACTTTTTGTATGTTGTTAGTATAATGTCATATAATGGCTTTGGTTGGAAGGGTCCTCAAAGATCATCTAGTTCCAATCCCTCTGCCATAGGCAGGGGCACCACCAACTAGATCAGGTTGCCCAGGGCCTCATCCAACCTGGTCTTGTACACCTCCAGGAATGGGACATCCACAGCTTCTCTGGACAGCCTGTTCCAGTGCCTCACCTCTCTCTGAGTGAAGACTTTCTTCCTTATCTCTAATCTAAATCTTCCCTAGTTTAAAATCATTTCCCCTTGTCCTTTCATTAACTGACTGAGCAAAACATTGCTCTCCATCTTTATTTTATAACCCCCCTTTAAGTATTGAAAGGTTGCAATGAGATCTACTTGGAGCCTTCTCTTCTTAAGGTTGAACATCCAGCCTAAAGCTCTCTCAGCCTTTCTTTGTAGGAGAGGTACTCCAGCCCTCTGATCATCTTCATGGCCCTCCTCTGGACCCGTTGTAACAGGTCCACATACTTCTTGTTCTGAGGGCCCCAGATCTGGATGCAGTACTCCAAGTGGGACCTCACAAGGGCAGAGTAGAAGGGTGAAATCACCTCCTTGACTGGCTGTCCACTCCTCTTTTGATGCAGGGCCACTTCTATGATGAAAAATACTAAGTAGGTTTGCAGATGACACTAAATTCAGAGGAGCTGTTGCCACCATCAAGGGTAGAGAGGACTTGCAGAAAGACCTTGACAAATGAGAAGGTTGGGCAATCACTGACCCCATGAAGTTTAACAAGAGCAAATGACAAATTCTGTACCTGGTATGAAGTAACACTGGATATATATATATACAGGCTGGAGAGCAGCACCACAAAAAGGCATCCAGGGGTTTTGACTGATGACAAGTTAAATATGAGTCCACAGTGTGTCCTGGCAGCCAAAAGGGCCAAGTGTAACCTGGGGTGCATCAAGGATGGCATTGCTAGCCAATCAAGGGAAAAGGTTGTCCAACTCTACTCTGAACTGGTGTGTCCCTACCTCAAATACTATGTTGAGCGCCACAATATAAGAAGTATGTAAAACTACTAAAGAGTGTCCAAACAAGGGCAACAAAGATGGTGAAAGTTCTAGGACAAAACATATAATGAGCAGCTCATTTGTTCAGTTGGTTTGTTCAGTCTAGAGAAGAGGAGACTGAGGGTAGATCTCACTGAAGCCCACAGCTTCCTCACAAGGGTTGCAGAGGGGCAGGAGCTAATCTCTGCTCTCTGGTGACAGTGACAGGACACGAGGAAATGACAGAAGAGGTTCAAGATGAATGTTATTAAAAGGGTCTTCACTGGGAGAGTGATCAGGCACTGAACAAGCTGCCCATGGAAGTGGTCACAGCAGCAAACTTGTCAGAATTCCAGAAGTGTTTGGACAACACTGCTAGACATATGGTTTATTTTGGGGTGCTCCTGTGTAGAGCCACACAGTTGAATTCAATGATCCTTGTGGGTCCCTTCCAATTCAGGATATTCCATGATTCTGTATGTATGTATAGATAAATAGAAACATTTTAAATCTCCACAAGTATGTTTCTGCTAACATATAGAAATGTATATGCTTTATTTTTCTCAGAAATGCTGAAGAAATTCTAAAGCACTCATTACAAAATATTTTCTTTGGTAACACTGTAAATTATAATTTATATAGACAGTTTCTACAAGATTATGAATGATCATAGATTATATAGGCATAATTCAGCAAGAGCACTGTGATGCTACTTATTCATGAATGGAAAAAAGGATATTACTCATAAAAATGCTTAAATTAAACATATGGAAATCTTTAAGAGAGACAGAAAAAGTGATATTAACGAATGAATGAATGAATGGGAAGTTTCAGATGGGAGAGCACCAGAAGGCATGGCAGAAAAGAAGTTTGGTGAGAAAAAAAGAAAAAAAGAAAAAAAGAAAAAAGGTTATAAAAATTGTATGTATTTATAACACCTAGACTAACACGTTCACCAAGGTGACAACATTTGAAGCTTCTGAGAATAGCTATATCAGGAATTAGGAAAGCAAAGGCAACTAAGGAAAGCCTAAAACAAGGCTGAAATGAACCATGAACTGAAACCATTAAGATATGATGGCAGGAAAACATGATAAACTTAGACAAGTGGAAGAAGCCATGAAGCTGGACAAAGTCTAATAGTCTCAAGCCCTCATTCTCACAGTGGTCTTTAATCACCAGCATTTCCTAGAAAGGAGTACAAGTGGTCTTGGAAATTTCTGGGGAATGTTAAGGACAATTGTTTGACTTTGATGATTAACAAGTTGTTTAAATGAGAATTTTGCTACTCTTGAAGAAGAAAAAAAAAATGTTTTGGGTGTTGAAGCTGATGACAAACTCAACTGTAACAACCAGAGGAAAAGTTGTGGTCTGTTATAAATTCATTAGATTCAGTTGAATGAACAGTTTGGATAATATTTGTGATTGTTAAATCTGCACTTAGGAAAATTAACTAGAAAAATAATATTTTAAGAATTACTACATTCAGAACTGCTGAGACATCTAGGAACAGATTAAGAACTCATTGTATGAATTACAGAAATGGGAATAGTATTCAGAGGCTGCCTTGTGCTTTACAATTTGTTGATATACTTTCTTGTCCATAAATCTCTTAGTTTGTGCTTCTGCTACCTGTAAGTATTGATTTAGCATGGAAATTCCAAATATATTATTCTGACTGAATAATCCTGACTGAATTATATTATATATATATGATTAAGTTATTTTCTTTTAATAATAAAATCTGAGATAAATTTTAAAATCCATTTTGTAGAACTTCCCCAAACTGTATCTTTTACTATCAAAGGTGGATTTTGGTCTTTTTTTAAATTCTCTGATGTTTAAAATATTTTCCAAAAAATATCACTATCCTGACAAAAGTAGTCTTAGAGACAGTCATTTTAATAATGGTTGTAAACTGAATCAGTCTTTTTTGATTATTTCTGAAATAGTGCATACTCTTTCCAAAATGTACCGAAGTATTTCAGTCCTTACTTACAAAATTGTCAATTCATTTCCAGCTCATTCAAGTTACAGTCATTTGCTGTGCATCCAGATAACTGTTCTGAAAATCAATGACGATATGATAACAATGCTTATAAAGTAGAAATTGTCTTCTGAAAAGCTTTGCAGTCACCCCTGTGG
Source organism: Aythya marila (assembly GCF_965140915.1). Classification (NCBI taxonomy): domain Eukaryota; kingdom Metazoa; phylum Chordata; class Aves; order Anseriformes; family Anatidae; genus Aythya; species Aythya marila. The sequence goes on along the minus strand of NC_139042.1, from coordinate 46,719,685 downwards.
CAATTTATTTTAATAGGCACTTTTTATTTATTTTTTCCCACCTGTATTTCACCTATATATCAACTTGTAAATTATAAAGACCTTATCAATCATATTTCTACGAGTTTAATTTTTATATTCCCATATTTTTGTTCTGCTATGTCTTGTATTTGCATAATGTAATGTTTTCTTCAGAAGACATATGGAAATTCAAATTGTGAAATGAACAGCATATAATTATATTTAGCATTTTCCCAATAACTGTCTGTTGAACAGGATATGTTGAAATTCTACTAAACCTGGGCAAAGTAAAATCTCATAATGCATATCAGATTTGTAATAATTTTGACAATTTCAAATGCAATAATAAATTGAAATTATTGGAATCCTGGTACATTCATTTACTTGAAGGAAAACATTGTAAAATAATACATGAGCTTCTGAATTACTGTAAGCTTGGATTTTCTTCTCTGTTCTTATTGTTTTGTTTGTTTGCTTGCTTTTGCCACTTATTGGGAAATACTTTTATGATTCTTTGTTTTATCTGATCCTATAAAGTATCCTGCAAACTGGTTATGTGAAGATTGCTATATAAATTAGATGTTGTTGCAATAAAGAATGATTCATGCTTATTTAAATCAGAAATTATTTATTAATAGTTTGTTTCTCATACAATAAACCTCTTAAAACACTATAATAATGCTTTCTGAAAATATGTTGTTTAGTGTTATTCAGGAAATATGCAGCTGAGAAATAAAGCTTTTTTTATTTTTTAAATTTTTATATAAAGTAATGCATTAATATGTTTCTTTTTGAAGGAGTATAATACCATATGTTTGTTCTTAGTATATAATACATTTTTCCAAATGGCTACAATGATTAAGGTATAACTACTGACAAAGCTTATATACATTTAAGTGAAGATAATTAAAATATTAAAGCTAAATTATCTGAAAATTATAATATATATATCTTTAAGAACATTACTGTTTTAGGGGAAATTAACCTAAACAAAACAAACAAACAAGAAAAAAAAAATATATATATATATATATATTTCACTGTATAAATTTGATACAAATGGCCAAGACCATACATTTGGAGAGTAAAGTTTGCTTTACAAATAGATGAGAAATTTCCTTTAGTTGAAAAGGCAATTGGCATTGATATTACACATGATTATTTAGAAAATATGATAATAGAGGTATCATGGGAAATAAAAAGCTGATACAGGTAAAAATAGCACCAACTTTTACCCTTAATAGCATTAACTAGCATTTGAAGGATTATGGGATGTTTCTGAGAAGAGGAGGAAGGTGTCTTCTTCAGACCTCTGCTCATCAAGGGTGGGAGAAGAAAGGACAAAAGGAAGCTTTGTAGCTTTGCAGTTTTGTAACTTCCTTCCACTGTCCCTGCCCTGTCTCCAGTGTGTTCAGGAAGCTTTCTCCTTCAGTTGGCTTTCTCTCAGCCTTTTCTTAACACCATGACATGTATTTCTCCCATCCTGACTGTCTCTGACAGAGATGCAAAACAAGCTGCCAAGAGTTTGTTGTCAGACTGATTCAATTTCCCAATCCTTCCTATGTGAAATACTAACATAAAAATGAATGATCTGACAAGTATTTTGCTATTCCTAGACAGCTGGACATTTTAGACACCCTTTGCTCAGCCTTTGTGTTACTAGCCTTAATCTTTTACCATTATACATAATTTACGTATTATGTAACATTTCAAGCTCTATGCAGCCTGAGTATTGTCAATGGTGAAGACTTTAGAACTGGTCCTGTAACTGAAACTGTCTGTTTTGATCAAATGCATTCCCCCACCCTCAGTTCCAGTTCTATAAGAATGGAAGTATCAAGCATTTCTATGTTTATTTGGAAATGTTTTAAACTTACATGAGAATATACACCTGTGATTCAGCTCGCTAATGGCAAGAAAGAGGATCAGATGTGTCAGATGTACAATTTTAAATAATTATTTTATGCTAATGAATTTTTGCCTTAAATAATATTTCATATTTTTGATCAATTTATTTCTGACCAATCTGTAAAATATATCTCTACTGTTTCTAATTTATGTGTAATACCAACTCAGAGAATAAAAATTTTTCTCTTGTGAATTCAGAATTGTTGATGTAAGATGGCCAAGAAAAAAAAAAATAAAAAAAAAAAAGTGCCTTTTGTCACTTCTCAACACTTACACAAATATATGGCTCAAGCTACAAGACACACAATATTCAAAAATGATAAAATCTCTACACTGACCCCAAAAGCCACAACCTTTACTACCTTTCATACCCAACTATTTAACCTTCTTTCCCTATATGTCTTTAGCCTCTTCCTCAGACTGGTTCTTCAAGGAACATGGCTGCAAAAACTCTGCACTTCATGCTGCACACAAATTAGGATGTGGCAGTCTGTGTCTCTCCTCAGTGAGCTACATTCTGGCCTTTTGACCTCACAAAGCTTCCAGGTAGCTACTCAGTCTACTGGCATAACTTGTTATCTAGACATGTTCCACATTCTCAAGTTATTTTTCCAGGTGCACTTCAGTCCTGAATTCACTTTAACTAACTTTCAGACTTTTGTTTTCTACCTATTGTTTAGCTGTGAAAGTCTTAGTTTTCCACACAGATAGATTCAGGTGAAACTTTGCACCAGTAATCTATTCCCATATACAAATAGATTTGCACAGAGGAAAGCCTATTTTTAGTGTGTGCTGTCTGAAGCGCCATTGTCAATTTTTCTGGCCACAATTAAGTCTCAGTGAAACATTTTATCTTACAAGGAAAAAGATAAGTACTAGATTCAAAACTAGTAACCTGAAGTTGTTTGGGTTTATGCGACAAGGTTTGGGTAGTGGGGTGCTGCAGAGGTGTGAGAAGAATCCAGAAGCTGACCCATGTTAGATAAGGGCCAGTTTCATCCCACTGCAGAGGGACCCACTGCCGTCCAGAGCTGAGCCAATAACCAGTGTTGTTTGCACCAAACACATTTAAGAAAATAAAATCAATCAATAAACAAATAATATATCTACATTCTGCTGTGCAACAGTAGCTGGGATAGTGAGGAATGAGAAACAGCCCTGCAGACCCCAAGGTGGAGGGCAGAAGGAGGGCAGGAAGTGCTACAGGTGCCAGAGCATAATTTCCCCTGCAGCCTGTGGAGAGGCCCCTGGTGGAACAGGCTGTCCCCCTGCAGCCCATGGGTCCCACATGGAGCAGATCTCTATGCTGCAGCCCGTGGAGGAGCCCCCGGTGGAGCAGGTGGATGTGGCCTGGAGGAGGCTGCAGCCCATGGAGAACCCCACAGGAGCAGGCCCGGGGCCGGAGCTGCAGCCCGTTGAAAGGAGACCACGCAGGAGCAGGGGATCTGGGGGAAGCTGCCACCCATGGGGGACCTCTGCTGGAGCAGTGTGCTCCAGCTGATAGATGGACCCCATGGTACAGACCCATGTTGGAGCAGTTCTTAAAGAGCTTCTGCCTGTACTCATGCAGGATCCATTCTGGAAGGACGGCAGCCCATGGGAGGGACCCCACATTGGAGCAGAAGAGAGTGACCATGAAGAAGTGTCGGAGATGAAGCATTGGGGACTGACCTCAGCCCCCATTCCACGTTCCCCTGAGAAGATTGATAAGGATTTTCATTTTGGAACTGACTCCAAACAGTATTTGAAGGCAAAATGAATGTTTTTTTTTTTGTTTGTTTTTGTTTTTGTTTTGTTTTTTTTTTTGTATGTTTGGTTTTTGTTTTGTTTTGTTTTATGATTATGTACACTGTAAGATATATGAAAGAGAGATAGCTGGATTAATGTTTTATCAACAGAAAAGCTCTTTGAGCAATCATGTATTTTTTTTTTTCCCATGTATCCTAGACTGTAGACCAAAGAGCAGATTGAAAAAAAAAAAATAAATGTGTTAGCTACAGACACAGATGTTTGCACAAGAAGGAACAAAAATAAAGCCATTGCATCTTGTCACTGCAATGTTAAACAAAACAAACAAACACCACCAACAAAAATAAATAAACCACCCACCAGCAACAACAACGAGAACAGAGAACAGGAACCAAATAAAGATTCCTGGCCTGAAAAACACCAGCAACCTGAGGACAACAGGCAGAGTAAGCATGGGTCTAGCGTATGAATGTTTCTTCCCAAAACATGAAGCACAGACTGACAGAGGAAATTAAAAAGCAGAAAAGAAATAACCAGATTTCCAGTTTGTTTCTGTGACTCTATTCCTTTGTGCAAGAAATGAACAAATGTTCTGTAGAAACTAAATAGCCTGTCTAAATTTATAAAAGGAAATGCAAGAGCAGACAAGAAAGGGAAAATACAGGATGTGGGGAAAAATGGTCATATCTTAGGTAAGGCTATAATCCCCTGGCGATATATTTTCTTATACTGTATTCACAGGGAACACTGGCTAAAGCTGGAAGAATCTGACCCACAATATGTTGACAATGTGCTGCAACTGCATCTAATCACAGCAATTAATAGACACTTGGATGTTGAAGTGGTTTCATTGCTTAAATATAACTGCAAAGTCCATGTAAAATGGACTTTGTGTTATTAAGGATTTTTGATTACATTGAAAAACTCCATGTCCTTCTTTAAGGAGATCATACAACATAATAATTCCCTAACTTTATGCTTGCTGTGAAAATTTAGGGAAATATATAAATATATATACATTCACCAACTAAGAAACTAGTAGTACAGTATAGATACTTTAAGAGAAGTGATGATGAGTGAAATTAGATCAATGATAATTCTAAAATAACAAAACTTCTACATTCATTCTTTTTCCGAGTGCTATTAAAAAGGCAAAAAAAAAAAAAAAAAAAAAAAAAAAAAGATTATTAAGCTGAATAATTAATCATTAAGCTGAAAATTAATCATTAATGAAGTCCGGGTTATAAAAGCAGGTAAGAAAATATTTGGAAAATTTAAGATATATAAGACAGGAGCTCAGAATGATAAGAAAAACATTGTGTTAAGGGAATTAATTAATCAACTTGCTGAATGACTTGATTGCAGGCTTTATGGAGTTACAAGAAAATACCAAAGGATTATGAAGAAAAAAAAAAAAAAAAAAAAAAATGAATTTTTAAGTAGAAATTTCTAGTTCAGTAAATAGAGATTACTCTGCCTGTACAATTGAAATCTCAATTAGAGAAAAACAGAAATTTAGTGTCAAAACTAAGCATTCTGAAGTCAATGAGATGGTGAAAACTGATAGTTTTGATTTCAGTAAGCCTGATATCAAGCCCACCTTATAAAAAAAAAAAATAAATGCTATATTCTAAAAAGAAAAGAGAAAAAAAGATCAATAAAAATGAAAAAAAGGGAAAAAAAAAAGAAAAAAAATAAAATAAATGAAAAAAAAAAAGATAAATATATGTATATATATATATATTTCTATGACCATAGAAGTTCTTCTGAGTCTCAGAACAAAAAGGAAGAATGTGCAGAAATTGAGCAACTCCTTAGTTATACACCGAAAAGTGCTGAACAAACATAGATAAAAAATCCAATCATATATTTACTTAACTTATTAAGTTAAACTCTCAGTCAACTCATTCATAATGAAGATTAATAGGTGCACTGGATTTACTATTTTTTTTCCTATATTAAACTATTTTTAGAAGTCTATTAATGGTCTTTCTGTAAGGAAATTTAACTGACTTGATTTCAGAATAGTCAGATTTCTATATGTTTGAGGTTCATTAGAACTTCCATGATTTATGTCAGTAGTTCCTGAAAAGCAAAGGCAGCAAAAGGCAGGAGAAATATGAATGAATGAGGAATGTGTTTATCGGCAGCTTAAGAGATGCACAAAATTCTTCATATTGATAGTAGGTTCTAATTTACACCTATTTATAAATGGATTCTTTCTCTGTCTTTGATACCAGGGCTCTTATACCAGGGTTCATTTTAGTGCTTTTCCCAGAATAGGATGTTTATTTTGCAAACAGAAAACATTAGAATAAAAGTTTTATTTAGCTCTGGGAATGTGTTTACTTCATCATATGGAGTTACTAGAATGGTAGATGGGGCAGAGAAATTTCAGACTAAATATAAAGAGGTAAGTCAACATGGATTCATCAAAAGAAAGTCCTGCCTTTTATTTGATCTCCTACAATAAGGTCACCTGCTTGGTGGATGAAGGGAAGGCAATGGATGTAATCATTCTGGATGTTATTAAGACCTGATACCATCCCTCACAATATCCGTCCAGACAAATTGTCCGACTGTAAAATGAACAGGTTCATACTGTGCTGGGGGATGAACAAGCTGAATGGCAGAGCTCAAAGGATCATAGTGAATGGGGCAATATCTGTCTATCAGCATGCAACTAATTATATTCCTCAGGGCTCAGTTCTATCATTTTTATTAGTGATCCGGATGCAGGAGTTGAATGCATCCTTTGCAAGTTCACCTATGATAGTAAACTGGGATGTGCTGATGGATCCTGGAGGGTGACAGAACTTGCAAATAGATCTAGGTAGACTGGAGTATTGGCCAATCATCAACAACACAAAGTTTAACAAAGGTAAATACCAGGATTCTGTATCTGTAGCAAACACAGGTACAGATTGAGATGAGTGGCTTAAGAGCATCCATGCAGAAAAATATCTGGGAGTGCCAGTTAATAGTAGGCCCAATATGAATCAGCAGTGTGCCCTGGCATCCAAGAGGGAAAACCACATTTTAGGATTCATTAAACACAGAACAGTGAGAAGATCAAAAAAGGTCTGTATATAATTAGCATTGGTGCAGCTTCACTTTGAATATTGTGTGCAGTTCTAGTCTCTGCAATGTAAAAATGATGTTAAGATACTTTAAAACATCTTGAGGATGGCAACAAAGCTGGTGAGAGTGATGAAAGGTATATCTTATTAGGAGACGCTGAGGACACTTGCGTTGTCTACTCTGGACAAAACCAAACCAAACCAAAACAAAAAAGGCTAAAAGGTGATCTCTTTACTGTATACAACTTCTTGAGCAGAGGAAGTGAAGAGGGACATAAACTCTTTTCCATGGTAACCTATGTTAGGATGTGTGGGAATGGCACAAAGCTGTACCACTGGAGGTTCAGAATAGGTATTAGGAGAAACTTCTTTACTGTGAGGGTAGTCAAACACCAGAACAGACATTCCTAGGAAGGTGGTTAAAGTCTAATGCCTGCCACTGCGGAATACACATTTGGACAATGCTTTCATTAATATTCTTTAACTTTTGGTTAGCCCTGAATGGGTCAGGCAGTGGGACTGATATATATTTGTAGGTCCCTTCCAACTGAACTATTCTTTTTTATTCTAGTCTATTCTAGTCTAGCCTAGTCTAGTCTAGTCTAATATAATTTTATTGTTTATGTATCAGTGATGATATTATCTAGAAATCAGAAGTCCCCTGTTGCTTGGACATAGAACAGAATACTTTTTTAAAAAACAAAAAAACAACAACAAAAAAAAAACAAGAGCATCTACAATAATCTACATTATTTAAAATGTAAATGCACACACATCTTCATATGCAGGAATATAAACAGTCTTAATCATCAATGAAGCTTCCAAATATGCTTAAAATCACTGGAAGTTATAATCAGACAGTACAGCAGAGGGTGGCTGTAGCTCCTGAAAGGATCTGAGACACACTGAGACAAATATCAGAGGCTGGATTTTAACTACAATATGCACTTAGTGAGTGTTCAGGCTTACACTGCAGAAGACACAACACAGAAAACAAAATATTCCCCAACCCCCCTAAAAATAAATAAATTAAAAAAAAGTTATAAATCAATGCCATTGCACTAAAATACTTTATGAGTTATGGTTTCTGGTTTTGCAAAATAATTTCTAAAAAAATAAAATAAAATAAAATAAAATAAAATAAAATAAAATAAAATAAAATAAAATAAAATAAAATAAAATAAAATAAAATAAAATAAAATAAAATAAAAAAGGGCTTACATTGTCTTTCTCTGGAACAATAAACTGATAAACTGGGACAGAAATATGAGAAATTGAATTTTTTGTTGCCTGCTCAGATACTGCTTCTTCATCTTGAAGTCTAAAGATGCAAGACAAATCAAAGGTACTGAGAAATAAAGAAGACAGTTAAGGGAGTTTTCTGACATCAGAAGCAATAACAATATTGAGAGTTAACAGGTTCACTCATGGTAACATCTGCCAATTACACGCAAGAGTACATGCACTAGTTTTGTGTCCTAGTCTGACCCAGAAGTAACAGTATGCTTCTTTCTTGTGTGCTATATAGATTTTAAAAGATATAGGAATATGTAATAGAGCATATTGATACTGAATTCAGTCAATTGATACTGAAGTAGAAATCTGTGGGGAGGTTTGTTTGTTTGTTTTATAAACAAAGAAAACGATATAGTAGAGTTTTTTTTTTTGTTTTTGTTTTTGTTTTTTTTTTTAAAGAACAAGAGCAGGAGCAAACAGTAATAGGGTATGTTCAGAAACCTCTACAAAACCAGTAAAAAATTTTTGAATTATTTCAGTTCAAAATCATAGAATAAACCCATTTAGCATATTTTCTGCTTATTCAGTATGTATCTACAGATAAATTACCTTGAAATTAATATGCATATGTTTTTGTAGCCCATTTTTCACAAAAAAAAATGCATAGGCAGAAAAACAAACAAACAAACAAAAAGAACATGTTAAAAACAAAATACATTTTCACTTGCAAATTTTAAAAAGAAAATCACTGTGAAATATTAATTGCAATACTGAATTTATCTCTATTCTGATGATCACCTTTGAGTTAAATTAATGTAGATTTTAAAGGTTAAGTAGGTAAAGACTGATTCTGGATTATGAACAAATTGATTTTAAAGGACTGCTTATGAGAACTCCAGCAGATGACTAATGTCAGGCAATAATTTTGTCCGTGAAAGAAAATTATGTGCAGGTACCTCGCTCTAAAATTTCATAAAGTGGCATACTAGTATTTTCAGAATGACCATAATAACTAAACCATTTTAAAAGCTTGATTATTTAATGAAAAAAAAATTAACTACTTTTTGTTAATCAATTACATAAAAATGCATTTAGAACATAAAAAGCTGCTGATGTTTGTTTTTTTTTTTTTTTCATTTATTTTATCAGGTAAAATCCAATGATTTGTGCTCCCTCTACTGTCTTTAAAACAGCAATTCTGTATAGCAAGAACTGGATGTTAAAGATAAATTTTACACATAAAATAATTAAATACAGAAGAATTTGTAGTACATTTACTTTTGGGCAAAGGTAAGATACACCAAAGTACACTAACAGCATAGAAATTCTTCTCTAGTTAGAGAAGCAAAATACTAGCCTGTGAGAAATACATGTTCTATTTCCAGATATTATTCTAAACAGAGAATTAAAATGTCTTTTCTTAAAATCAGCAAATTTCCAAACAATTCATATGCTTTTCTTTCCTTTTTTTTTTTTTGTTGTTTTGTTTTGTTTTGTTTTGTTTTTTGTTGCTGTGGTGGTGGTGGTTTAACCCCAGCAGGCAGCTAATTATCACCCAAGCACTTGCTGACTCTCCCCAGGTGGGACTTACGAGTGAATCAGAAAGGTAAAAGTGAGAGAACTCGTGGGTTGAGATAAAGACTAGATAAAGCAAATGCTGCACACACTAGCAAAGTAAAATAAGGAATTCATTCATTTGTTGCTTCCCATCAGCAGGGAGATATTCAGCCACATCCATGAAAGCAGGGCTCATCATGCGTAATGCTTTCTTGGGAATACAAACACCATCCCACTGAGCATTCCTTCCTTCCTCCTTCTTTTCCCTTTTATTTCTGAACATGAAGCCATATGGTATGGGATATCTCTTTGGTCAGTCCTAGTAAGCTGTCCTAGTTGTGTCCCCTCCCAAATTCTTGTGCATCCCCAGCCTCCTTGCTAGCAGGGCAGCATAAGAAGCAGAAATGTGCTTCGCTCTGTGTGAACATTGTTCTGCAGTAACTAAAAACATGGGTGTGTTATCACCACTATTTTGGTCAAAACTCCAAGACACAACATTGTGTGAGCCTCTAAGAAAAAAACTAACTCTATCCCAGCCACAACCATGACACTTTTTTTTTTTCCTGGTATTCACAAATCCTGTACACAATTTGTGCAGTATCATTTTTTTTCCTACCCATTAAAGTTACACATACAAATACATTTGAGGGACAGTCAGATAATTTTAAACTAAACACAGTATGGAGAAATGTTTATTCAAGAATGAAGAATATTTCCAAACACTACTTTCCCTCTACCAAGAAATATAAACAAACAAGTGATGAATTCTCTCATTCTTTCTGGTAAAGAAGGAAAAAAGGAAAATAAGAGAATTAGTACAATCTGTCAAAATGATGTTACTAGCTCAGAAACTGATGTTTTAAGATTTATATCCCTTACTAAGATCACTATGAACTCTACCAGAAATCAAACAAAAAATAACCGTGGTAACTGGTAGATCATAAAGACAAGAGGAAAGAAAAGGGAGGAAAAAATACAAAATAATTGTACAGCATTTTAATTATCCAAGACATTTCTTGCACACATCCAGAAAACAGGGACTCTGTAACAACTAAAAGTAATCCTGAATATACTTCTTACTGACAAATTGGAAATTATTTCCTTTCATTAGCACATTTATGCATCTGGAACTACTACAGCACAATAACATATGATAAACAACTTACTCCTAGATGTGTTTAATGAAATTAAATTGGGACACTTAAAGGACAGCTTCAGGAATTAAATAATTGGTTCTCACTGCTGCTGAGAAACAACAACAAAAAATACAAATGCCCCAAGTAGCTGTAGAGAGGTCACTATTCTTGCCTTCTATCCAAGTATAATTTTCAGAAACAAGTTATCTATATACAAGATACCTTACTCTGAAATTACATTTGAAATTAGATAACAGGTTCTGGAAGTCCTAGGCTTTTGTACTACAGAAGATCAAATGAGACAGTAACAACAATCTCTCTATATTTAAAACATAAGTATGAATTTTTATCTGACTCTTACATGAAAGTGCCATGGACAAGGGACTCATAGTGCTATCTTCTGTTTTCACTGTATCCTTAGATATAACACTGAAGTATTATGCCATGTATAACCATCATATACTGAAGTATCTCTATGTTAGTTGTTACACCTGCATGATGGCTCTCAAAGAAAGCAAAGTATGAGCATGTATCACATTCATTGACTTTGGAAAGAGGATATTAGGTCTCAGGGAAGGGGGCTTCAAGTCAGTATCCACTCTACCTTCCTTGGTTAGAGTGGATACAATAGATTTTGAATTTAAAAATTTACTTTCAACATAGCATATCTACATGTATTTACATGTATCTTGTTCCAAGACTCAGACTTGATTTTTCCTCGATGCTTTTATTTCTTGCTTTCCTTTCATAACAGTTTGAATATGTTAACTGAAAACTAACAGAGGTCCAAGAAATACCACAAAAAGAAAATGTATAGACTTATTGTTTTGTCTGTGTATGAGAAGATACTTCTTTTGCCTCTGAATTATAGGTATGATATGAAATTTCAGTATGCTATGAAGATACAGTAAATCTGTAAATCCAAGTACATTTTAATTTGCTTTATTTTCTTCACAATAAAAAAAAAAAAAAAAGAATAAAAATCAGCTTTCTAAGCAGATATGAGGCTTGCTAAATAAGCTAAATAAATGCTATGACACTAAGAACCTCATGTGGATTCTATACTCTAAATATCAAGATTTCTATGAAGCTGGTTTTGCAACAGCAAATGCTGAAGCAATATTACAAATTACTGTTGTTCTTCATTTTAATTTGCATTACAGATCTTTGCTGAAATGCATTCCAAAATTTTGTCACCTCAAAATTATCAGGAAATATTGCACAAAACTACAGGATGGGTATTGGGGGTACACAGTCACAGAATGAGGTTGGAAAGGACCTCTGGAGATCCAGTCCAACCCCCAATCAAGCACAGCATATTGAGCAGGATGGCATTCAGGTGGGTTTTGAATATCTCCGGAAAAGGAGACTCCACAACCTCTCCGGAAAACCTGTTCCAATGCTCTGTCACCCTTACAGTTTCCTCATATTCAGCCAAACTTCCTGTGTTTCAGTTTGTGCCCATTGTCTCCTGTTCAGTCACTGGGCACCACTGGAATGTCTGGTCCCATACTCTTGACACCTTCCCTTCAGATATTTGTACACATTGATAAGATCCCCTCTCAGACTTTTATTCTCCAAGCTATGTTGCTTATTAAACAAATAATACACAACAAAGTTTTTTATTTTTTTAGATAAAAGCTTAGTAAATATTAATAAAGGCCTAGTAAATATCCAAGGACAGAAATATTCAAATTTCTCAGGGAAAAAAAAAAAAAGTCAAACAAAAGGAAAAATAAAATAAAATAAATTAATTAATAATAATAGTAATAATAAAGAATATATCAATGTTGAAAAGTTTGTAAACACTCCACATTATACTTTGAACAGTATAGGTAACTTTCAGATACCACATTAGAAAAGATCAGAAATACCAGTCATAGAATCATAGAATCATGAAGACTGGAAAAGTCCTTCAAGATCACCAAGTACAACCATCAGCCTGTATTTTAGGGTTAAGAACTGTTAGGTTTGGTCCAATGTGAAACAGGCATTGTTGTAAGACTAGCAAGGTGAAACTCTGACGTTGCAAAGATACATATTGGTTGCTCAGTGATTTGGCACCAGGCCACAAGTCATCTGGCATGAGACAATACTGTCATCTGCACAGCATGCACAGGCCATGCAGCTGTACGTGATTGCAGTAGCCTATCAAGGATTGCTGAGTTCTCCCCTGAGGCTGGGGCAGCCAATCGTGCACTGCTCTGGGACTGGGAGCATGCAGGGGCAAAACTTAAAAACAGGGCAAGTTGCTCTGCATTGGCAAGGCATGAACATCAACTGAGGTCAATGTTGCCTCCATGGGGACGCCTGCAAGACATTGATGCCTACTGCGCCGACGGGATGCAGACCATGACCTGGGTAAGCATCTGCTACATCAATGATTGGGAAGAGCATCACACTCATCGGTACTTTTGTCATCACCCTGGGGTTGATATGTTAACAAGCTAACTCATTAGTAAATTATTTGTTTTTTCTATCGCTGTTCAAGTGTGTGTGTGTGAGTGTATTTGACATCCCCAAATAGCTTGCTTCCTTTATATACATACATAGCTCTTGTCTGATCCTTGCTGGGCTGAACCTATCAGCTTTAGTCCCCAGAATCTAACTAGAACAGTCTGATCTACTGATTCCCATCACTTAGTGTCTCATGATGCTACAGACATGAGACTTTGAGACCATGAGACCAGTTAAGTATCTTTTAAATACCCCCAAGGATGGGGAGATGGGGACACCACTACATCCCTGGGCAGCCAGATCCAATGCTTGACCACTCTCTCTGTGAATAAATTCTTAATATCCTATATATAAGCCTTTTCTAGTGCAACTTGAGAGCATCTCCAATATTTCTGCATCCATGAATTATAGTGAAAAATACATACTTTAGTGAATATCTGCAGACATATTACTTTATTTGGAGAGTCTTTTAAACATGATAAAACTTAAAATCAAACCAAATCAGTCTCTAAGAAGCATTTAATTCCACAACTCAAAACCTGTTTGGCAGTTGAAACTGAAATAGGTGGCTGTTCTCTTTATTTCTGTGGTGTTGTACTTCCATAAAGAATTCTCTCTTTGCAACTACAGCTGAAAGGATGTAACAGCTCTGTCTCTTTGAAAGGCTGCTTTTAGTTCCTTTTTTTTTTTTTTTTTTTTTTAAGGAGCTGTGCAGTAATTCCCTCTATAGTCGACATGGATGCTGGAAATGGAGATTACAGTCTAACCAGCTGTCCCTCTGGGTGAACATTATTCAATGATCTCTACCTGGCAATAACACATGAGCTCTTAAGAGCTTTTCATGGAACAGCACCTATCAGCATCTAAAAACTACAACAGATATTAATGACAGAAATAAGTATGAGCAGAGATGTCTTTGATTCCAGAATTTGCAACTTTTCTCTCCCTTGGTTCTCTGATTAAATCAGAAAAGGGGTCATACTAATACAAAGCATGTGAGTTATACACCCAGTTCTCAACTGTGTTCTATAGGCATTTAATTTTCTTGCTGTGGAGAGGTGGGGGGAAGCTTTCTGCTACAAGTACAACAATTTCAGGAAGGTTATTTGTTCACATCTCTTCCTTTTAATGAATATTTAAATTACTTTGCTAGTTACTTTACAGTCTCCATTACGGTTTTGAGATCCATTTTGTCTCATTTAATTTTGTTCTTCTCTCCTAAACATGAAATTCCAACTCATCTTTTATTATATTTACAGAAAGCCCAAGTCATTACAATTCTATGCAGAGACTTCAATTTATTTTGTATGGAGATCAAACATAGACTACAGCTATTAATAAGCAATAATGATGCTTAACAATTTTGTTATACTTAGTTAAAATTATTTTTATAATCTAATTGCAAGAAAAAGACTTGAGGCTGAAATTAAGCTGATATTCAGCTCAAGCAGATAAACTGGTCACCTGCTGGGCTAATTTTTTGCTTAAACATTAATTAACATTAGCTTAATGATTTGTTTTACTGGCATTTTAATAACCTCCATTGAGTAAAAGTATGTGATCTGACATAGATTCAGTGCACCATGACTACCACTCAATATCTTCAATAGATGCCATAAGGTTTCATGCTTACACAATTAATGTTATTCATAACTTATTTGCAAAGCTTTAGCATAAAAAGTGTGGGGGAAACATGAACATTTAGACCATAAGGTTCATTTGCTCACCTCTGACACTGTCTTCCATGTTTTTAGACTAAAGGAATTCCTTACTTACTGCAGGCATTTGTAGCTCCCTTTAGCTTCCATCATTGTAATCTATTAATGTACAACAATTGAACAGAACACCAGCTTACAAAAAATATATGGTTTGGAAGATTCTTAGAACAGTAAAATTACTGTGACAAGATAGTGACATACTTGCTCACTAAAGATACTTATTAGAGTCATACTGTTAATATTATTTATGTTTCTGTTGTTTAAATAGCATTAAGGATAACATTCTACATAAGAACTTCCAAGGTTATTTGTGACAGAATTTTAAGAAAACTAACACCCTAACAGCAGGATTTTTCAGCTTTCAATCATGATGAAAATTAGAACTGATAGATACTCAAATAAATGAAAAGTATTGCAAAGAAATGTAGTTTCCACACTATGGAAAACCCTCAATTTTCTTTTAGATGCAAATGTTACACTATAGTGCTATGCAGAAGGACAGTGCGACCATAGATAGAGGAGGTAGAATTGAATTCAGAAGCAAGATAGCCATGTTAGCATGTGTTTAAACTTAGGCTCTTCATCTTGCAGTGAATTAATAAAAGAAAATGTCTTGAAAGGATTTGTAAACCTTTACAGTGTTTATCATTTTTGTCTGTCTGTTTTTGTACCAGTTATTCAATATTTTGGTGTAAGATTCAGCCCACAAAGATCAGAATCAGAAGGGGGCAAAAAGAAAGTATAGATTTGTAAAGCCACCCAAACTTTACGCTTAAAGCTCACAGGTTTAAAATTGGCCCTACACTTTCATTAGTGCAGTGAGACAAATTACAGGCCAGTCAGCCTCACCTTAATCCCTGGGGAGGTCACAGAACAACTAATCCCTGAAAACATTTCCAGATCTGGACATGAAGAACAAGACACTGATTGTGAGTAGTCAGCTGGTAGTTTTACCCATCTGGGCAGCTGAACTTCACCACAACCACTCTCTCACTCCCCCTCCTCAAAGGGAAAGGGGTAGAAATACAATGGAAAGGGTTCAAGGGTTGAGATAAGGACAGGGTAAGATCACTGAATAATTATCATCATGGGCAAAACAGATTTGGCATAGGGAGAATAATAAAATTTATTACCTAATACTAATATGCTAGAACAGTGAGAAACTAAAAACAAACTAACAATACCTTCCCCCGATCCACATCTTCTAAATCTCCCCCAGGCAGCACAGTGGAATGGGGAATGGAGGCTGTGGTCAGTCCATGATTCTTTGTCTCCTCTGCTCCTTTAAGGTCACTCTCTGCCCCTGCTCCAACACTGGGTCCCTTCTATGGGATGCAATCCTTCCTGAACTGGTCCTGCATGGAATTCTCACTAGCAGCAGCTCTTCAAGAACTGCTCCAATATGGGTCTGTATCATGGGGTCCATCTAACAGGAACAAACTGTTCCAACATGGGCCCCTCACAGGCAGCAGCGCCCCTCAGATCCAGCTGCTCCACTGTGGGCTCCTCCATAGTCTACATCATGGAAATCTGCTCCATTGTGATTCACCATGGGCTGCAGGGGGACAGCCTGCTGCACTAGGGGCCTCTCCACAGGCCACAGGGGAACTTCTGCTCTGGAACCTGGAGCAACTCCTCTCCCTCCTTCTTCACTGACCTTGGTGTCTTCAGGTTTGCTTCTCACTCCTCACTCTCCCAGCTGCTGTTACGCAGAAGACTTTTTTTTCCCTTTTTTCAATCTGATCTCACAGTGGCACAAAATACATCACTTATTGGCTATGCTCTGGCCAGCAGCTGGTCACTTTTGGAGCCAGATGAAACTGGCTCTTATCTAACTCGGGGCAGTTTCTGGATTCTTCTCACAGAGGCCACCCATGCAGACCCCCGCTACCAAAACCTTCTCACATAAACCCAATACAGGTAGATGAGGGGAGAACAGTGGATATTATCTATCTGGACTTCTGTTGGCCTTGACACTGTGTCCCATAAGATCCTTAAACATACATGTATGTTTTTGTTGTATGGGCTGAATAAGCAGAAAATGAGCTGGATTGAAAATTGGCTGAATGGCCAGGCCCAGAGGGTAGTGATGAGTGGTGAAAACTCTAGGTGGAGGCCAATAACTAGTAGTGTACTACGAGGGCCAATGTTGAGTCCAATCCTTTTTAACATCGTCTTCGGATGGTGGGGCATCAGGGAGGATGGCACCCTTAGCAGGTGTGCTGATGGCACATAAATGGGATTGGTGACTGATATGTCAGAGGATTGTGCTGCCATCCAAATGAAATTTGACAAGCTGGATAAATGGGATGGCAGGAACCCCAAAAAGTTCAAGAAAGAGAAGAGCAAAGTCCTTCCCCTGGCCAGGCACCGGTATATGCTGAGGGCTGCCCAGCTGGAAAGCAGTTTTGCAGAAAAGAACTTGTGGGGTTCCTGCTGGACACCAACTTGAACGTGAGACATCAATATGCCCTTGGTGAAAAGGTTAACAGTATTCTGGGCTGCATTAGGCAAAGTATTGCCAGCAGGTTGAGGGAGGTGATCCTTTCCCTCTACTCAGCCATGGTGAGGCTGCACCTGGAGTACTGTGTCCAGCTCTGGTCTCCCCAGTGTAAGAGTGACATGGATGTGAGTTAGCAGTGTGCCTTTCAAGGAAAGATAAAGCATACTTAACCTGTATCACCAAAATACAGGTTATATAGTAGATCAAGAGAATCAATCTACTGATTGTTTATTCCTTGTTATTAATCATTGAATAATTATCAACAGTGTTGACAGACTAATAATAGAAAGGTGTTGGCAGTCTTGAGAGTGTCCTTCACAGGGCCATCAGCATGGTAATGGTTTATATCACATCCAACATGAGATAAGGTTGAGAACATTTGGCTTGTTCACAGTGCACAAGAGACACCTTCTGATCAAAGAGGTAGAATTCATAGCAGACTCCAATACCTAAGAAGGACTTATTGAAGATATAGATGCAGGCTGTTTAAAGGAGGTGCATAAGGAGAAGAAACAATGGTCATACTGTAAAACTAGAGGCCCTGACCTGACAATTCAAAAAACATATTCACAATGAGAACAGCTGAGTAGGGGAACAGGTTGCTTTGAGGAATTGTCAGTCTCTGTCCTCGGAAATTTTCAGCACCCAAAAACATAAAGCTTTTAGCAACATAGACTTCATTAATTGTCAATGCTGCTTCGAGCAGGAGGTTGGACTATGGATCTTGTAAGATCTCTTCCAACCTGAAGCAACATATGTAACCAGTGGTCTTCTTACTGTAGAAAATTTGAAACAAATTAAAATATATTAGATACGATGAATGAGACATGTGCGTGTCCTGAAAGGGGACATTGAATTATTTTTAATTCACCACACAGTTGGATGAATGAAGCAAAGTTGGATGAATGGTGCAATATTTTCTTCAATGGGAATGTCCTTTACAATTCTGGAAGTTAATTAAAAATTAATATCCACACTTATTTCATCCACTTTCAACTAATTAGAATAACTTCAGAAAAAAATTTACTACTCCTTCCACCCCAATCTACAGACTACAAATTATTTTTTTCTTAAAGTGTATCTAGCCATAGCTGAATACTTAAGACATCTCACTTTTTTTTTTGCCTTTTTTTTTTTTTTTCAATGTCACTGTATAATATGCAATTTTGGTTTCTTGTAACAGCAGTTTCCAGCTTGACACTTAAGACATGAATTTTCAAAATGCAGTCTGTACAAATATGAAGTCACTAAGAGTTTGCTTCTGTTCTGAGAGTAAATAGTACTTCTGGGTATATTCCAAAGCAAAGTGTTTTTTTTTTTTTTCAAAGTGGTTTTTCTATGTCTTTCTCTCTACCACTATTATACACTCAAATAGCATGACTCTATGAAACCCATCATCCCATCATATATTTCTCTTCCATTCAAGATTTTTAGAAAAGACCAGCCAGGAAGGCGAGGTGGTGGAGTTGCTCTTTATGTAAGTGAGCAACTAGAATGCATGGAGCTCTGCCAAGGGGTCAATGAAGAGTGAGACAAGAGCCTATGGGTAAGGATTTAGGGCAGGCTACCATGGCTGACACTGTTGTTGGTGTTTGCTACAGGCCACCTGATCAGGAGGAGGAAGTAGATGAAGCCTTCTTCAGACAGCTCAAAGTAGCCTCTCAGTCACAAGCCCTGGTTCTGATGGGGGACTTCAACCACCCTGATATCTAGTGGGAAGACCACACAGCTAGGCACAAACAGTCCAGGATGTTCCTGCAGTGCATTGATGACAACTTGTTGACCCAGGTGGTGGAGAAGCCAGAAAGGAGATGTGCGCTGCTGAACCTTGTATTAATGAGTGAGGAAGGACTAGTTGGAGATGTGTGCATCTGGACCTTGGCTGCAGTGACCATGATATGGTGGAGTTCGTTATCTTGCGAGGAGGCAGCAGACCAAAAAGAAGGATTGAGTACCTGTACTTCAGGAGAGAAAACTTCGGCCTCTTCAGGGACCTACTTGGAAGAATTCCATGTGTTAGGGCCCTGGAAAGAAGGGGAGTCCAAAACAGTTGGTCAGTATTCAAGTATCACTGCCTCTAAGCTCAGGATTAGTGCATCCTTATGTGTAAGAAGGCAAGCAAAGGGGGCAGGAAACTTACATGGATGAGCAGGGAACTCCTGGCAAGACTCAGACAGAAGAAGGAATTTTATAAAATGTGGAAAAAGGGGCAGGCCACTTGGGAGGAATATAGGGATACTGTCAAAGTACATGGGAATGTGACAAGGAAGGCCAAGACCCATTTGGAATTAGATCTGGCAAGGAATATAAAGGGCAACAAGAAGGGGAATAAAAATACATCAGTGGAAAAAGGAAGATTGGGGAAAATGTCGGTCCAGTGCTAAATGGGGCAGGTGCCCTGATGACAAATGATATGGAGGAGGCACAGTTGTTTTTTTTTTCTTCAGTATTTACTGCTAAGATCAGCCCTCAGGAATCTCAGACCCTGGAGACAAGAGAGAAAGTCCAGAGAAATGAGGATTTTCCTTTGGTTGAAGAGGATCAGGTGATAGATCATCTAAGAAAACCCAGCATCCACAGCTTCATGGGCCCTGATGGAATGCACCCACAGGTGCTGAGGGAGCTGGCCCATGTTATTGCTAGGCCACTCCAAATCATCTTTGGAAGGTTGTGGAGAACCAGGAAGGTGCCTGAGGACTATAAGAGAGACAAGGTGACGCCAGTCTTCAAAAAGGGCAAGAAGGAGGACCCTGGAAAGGGTCACTCCAGTGACAAAATCACAGTATAACCTACACTCTTCTTTAGAACTACTTCAGTTCTAAAGTGGCTTTAGATTCTAAAAAAAAAAAAAGGAATGTAAGTTGTATGGAAAAGCTAAAAGATATCAAGAGGAATGTAACTGACTGACAAGCTGTCAAATAAGCCAAAATAATAATAAAAATAAATATGATTAATATAACACCTGTTTTTATTCACTGCAATTCAGCTAATTTCTCTAGCTTATGATAACTTTATCTAGATATACTATAGCAATATAGAGCATCTAAATTTCAATCAATAACAATGGTCTTCAACAAAACAAACAAACATTCTGCTTTTCATTGCTGACAACATTTGTGTGGCAAGGTTATTTTCTTAGTTCATGAACAGCCTAAGAGCTGATTTATAAGTTAAGACATTTTTCATTGACAGTTTCAACATTTAAGCTGGGATATTGAAGTGAGGAAAGACTAAAAAATCCTTTTTTATAAAACATCTTCTGTGAGTTTTCATATTTCTGCATTTGTATCTACATACCTGATGTCCATAGTCATTTTTCAGGAAATCATGATTGGGAAAAACAAAACAAAACAAAACAAAACAAAAAGAATTTATCCCCAGTGGACAGTGAAGAAAAATAAATGAGAGTTATCATTCTGGTCATCATTATTTTATCTTTTAAAATGTTAAGCCCCTGTAATGGATATGTAGAGATTTCTGTATTTTCTGAAAAGCTGCTAACATGCTTAACTCAAGGGAGCTTAATCCTAGTTAATATAGAGGTTTATAAATGTTTACAAACATGTCTGTTCATTTCTTTTTATTCAAACAGAAGCTATGGAAGTATTCTCCATACTGAATCAACTAAAGGGTTGATACACTTGTCAGACACCCACCTATCTGCTCTCTCACTGTGAGTAGTCTGTGTGTTTGGGACAAAGGAATATAAGTTTTTGTATTCCACTCTACAGGAATTTGTGTACACAAAAATAATGCCTAGACATGGTAATTTCTATCATACCTGCTATCGACCAAAATATTTTGTACAGATCATTACCTGGGTGAGCAGATTTTCATGCAACAAAAACACACATAGAAAGTTGAGAAAATAATAAGCACAAGCAATTCATTTGAAAACAGTTTATTTGATTATATAGTTATGTCATAGTGGTTTCATTCTAAAGAAATCTAAAAGAAGTCTACAAAATCTAACAGCCAAATTCACCATTCCAATGTCTGATAAATTGCACCTTTTTATGTGAGAAACAAGTATGGCCAGAACAGATAAAAGAAGTACAGATTTGTTTTCATGCCCCAATTTACAATCAATGACCTGCTCTACTAAACATAAGTATGTTGGATTTAATCTCTAAAATTTCTGACAAGTGGAAACAAAAATGTTAGGTGAAATGATGTCTGATCATGTATTTTCATTCTCTTTTCCTTGAATTTAAGATCAGTTAGAGCTGTAGAAAATACTAGATAATGAAAAGCTGAATTATGCAGGAAAACAGTGCAGTACTACCTGAGCAAAACAGTATGAACAGAACAGCGAGAGAATTGATTTTTATTATACCAACTCTAGTATTTTATTCCTCTGAATTACTCAAAATGCAAGTAAACAATCAGCTGAGGCAGTTGATAGCTGTTAACAGTAGAAAAACCTTTCTTATTTATTATTTTTTTCCCTACATTTTTGTGGAATTTACATTTTACGAACATATCATGCCAAAAGCAGAACAATGATTACAACATATGAAGTATTAGTGTAATTATTGATATGATATTAATCAAATAAACTGATTTATCACCTGTCCATTTAAGAAAACATACAAACAAACAAACAAAAGCTTTTTTAAAGGTTCATTGGTACTATAAACTCTGCTGAAGACCCCAGTCCTGAAAAGTGCAAGCACTCTTGCCCATTTCTGCAAGGCATGAACAGGCAAACCTGTTCTTTATGCTTATGTCCATGACCACACTGAATTAAAGTACTTCTGTGAACAGAGTGGTCTGGAATCTAGTTCACTAGACTGAAAAACATCTAATTTTATCAATGTAAACAGAAACTTTTTATAATACTTTTGACAGTTTGCTTGGTGAGCAGGAAGATGCATCACTAACGAGGGAAATTTCTTCAGGCATCTTATTTTTGGAAGTAAAGGAAACGACTGAATGAGACATCATTTGCATTTCAGTTATTAGACATTTTTAACTGTAAGAAAGTTCTGAGCAAAACTGATTTATGTTTTGAGCTTTGTATAACTTACATACTGGCTGATAATAAAAAGGACACCTGCAACAACGATCTTGTAAAGAATCTATCAGATCTATCACTTAATAAACTTAAACACAAAAGCCTATACAGGGATTTTAAGTAAAAATCAAAACAAAATAAACTGGATGTTTTGTTTTGTGAATAGGCTAGAGCTCTAAAAATCTTTTCATCCTGGTGATTTAGCAGGTATCTCAGAGACATTGAACTATATGTGGTACAGCTTGAGGTGGCATTTAGATGCCACTTCAAGCTACAGAGAGCAATTATTAAAAACTCCCTATGTTACCCTGGGTTAGATTCTAACAAATATATTAACAGTAGGTGGAACAAAACTCACTTAGATGGTGAAGAAGGATCACATGGAATCTTCAGATTATTTATCCCTCTTTAATAAAGAGTGAATGAGTATATTGCAGCATGGGAGGGAAAAAAAAAAAAGAAAAAAAAAAAAAAGGCAAGCAATATAACCACTCATCAAGAATGAAGCTTACTACTTAGAACTAGAGGAAAAATATAATAATGTGCTTGAATGGGAATGGTAAATTTATTACTACTGATTTTTTCATGTTTATTGCCTTATAGCAGTTCCTTCAGCAAAATGTTTTGTGCATTAATGTTAGAATGGAAAGTACTATCAAGAGTGCTTAGAAATGATTCCTTTTCTATGTTTTCAAGATATACGTGGCAGGTAAGGGGGTCCACACCAGTCATCTGTGTTTTCTGAACAAACTACACCCAACCTTCCTCACCAACAATCATTTCTGTCTCCCTCCTTGATCCAAAAGGATCAAGGATTTTTTATTTTTTTTTTTCCAGTTAAGGCAAGTCCTGTAATATTTATGAAATATTTTCATAATAATTATAGATCCTTGCCACTGATTTTATGACTGTGAAATAAAGTCTTAAATTCCAAATTGAACTGAGCTTCAGAAGTAGAGCATGAAGAGAATGAAAGTCATGTATACAAGCAACTATCTGAAGTGAATAGAGTAGATGAAAATCCAGTGCTCTTCATGTATTCTTTTCCTATGGGGATAAGAAACCAATTGAATCTGTGGCCTGGTCACAGCAGGCTACATCCGCAAGGTTAAATTATACATTCTAAAACCCTTTGCTAATTAGGTATACTACATCGTGTACATATTAATGTGATGTATATGTACATTGTCATAACATTTTTGAAACTGTAGACCTTTCCAGAATGCTATTAGTATAATGTAGGAGAATCAACTCAATTATTTTGAATTAGGTAATGGAAATTGGCATGCCAAATAAATGTTAGAAGTCTCTTGGGGATATGAAACTGTATTATTAAATTAGAACTTCAGCTAAAATGATAAGGTCTGGTGATTAGTGTTTCATTAGTTGTACATTCTGCAGAGTCACATAATAGCTTTGTTGATTGTGCATAATTTACAATGCTTTCAAAATTCAACACAATTACATGTCTCTTTAAAAGAATATCACTGTGCTGGAAAAATGGATGAGGCTGGCTGAAGCATTTTTAAGCCAGTGGGAAAAAATGCAACTTTCATTTAGAATAAATATGAGGCATATTTCATGTGAAACCTGATATTTTCCCCAGTAAAAATAGCTACCCAAAGCAAAAATACTACAGAAATTGCTGAAACAGATAGTAGTGGTATATCTCTAGAAAATAATAATAATAAATATATAATAAATAATAAAAAAATGTGAATTGCTGCCAAAGGATGTAAGACTTTGGGTAAGCAGGGAATTGTAAGAGAGGAACATACAAAAGAACAAAGAATGAGAAAAGCAAATAAGCAACAATAAAATCAACAACAAAAAATAGATATCATGATTATGAAAAGATGAGAAGACTTTTTCATCTAAAAAATAAAACATAAAATATACACCTACAGCTATGGATATCTTTGAATCTAGTGTGGTTGGACGATTACAACTTTATTTTCTTTAAAAGAACCTGGTGGAGTAGCAGTGTCTTATGAAAAAGGTATAAAAGGGACCAGTTGCACGTAAAATGGGGACTTGTCTGGCTTAAGCCTTGTGCCTGATCACCATAGTCTGTCCTGTCTTCTTATACCTTATTCATTCTTAACTGTGTATTGTCACTCTATACCACGTGTATATGTGCAGCAGTGACTCAGTGCATCTCCTGGTAAGTAAGACCTGTGTATGTGGAAGGAAATGAGCCTCAACGAGCCTCACTGTGGCTCAGGGTGCCAGCTCCTGGATTCAAACAGGGGAGGGGTGCCCTTGCACATTGCCAGTGACTGGAGACAGTGGGGTCTGTAGTGGTTTTTGGTAGCAGGGGGCTGCAGGGGTGTCTTCTGTGAGAAGGATCTAGAAACTGCCCCGTGTTTGGTAAGGACCCCACTGCTGACCAGAGCTGAGCCAGTAAGTGATGTTGTTGTTTTGTGCCTCTGTGAGAGCATATTTAAGACAAGGGGAAAAAAACACAGCACCACACAGCAGCTGTGAGAGTGAGAGGAGTGAGGAACAGCCTTGCAGGTGCCAAGGTTAGTGAAGAAGGAGGGTGAGAGATCGCCCCAGGCACCAGAGCAGAATTCCCCTGCAGCCTGTGGTGAAGACCATGGAGAAGTAGGCTGTCCCCCTGCAGCCCATGAAGTACCATGGTGGAGCAGGGTTCCACGCTGCAGCCCATGGAGAGGAAACCACGCAGGAGCAGGTCACATGGCAGGAGCTGCTGCCTGTGGGGGACCCAGGTTGGAGCAGTTTTCTCCTGAGGGATGGACCCCATGGTACGGACCCATATCTGGAGCAGTTCTTGAATGCTGCCTGTGGGAAGCCCATGTCAGATCAGTTCACCAAGGACTGCATCCCATGGGAGGGACCCCACAGCACAGGGGACGCGAGTGACCTAGAAGGAGCGGTGGAGAAGAAGGGCTATAGACTGACCATAACCCCCGTTTCCCCGTTCCCTGTACCGCTCAGGGGGAGGAAGTGAAAGAGGGTGGCTGGGGGGAAGGTGCTTTTGGTTTCTTTCCTTTGTTTCTCGCTTCTTTAGTTTGTTAGTAATAGGCAATAAATCTTACTCTCCCTATGCTGAGTCTGTTTTGCCCATCACAATAATTGCTGCACGATCTCCTCATCTTCATCGTATTTTCTCCCTTTTCCTCTTTGATGACGGGTAGTGAGAGAGCGGTTGTGGTGGAGCTCAGCCGCCCACCCAAGTAAAACCACCACAGGGTCTCAGCATTAGCTACTGGTATGGGTAGGGGTCTTCAGCCTCCAGCCCCCAGAGCAAGGAGTGGTGTGTTTCTCCCCAGACCACCTGCTCAGGGATGGGGCTGAGTGCAGTGAGTGCAGGGCTGTGCTGGCAGCTGGAGCAGGGCCACAGGCCACACACACAGCCTGATGCCAGTTGCTGCAGGCAGTGTCTGTGTCTGCCCCAAACAGTGTGTGTGTGCATTCACTGCAGTAGCCAGCAGGAAGGGGAACCGTGGGCCAGGTGAGAGGGGCTGGGATGAGGACAGGGATGCCAAGTTGGCAGAAGGGCCCTGCTGGTTCTTGGGGCACAGCATGTTCTGGTGGTCCTGGAGGGGTGTGCCTGCACCAGGGAGCTGCTGTCTGTGCCAGCCCAAGGGCAGGAGGGGGCTAGGTTCTCTGTGCTGGTGTGGTGTGTGAGGCCTGGAGGGGTGCTGCTGAAGGTAGCACCTGGTCAGTAACAGTCTGTGTGACTTGCCCTGTTAGTGTCCTCTGTGGGTGCTGATGTGTCCCTTTCCTTCTCTCTCCTTCTCTTTTATTCGCTTTCCTTTTCTCTCCTTCTCCTCCCTCCTTCTTCCCTCCCCTGCTCTCTCCTCCTTCCCCTTATGACCCCTCCTTTCCTTCTCCTCACCTCTCTTTCTCCATTCCTCTCCCCCTTTTCTCCCTCCTTTTCTCTCTCTCTACCCACCTTTTCTTTTTCTTGCTCTAACACTTTCCTCCCATCCCCAGGCGTCTCTAAGATAAGTGCACAATTTTGGTACTGGCTACTTGGTACTGCAATGGGCAAAGTGGCAAACATGTCCCACTGCCTGGGCAGAGACCCCAGGCTTTTTTATTTTTATTTTTATTTTTATTTTTATTTTTATTTTTATTTTTATTTTTATTTTTATTTTTATTTTTATTTTTATTTTTATTTTTATTTTTATTTTTATTTTTATTTTTATTTTTAATTAAAGTGTAGTGTGTATTTGTTATTGTTTTGGAAGATAAAAAACAAACAAACAAACAAACAAAAAGCAGCATTTAGTAATCTAAGGTTGATGTCACACATACAGCACTTGCACTATTTTCATTTCTTTAAAATTATTGTTACATTGATTTTATCATTAAATATTGATTTACTATTAAATGTAGATTGTAAAGTACATAAATGTTGAATTATGATCAAAGTGCTAGCTATTAGATTATTAAATTTGGTAAACTTTATTGAATATTTTTATTAATTACATTATTGAATATCAATAAATCATTTCTTAAGCACCTGATTCAATCCAGAGTATATTATTCACCCCAGAATACATTGTGATGTCACCACAGTCAACCTCAAGCCACATGCCTGTTCAAAATCTTATTTTTCCCTGTTTTTTTTTTGTTTGTTTTACCCCCTTCTACTTAAATTTAATATAAATAGCTGTACTTACTGAATAAAATAGGAAGTAAATATACTAAACTTAGCAGTCTTGGTTTAGACTGTTACTATTTTATGTATTTATATGGCATTTGGTCCAGCCAAATGACAGGTTCTTATTGTCTTCTCCAGAGAAATCTCCTTTCAAACTCTGGAAAAAATAATGGTCATAAGGTAACAGAACACAATGTGTTCAGGAAGCTCTGTGGGTGTTGGGATCTGTGGGGTCTTGCCATGGCAGGGCAGGGTCTGGTACCAGGGCATCCCGAGTCCTGGGTACTGGGCACCTCCCTAGAGACAGTGCCAGGACAGGACATCAGCCTGTGTTTGGGGGACAGGATCTGGGCCTTTAAGGGTAAATAGACAGCCCCTAGATACTTGGGTAGGGCCTTTCTGCCAGCATCCAGTGAACCCAAATGCAATGCTCAGAGCTGCACTGTGCTGTGACCAGGGCACAACCTTGGCAGACAGGGAAAGCTCATAGACCCAAGGAAATAGCACATGTCCTAGTATTGTATCTAAATTACAACCAAGCTTTAAGGGCAGGCTATCAGACTAAATAGTGGTAGAATATGTATTTTTCTTTAGTGGTGTTAAAAATGTTTTAACAATTCGTGTCAATAAAGAACAGTCCTGTCTGCCTCTGGGCCCTGCACTGGCAATTTAATTCTTGAACCACAGATGCAGTGTGTCCCAGTTTCCCCCTAATTCTAGTAAATTTATCAAGTCTTCAGAAAATACTCCTCAAATTTATGAACCTGTTTGCCTTTGTTATTCCGGACTTCTATTTCTAACAGTTACAGCCTTTTTTTTGTCTTCTTTGAGATTGACTTAACATGGCTATAGGTGTGACTGTCCCTGTGAATGACTGGTGAAGAATGTTTTAATTATTCGTGAAGTGTCAATAAGAAAGCTATTTGTGTTTGTATGAAGTCTTTGATGTCTGGGGGTTTCAGAACAACTGATAACAACTAGTGACTGTTATGTGATACTACACAGGCCTCTGATACCTGGCCAGGTGGCCAAGAGATTAAGAAGAAGAAAAAAGAAGCTGAAGGACGGCTGGGAGACAAGACCTGCAGAAAATGTTCTATAAACTTGGTACGGTGCCAAAGGAGTACAAAGGGGAAGGACGAGAAAAAACTTGGAGAGGAAGACTACGAGCCTTCAGCATGAAAGACCCCTAGAGACCCCCAGAGGAGACTGATGCGCATGCTCCAGTAGGAGGGACTGGACCCCGGAAGCTAATTATAATAATCTATTGTTTTTAGAAGTAGTAATGAATATGTATTAGTCTAGGAGCATAAAAATCAGCTACTTGATGTAACTGGGGTGCGTCCTGGTGGAGCGGAGACTGCCGGTGCACCCAGCGCTGTTTGCTTACCTCTATTCTTTTAATAAATCCTATTTTTTTATTTAATTCTATTTTGAAGACTGAGCCATTTATAACAGTGGTAATAAAGTAATAGTTAACTTTTATCAATATAGGACACTGGACTGATTGATTTTGCATGCCTGATTCTAAAGAAAACTTGTGCAGCTCAGTTATGTGAGTTTTACAGTTTTATACACATAATTTACAGGCAGCCAATTTGTGCAATTAGTTATGGTCAACCTTGATATATTCTCCCTATGGCTAATTTTTGTCATCTTTATATGTATATATATATATATACATATTTATGTAAATATATAAATATACATATATATATTTTTTTTCCAGAAAATATTATTTTTCTTCAGTTTATTAATACAACCACTCTGTGGACTATCCCTCAAAGTACACTTTCACTGTTAACCTGCTCATCCATGGTAGCACAGCTAATTTTATTTTAAATAACAATAAGACATATTCTCAGAATGATGTTTCCTCCACTGGCACTTCAAGATAATACATTCTTTGTCATGTGTACCTTACTACTTCTCAGAGCCCCCAGAATTTCAAATCATAATAATATATTTGTGAATATTTGTGAATGTGTGTACATATATATGTACATATGCATTATACCTTCCTAACCACTTATTACTACCATCTTTAATTATGGAATTGTTATTGCTATGTCTTTTAAATTTGATTCCTTTTCAAGTTACAAAGAGAGTTCAACTGCAACCTCTGTGATAAGAAAATAGCATCTGATGGCAATGTTCCAAAAAACAAAAGCAACAACAACAAAAAAAACACAACTTAGTACTCAAGCTTCCTATCCTGGTATTTATACCTATTCAAATACATTCAAATACATGTATATAAAGACCACATTTTAATGACCTAGAAAATCCATCCAAGCAAAACAAATGAAGGACAATATATTACAGTAAGCTTATCCAAGGTCCGGTGGCTTTTTACAAGCAAGGAAAAAAATCATCTCCTGTTCTTCTATTCTACATCTTAGTTATGTGAATGTATGTCCTTTATATCACTGAATATGTCACCAAAGAGTGCATGCGGGAGTACCAAATATTCTCTTGTCATCTGACTATACCATTTTCCCTTTGCCCAGGAAGTGATGCATTAATTGGAGAAGCTCTAGGAAGTATTAGAAATTTTATTCTTTAAATATAATACAATTGTTGGGGATCAGAGTATCATAACACTTAATGTAGTACATGTCATACTTTCATTTTGTTGTCAGTAACATATACACTAATCTATATAAATGTTTGTATCCGTGCTAAATCCAATAGCTTAAGTTTTATTCTTGGGAAAAAGAAAATAAGGGTCCATTTTTTCTCTATTGATTACTTTTTTTGTAGGTGATCATCTCATAAGTTACTTGGTGCATGTGTTTATGCTGCTGAAGTAAGTTCACGTGTCTGTATATTGAAACTATGAAGTCTTAATAAGCCAGTTTGAAAGCCATATAAAGTTGAGCATCAAAGCCAGAAGTATTCATAAATGCTAGCCTCCTTTTAGAAAGTCAACTAAAAGCATAGACTGAGAAATCAACTTGAACAAAGTTCTTAAACTGGCAAACTTTCCTACAAACTTCTAGTATCAAATATTCCAGAATTATGAAAACCTGAAAGCTCTGTTTTGAAATTTAAATTCATTTGTAATTCATTTAACAAGACTGTAGCATTCTCAAATAAAAAAAAAAAAAAAAAAAAAAGCTTTTTTCTTTCATATATGGAAAAGAGATCAAAATGCTTGATCTCTACTAAACACTGTCATGTACTAAACTCTGTCATGTACTGGTGCAAGAGTTCAATGGATTTTCAATGGATTTTCCCGCTGTTCTCTGTTCATTGTGGTTTTAATGAGAAAAACATCCTAAGGAAGAATTTAGAAAGCAAAATACAAAATTATCACTATAGCAACATATCTTAAAAGTATCTTTGTTCCTTAACGCTTACAAATTGACTGGAAACTATCATAAATCACTAGAGTTTTCTTATATGTGTTATATCAGTCAGACTTTTTTTTTTTTTTTAATTAATTTATTTACATTTTCCTTTTCTATTTGTGTGGGAAATTAATACACATTTATTCATGTATGGGCTCTCCAGCAATAAGTTGCTTGTACAGATTTATTTATGATACTCTGTCACACATTAAAAAAAAAAAAAAAAAGTTACAACTTCTTTGTGTGAACAGCTATTGCTGTTGCAACCATAAACACTCCATTCTGGAATTCTAGTCTGGAGAAAATGGCTGCTCATGGCTTGGACAGATGTACTGTTTACTATGTAAAAAAAAATGTCTGGATTTCCGGGCCCAAAGGGTCATTATGTATTGGTGCCTGTTCACAAGTGGTGCTCCCTAGGGCTCAGTACTGGGGCCAGTTTTGTTTAATATTTTTTTATCAGTGATCTTCGTGTATGCTCAGTAAGTTTGCAGACACCAAGTTAGGCAGGAGGGTTGATCTGCTTGAGGGTAGGAGGGCTCTGCAGAGGGATCTGGATAGGCAGGATAGATGTACCACATCCAACTGTATGGCATTCAACAAGGCTAAATGCTGGCTCCTGCACTTCAGTCATAACCCTATGCATCAGTATGGGCATGGGAAAAACTGACTAGAAAGCTGCCATGCAGTGAAGGACCTGAGGGTGTTGGTTGACAGCCAGGTGAATATGTGCCAGCAGTGTGCCCAGGTGGCCAAGAAAGCCAGTGGCTTCCTGGCTTGTATTAAAAACAGTATGGCCAGCCGGACTATGGAAGTGATTGTCCCCTTGTGCTGAGGTGAGACTGCACCTCAAGAACTGTGTTCAGTTTGGGGCAGAAAGATATTGAATTGCTGAAAGCGTTCAGAGAACGGCAACAAAGCTGGTGAAGGGACTAGGCAGCTGAGAGAACTGGGCTTATTTAGTCTGGAGAAAAGGAGTCTAAGGGGAGACTTAATTTTTCTTTACAGCTACCTAAAAGAGTGAGGAGGGCGCTGGTCTCTTTTCTCAGGTGACCTCAAGGTGACCTCAAGGTCACCTGATAGGTGTGGTAGGTAGGATAGGTAGATAGGTAGGAAAAGATAGGACATGACCTCAAGCTGTGTCAGGAAAAGTTTAGACTGGATGTCAGGAAGAATTTCTTCATGGAAAGGGTGGTTAGTCATTGGAACAGGCTGCCCAGGGAAGTGGTGGAGTCGCATCCCTGAAAGTAGTTAAGAGGCACGGGGAAGTAGCATTTAAGGACAATGTTAGTGGTGCACTTAGTTAGTGTTAGGTTGGTAGTTGAACTTGATGATCTTAAGGGTCTTTTCCAACCTAAATGACTATGTTTCTATGAAGCGGAATTAACAATTTTCTCTGCTCCTTCTGCATCAAGCTTTCTCCACTTGGGAAGAAAAACACACAGCACATACTGATGTTAGAAATTGTTCCTATTGGTGCTCGTAAGATTGACTACCTGACTTACCCGAACACAATATTTGTGTAAACAGAACTATTTACACGTTTGGATTTATCTCACTGTGAAATCTTGAGGCTTTGTTAAGCATACTGAACTTTTAGACTTTTAGATGTTTTTGTTACTGCTTTTTTTTTTTTTTTTTTTTTTTTTTATTTTTTCTCCATAATAACAATTAGCAGACCAGGATGGATTTGCTTTGTTGCCCATAGCTCACAATAAGACAAGGCAGAGCCAGTTCCATGTTAATCACATTAGTGTTGCTTTATTAATGTTCTTTTTTATGCTCTTGCAGTAATTACAGTTATTAAAAAAGGGAATTATCACAAAATAGGAACAGTTCAAGTTTATATCCAATTTGTTACTATTGTATTCTGAGGGACTGTGATTTTAATCTACATTAAAAAAATGTTCTAAGTATTGTGTAGAGGAAAAAGTCCCAGTTCACCAGTATGTCCCCTTCAGCAAAACACTTAGCAGCATTTGATTCCCATTAATTTTAATATGTTTAAAACATGTTTAAACTTAAACGTGTAACAAATCAGTGGATTTAAAGCAGTTTTATCTGCTGCATCTTTTCTTGTCAGAGAGAATTCTGAGCAGCTCATATAAGTTCCAGAAGTACTTACAGGGAGATGTGAGCTGTGTAGTTTCTATCTGATTCATTTTATTTATTAATTTATTTTTAATTTAAGGTAGCAGATACACTTTTTGCTCTAGTTCCGTGAAATGAAATGGAACTTGTTGGAGTGAACCAAATGAATGACCCAGTGAATCCACTTCATACTAGCTTGAACAGAATTTATGGTCTGGATGAAGAAATTGCTGTTCTCTGTCATGAGGATGAGACTAAATGATCAAAATGATCTCTTTTGCCATAAAAGTCTAAAACTTTCAGGGTGAAAGGGGCCTCGGGTTGAAATTTGATGCTTTCTCAGACATAAAAGGTCAAATTTTTAGTTCTTTTTCCTTCAGTATAAATAGAAATTGAAATACTTGCATCCAAAAAGAAGAGACTTCAAAGACCAACGGTGACTTTGGTCTGGCTTCCCACTTAACTGAGGTTACAGAAACAGATAAACAAATTTCCACTTTTAGGTGTTTTTGTTATTGCCTTTTTTTTTCTTTTCTCCATAGTAACAAGTTATAGTAGCAAGATAGTAGTGAGATATTATTATTTTTTTTAACTCAAATTGTATCAGGAGAAAATACATATCCCAGATTTTCATAAAATATGAACAAATACTATTTGAACAGATTTTGTAATACATTTTTCTATGTTCTACACATATTAATAGGGTAGAGAGGTCCAATTCTGGTGAAAACATCTGACGATAGCCATTCATTTATCTTCTTGTTCTGAAGTTTATCATTTACTGTCTTCGTTTCTTGATGGTGTTGCCCCAAAATGAAAGCTAAGAGTGTTTTCACAGTGAAGAACAATCCTTGAAGGAATCTTTCTAAACATACGCTTAGGTTTCCAAAATCTAGGGCAAATTTTGGGTTTATGAAGTTTGTACAATTTTTACTTTATTTAAATTAATTCTTCCATTTTTATTTTTTCCTGCAAAAGATTTAATTTCACATCTGATCATCTTCTATGTTCTTATTAACCAAAGCTGTCTTCAAAATGATTTTTTTTTCTATTTACATCAAGATACCTTTGGATAAATTAATCATAGTGAATGTAGCTTAATTGAATATTTTAGAACCAATACATCATTTATAATAATTGAAAATAATTTAATTAAAGATCTACTGTGGAAATTGTACAACCCAACTTCAGAGGTAAGTAATTAGCTGTTTAATCTACTCATGAAATATGAGTTGTACAAGAAATGGGAAAAGCAAATACAGTTCATCTGATTTGCTAAAAGTGTCCTGTTATAAAAACAAATAAATGGGAAACATTAAACCAGACCTTTAAGAGAAGATCCACAGATGTACATGTAAGTTAAACTAAAGCACAGTTATTGTGGATATTTTATGCAAAGTCCGTCGGACAATAAATGCAATATAACTGTATCAAAAACAAAGTAAAAAACAGGGAATGAAATGTGGAGTAGATTCGTTCATTGGTCTACATCTCTGTAAATGGAGAATAAAACAAACAAAAAATAGATCTACAAATATCTAACACTGCATTACAGAATTGTGGAGCATTGTAAATTGCTAATATGGAATGAAGCAGGAAATGTATATCATACTTGTGGTTTTGTGCCTTTTTTTTTTTTTTTTCTAAAGGCAGTTGTTTCACAGAGTCTCTTTCTCTGTATTCGTTATCAGTTGGAAGACAACAATGTTTTGAGAGATATCGGGTCCAGAGAAGAGCCACAAAGATGATGAAGGGGCTGGAGCACCTCTCCAATGAAGAAAGGCTGAGAGAACTGGGGCTGTTCAGCGTAAAGAAGAGAAAGCTCCAGGATGACCTCATTGTGGCTTTTCAGAACTTAAAAGGGACTTATAAAAAAGATGGAGAGTGACTCTTTACTCAATCAGATAATGGTAGGACAAGGGAGAATGGTTTTAAGAGAATGGTTTTAAACTAAAAGAGGAGATTTATATTAGAGATTAGGAGGAAATTCTTCACTAAGAAGGTGGTGAGGCACTGGAACAGGTTTCCCAGAGAGGTTGTGGATGCCCCATCCCTGGAGGTACTCAAGACCAAGTTAAATGAGGCCCTGGACAACCTGACCTAGTGGGTGGCATCCCTGACAATGGCAGGGCGGTTGGTACCAGATGATCTTTAAGGTCCCTTCCAACCTGAGCCATTCTATGATTCTGTGATTCTATGATGTCTTAGCAATACCTGTGCTATCTAACTAAAGATCATATTATTATCATGATATAAACAAGCAATAAAATCTTCAAACAAGATGCTTTGACAGCCTGAGATCTAAGTATTCAAATAAACAATACCTTAAGTTTCTCCTACCATAGTTGATTGGGGAGAATGAAAAACAAGCAAAGAAATTTAAACAATTTCATGTCAAAATAAAAATTGTAACATATTTTCTGAAGGTAAATGTTTTCTGGAAGAGGAAACTTCAATCTCATATTCAAAACAAGACATACAAACAAAAACAAAAAGCAACAATGAAATCCAAATTCCAGAAACATATATCCATATTTTCTATACTGTGCATTTAAAGATGTAGGTTTCCCAGAAAGCCGGACCGTAACACACTCTATTTTTAGGAGATACCTCCCTGAAATGAAATTTCATATGGCAATGGCAAATTGCAGGCTCACTGGAACAAACATAGTTGAAACTTCAGTCTTCCAGGAGAGTGGTCTGTCCAGTAATATGGAGGCAAATGTGAAACATTTCATTTCCTGATCCTGTGGTCTATTAAGGGGAAGGTTACATAGGATTTAAGCTTATTGTTTAGGACAAGCTTCTTTCTTTCTTTTTCTTTCTTTCTTTCTTTCTTTCTTTCTTTCTTTCTTTCTTTCTTTCTTTCTTTCTTTCTTTCTTTCTTTCTTTCTTTCTTTCTTTCTTTCCTTCTTTCTTTCCTTCTTTCTTTCCTTCTTTCTTTCCTTCTTTCCTTCTTTCCTTCTTTCCTTCTTTCTTTCTTTCTTTCTTTCTTTCTTTCTTGTTTCTTTTTCTTACTCTCTCTCTCTTTCTCTCTTTCCCTTCCTCCTCCCTCCCTCTCTTCCTTCCTTGAATGAGAACTTTAAGTACCTAAGAAATTTAATGACAAAGGTTTAAACAAAGGCATATTTGTTTGTTTGTTTGTTTCTGTGTTGTTTTTTTTAAACAAGTATTGAAGCATTGTGTTGATCTTTATGCATGTGAGAAAGTGCAACCAAGTCATGACTATGCAAAAAAAAAAAAAAGTTAAAGGTGTAAGTATGAATTATTTAAATGTTTTTGTTTGTTTGTTTGTTTATACTAAGCTAGACGTAAATGTGTCTCTTACCAAAAGCCTTTAATTATACAGACCATGTTTATAGATAACTGAATTTTTCAACTCTGTTAATATTGGCCTTAAGTGTAAATGATAGTTTGGATGGCTGCCATCAGTCCATTAGTTAACTGAAATCTTGATCTTTGTTAAATAAAATAACAAATACATGTTCAGAAAACCCAAATAAATTTTACTACTGCAGCATCACAGATTCAGTAATTTTAGCAGAAAGAAAGCTTCAGGAAGTTTAAACATAATTTAAACTTCTGGATCATTGTTGCCAAGTAATTATTTTAGTAATTTATGGTTTTACAGAGGCTTGTTCTACATAGAGAAGACTACAAATTCCTTGATGTTATTCTGAAAGCTGATGCAGAAAACAGGAACCAACTTGGGCAGCCTAACCACTACATGAAACTAATTTGTTCAAGTGTTTCAAGTGAAGATATATTCTCTCGAATTGTGTATCAGTTAGCTTTCTAGGTTAATGGCTACTTATTTTCAATTTAATCAAGACTTACTAAAAAATTCATTAGGTTTTATTTTTGCTGGGTATCAGATGTTTCTTGATCAGAAGTTACTGCTTTAACTCATGGCATTGCAAAAATGCATATGCAACATTCATTTGATCTATGTAGCACAAATTACAGAGAATCATAGCTAGATTTAACCTTAGACAGACTTAAGTGATCATTAAATAAGTGAAAATGAACTGAACTAAACAAACCCCATTCTAAAGTAAATAATATCTTGTCATGGAGTTCAAGGAAGATGTGAGTATGTTTCAAGGCAAAGGAAGTTTTGCATAGATTTCTTTCCGGGAATTTCATAGGCATTTCATTACTTGGGACTTACCTTGGGATTTCATTACTTCATTTCATTACTTGGGACTTCCTCGCTAACCAATTAATCACAGAATCACAGAATCACAGAATTTCTAGGTTGGAAGAGACCTCAAGGTCATCGAGTCCAACCTCCAACCTAACGCTAACAGCCCTCCACTAAACCATATCCCTAAGCTCTACATCTAAGCGTCTTTTGAAGACTTCCAGGGATGGTGACTCCACCACTTCCCTGGGCAGCCTGTTCCAATGCCTCACAACCCTTTCAGTGAAGAAGTTCTTCCTAACATCTAACCTAAAACTCCCCTGGCTCAACTTAAGCCCATTCCCCCTCTTCCTGTCACCAGGCACATGGGAGAACAGGCCAACCCCCACCTCGCTACAGCCTCCCTTGAGGTACCTAAAAAGAGCGATAAGGTCACCCCTGAGCCTCCTCTTCTCCAGGCTGAACAAGCCCAGCTCCCTCAGCCGCTCCTCATAGGACTTGTTCTCCAGGCCCCTCACCAGCTTTGTCACCCTTCTCTGCACCCGCTCAAGCACCTCGATGTCCTTCTTGTAGCGAGGGGCCCAAAACTGAACACAGTACTCGAGGTGCGGCCTCACCAGAGCTGAGTACAGGGGGACGATCACCTCCCTAGCCCTGCTGGTCACGCTGTTCCTGATACAAGCCAGGATGCCGTTGGCCTTCTTGGCCACCTGAGCACACTGCTGGCTCATATTCAGCCGACTATCCACCATCACTCCCAGGTCCTTCTCTGCCTGGCAGCTCTCCAACCATTCCTCTCCCAGCCTGTAGCTCTGCTTGGGGTTATTGCGCCCCAGGTGCAGGACCCGGCACTTGGCCTTGTTAAACTTCATGCAGTTTGTTAGTGTTAGGTCAGATGTTGGACTAAGTGATCTTGGGGATCTCTTCCAACTTAGATGATTCTGTGATTACATGATTTTAGTTTGGTTTCTGCTTTCCTTGTATTTACTTTCTACAATACACCAGTGCTTTTAAAGCTTGAGTTTATTTTGGAAAAAATTAAAACTATATTTTTGAAAAAAAAAAAAAAAAAAAAAACAACAAAAAAAAAACCTGCAAACACTCATAGAACTCCTTGGAGACATAACAATTTATTCCACTGTAAGATGTAGAGGAGTTTCTTTGACTTTCACAAGCTTGGGATAGGCACCTACACCAAATTTAGGAAATGTCATTTTTCAATAAAGATAAAAAATATGCTTTAAACCTAGGCCATGTATTTAAGAAACTGATCTCAAATCAGAAATACTAATAGCAAACACTTCTCAATATTGTATGAAGAGCAAGTGGAATGCATATTTTCACTTAATATTGATAAATTTCATAAGATTATATAGACTGTCTTTGAAGTGAAATTAAAAGGTGAATATTTCAGATATATGTTTCTAATACTCCGTATTCTTATTTAGAAGAATAAGAAGAATTTCTTGGTTTTGATCATACCTGTGTGTTGAAAGCAACAGAAAGCATCTTCATCACTGTGATTGGCCAATCCACCAATTCTACAAGTTTGAGCACCTGAATTTCTTAACTGTCTTCATGAGTATGCTTATAAGTTGAGAGTAGTTAACCTACATGCTTTGATGATAAGAAGTCTTAAAAATGTTTTCTCTAAATTATTCTTTTCACAAGAGTTATACTACAACTATTACTTCTCCATCAGGCTTTTTAATGTCTTACATTTAAAGTATACTATTTAAAAGAATCATGGACTTGGCTCCTGCATAGGAATTAATTTTATTATATATCCCTGTTTGCTAGTATTAGCAATTCTGCCAGTGATTTAGTTGGTTCTTGGTTCATGATCTATAGAAATAAGGTCAACTAGCCTTCCACATACAGCTGATGAAGAATCACCCTACTCTTCATGCTTATGTAGTTCACTTTTTGGTACACTTCACTCATTTTAAGGAGACACCATAGAACAATTTTGTTATTTTAATACCAGAACAGTTTTGTAAGATTTGATAAAATACCAGAAGTTATTATTTTTCTGACTCTGATTTTTTTTTTTCTAATATGAATTTTCAGCTGTATTTTCTTCAGTAATTTTACTAAGCAATTTTTAAAAATGCATTCCAAGCAAACATGTCATGTTTAGGTTGCTAAAAGAAGAATAAAAGTATGATTAGCATACTCTTGAGATATTGAAAAGGTATGGCTTCCTCATTATTTTTTTTTTCACAGAGAGGAAAGAAGAAAAGAAATAATTTATTACTTGCCATAATACATCAAAATCATCTGCCTTTTAAAGTAGCCCTTGGCCCAGAAATACATGTTTGTATGAAGTGCTTCAGAAAGACATCTAAGCTGAACTGGACTGTTAAGCTAGGTTCCTGAAAATTCTCAAGAAGTTGCTAAATTCTGAGAAAGCACATAGATTATGCAAGACAAAATAACAATAATAAAAATATGCAGATAAAGGTAGGATTATTGAAATGAGGATTCAAAATTTCATGAGAAAAAGTGCTGAAGTGAAAATGTATAGAATCCTAAGGTGGAAGGGAAGAGGTATGTGGTGTAGTTTCAGTACAAAAGCAGCAAAAGCAGCATCAAAGTTTCAGAAAAGCAGCATCAAATTACTGATCAAATACTGAATCAAATACTACCATCTCAAGTAGAAGCAGATACTGAGCTTTTTCTATCTGATCAATGTGTGTTAACACATTGTTAACACACACAACCAGTGTGTGTGTTAGCCAATACATAATTACTTTGTGTTTCAAGGTTGTGTTTATTCTGCCTGCAGAGTATCTGTGTGAATGATGAAACAGACCCAAACAGTGACAAACAGACAGCAGGTTATACTTTGAAAAATGGCAGAGGCAGATGTAGCATACAGAGAGAAAGAGGGCAAGAGGTCTGTGAAGAAGTGCTTGCTGAGTTTGGTTTCTCTGGTAAGAGGAGTGAGTTGGAGGTACTAAATCATACTAACTCAAATATTGCTCTCCTGCTTCCAGAAGTAGTCCATATATTTTTATACACACAAACTCTGCAACCTGAGCAAGCTCTATGATTAGATGACTAAGAAAAAAGAGAGAGCACCAAGCATTTTGTTGAATTCAATAAGCTCTTTTCATGGGAAACTACATATTTTGCCTATAATTACAGTTACATACACATAAAGAAATATGCATAGAATCCTAGAACAAGTTTTTATGGGATCACAACCTTAAGGAATCACAACCTTAAGGAATTAATCAAATTTTGTCAAATTGACTTTGTCAAAATGACTTTCTGTCTATTTTGTCAAAATAGACTTTCTGTAAGGATTCATCTTTTCTTGTTGGTGTTGTAAAAAATAATGTATATCCCCAAAAATAATGTATATCCCAAAATAAAGATTCATCACTGGATAGATGGAATAGTTTTGTAACTAGAATTATAATGTAATGTCAAAAGATAAGACACAATGCCTTTGAACATTACCTAGGGTTTGTCACTTTTACACTGAAAAAGGAAAAATCATTATCAGAAAAGAGAACAGCTTGTGTAAAGGAATAGCCGTAAGGTGAAGAGTTAGGGAAAAAAACAACAACAGGAATAGATCTTTGAAGTATTTGTACACAGTCTAGATGATGAAGGGGGAAAAAAAAAAAAAAAAAGAAAAGAAAAGAAAATGGAGAAAATGGAAGTGGTAGTAGTTTTTTGTTTTGTTTTGTCTTGTGTTTTTTTTGTTTGTTTCTTTGCTTTGTTTTTGGTTTGGTTTGTTTTTTTTTTTGTTGTTTTTTGACTCTCCCATTACAAAGTCAGGGGGGTATAGACCAACAGTCTGGCAAAAGTGTTGATGGTTGACATTATAGGCTCATACTATCCTTGATAAAATGTACTATTTATTTGTTGACAGTTCTAA
Source organism: Aythya marila (assembly GCF_965140915.1). Classification (NCBI taxonomy): domain Eukaryota; kingdom Metazoa; phylum Chordata; class Aves; order Anseriformes; family Anatidae; genus Aythya; species Aythya marila. Next base: position 46,679,208 of record NC_139042.1, on the reverse strand, counting down.
TTATTATGTTCTTCTTATAATAATTTATTTTAATGATTTTAAAGCCAACAGAGCTTTCTACTCAATGTATTTGCTTAACATATAGTAAATTCTTATTCAGTTATATTTTTGCTTCATGTATTCTTTCCATAATATGGAAAGATTTGGACATTATGACTTTTATATGATGAAATGTTTTGCTGTTGACTTGGACTTCTCATTTCCAGTGCAGGAAATAGAAGTAAATTAACCTCTTCCCAACCACCCCCTCACCCCCACCCCCAAAAAATAAAAAAATAAATTAACTAACAAAAAGCAAATACATGAGCGAGAGTGAGGACAACAAGAACAGTTTTACTTGTCATTAATGGTCACACTAAAATATATATTTAAATAATATATCTATATATTTATATATATAAAGGAATAGGGAAAAAAAGAAAAAAAAAGAAAAAAAAAGTGATTTCTAATACAAAGAAGGCCAAGAAAAGAATGCAGTGGAGTTGTTTTTTTTTTTCTTTCTTCTGGAAAACACAGAAGAAATCTAGAATCATGCAGTTGTTACTTAATCCTGTGTTCTGAAACTTTCAGAAAAAGAAGACAACTTTATTCAATGAACTAGTCAAGAACTTTCTATCTTAGAGTAGAAAATGTTGATTACCTTTAGTAAAAAAGTGTCACAGTTTTTTGGTGAGAGGGGAGGGGAGGGGAGGGGAGGGGAGGGGAGGGGAGGGGAGGGGAGGGGAAAAAAAGGTAGAAAACCCTTAATGCAACTTACCGGTATTTTGTATATCTTAATTGAGACAGAGGACTTGTGGATGTATCTCTGAATTTCACCTTAGAAATGTTAGTAAACATTGTTTGCTATACTTTAGGTAAGTCATAAAAGTCCTTTAAGCATCTTCATGGTCAGAAGAGATTTATAAATACAGATCATTAAAGCCGTGGAACTGTACCTTCATGTACTTACACTGTGTACTTGTAAGTTCATGGCTGCATTCATGTCTTCGCTGATAAGCATTCAGACTCTATGTTGTATTTAATATTACATAATATAGATAGAATTGCTTATTTCAGGGGACATATCACCTTATTAATATCTAAGGAAGGTATGGTAAATTTAAAAATAACATTTAGTTGATTTTCTAAATGAACTTAAATATCAAAAAACGCATTCATGGAAAGTCTGGAAACAAACTGGAAAAAAAAAATCAGTAATACCACTGTCTATCCAGCATCTGTGTAGCAATATATACCCCACTTGCTCATTCAAATGAAGTGTAAGTAATTCTTTCCCTGACAGGTCATGTTCTCATTTACGTAAATCTAGACTTTTGCATATTAATTTCTAATGGCTTAACTTTTATATGTTAGAAATCATAAACATTAACTTCTGTACAAAGGACCTTCACAGATCGATAATCATTATCTGTCTTCCATGTTCTCAGATTGTTTTTATTTTAATCTTTATACATAATTCTATAGAATTATGTTGATGTTTATTCTAAATATCAGCAGTGGAAAATATAACCCAAACATTACTGTTTTGCAGAAATATTGAACTGCCACTCAGTATCTTAGGAAAAAAAAAAAAAAAAAAAAAAAAAGTATATTTAATAAGCATATGACTTCTTCAAAATAAGAAAACAAATGGAAATAATAATAATAATAATAATATTAAAAAATTACTTCTACATTTACTTTACAGGCCAGAGAAGACTATGGAAAATAAGTGCCACTGGTGTTCAAAACACCTTTTTTATTGTTCTTTTATTTGAAGTTGAAGGCATTTCTATAATGTCTGTGAAACATGAATATGTTAAAAATTCAGCACTAAAAGTATTATTATGCTACCATACATAATATTAAGGTAACAGATATGTTTAGGGAAAATGTAAGGCTATTTCAACACTGTTGCTTAAATATTTCCCAGGATAACATGATATTATAAATGTATACATCAAGTTCTTGAAACTTCAAGAGCATTTAATTTTATTTTTTTTTTTAATCAATGTAGAATGTATTTCATATTATTAATACAAGAAGCATCAGAATTTATTAGGCAGAAACTTAAAAGGCTACTGTAAATAAATAACATAAATATAGTCACGATTTTAATAGCATATTTTTAAATCTTGCACATTTGCTCTTCATACTCTTCCCCATATTCTTCTGATGACATAGCTCAATTTGATTAACAAAAATTTACCACTTGTGAAAGCCAGTCCATCTAGAAAAGTCATGGTTAAAATAATCTAAATAGGTTTGGGACCCTAAATATTTAGGTTCCAAAACAGCAATGAAGCTTACATTTGATGGCAGTAAGCCCTCAAAAAGTAAGGAATCACAGTTTCCATAGATCCATTTTGTTTTGACCAAATTAAACTATTTATTATTCCACTGAGTCCTTACAGTGAATGGAATAGTAATGTTGACTTGTTTATGTGGAAAGGTTTGACAGCATTAGATCAGCAGCTGGAAGTGTCTGCACTAGATCATGGTTCCCACAGTTCAGTGCTGACTGATGGCCTCAGTAGCCCACCAGCTGCAGTTTTTATACAGTAGCAAGCAGTTCTGCTACTATTATGGACTCCAACATGGGTCTGAACATTTCTCCTCTGATGGCAGAAATCATTACTTCATGAAAAGTTGTCATCAAGAGTGAGGATCTCTCACTTGCAACTATAGAGTCACACTAGACAAAGTGTCTATGTGTGTGGATGATTGCATTTTTCAGTACACAGTGTAAAAATTAATTAAAGACTGTACCCAAAGATTAGTAAGATGCAAAGAGAGTATTACCTAATTACAAATGCTAACCATATAGTCGTCAATATATTAAACTATATGAATATTTATTATACAGAGTACTTTAGATAAAACATCAACATATACAGCATCAACATCAACATATACAGCCAAAGCCTAGATGATTACAATGAGTTTAATTCTTCAGATTAAAAAAAAAAAAAATCTTCAGAAAAGAAAAACACTTTTCAGATTCTCTGCTGTACTTAATATCACAGACTACAGACTGTGTTCCTTCTTTAAGGATGAGTTTATTAATGGATGAGACAGTGTACTTACAAATAAATTTCAGCAAATATTGTAAAAACTATTTGAGAAAAATTATATATGCTCTACGTGACCCTGCTTGAACAGGGTGGGGATGGACTAGATGATCTCTGGAGATCCCTTCCAACCTCAACCATTCTGTGATTTTGTAATTCTCTGATGCATGGGGGGTCAGCAAAATAACAATTACATATAATTTGAGAACAATTTTATATGGGGGGCCAGAAAACAGATTCCTTGGACTTCAGGAGGGCAGACTTTGAACTATTCAGGACACTGGTAGGGAGGGTCCCTTGGGAGTTAGTCCTCAAAGGGCAGACAGGTCTGGAAAGGCTTGACACTCTCCAAGAAGGGAGTCTGAAAGGCACAGGAGCAGGCTGTTCCTACGTGCCATAAGCTGATGGGGAAGATTGGTGCAGCTGAACAAGGAACATTTGATGAGTCTCTGGGAGAAAAAGAGAATTTATGTCTAGTGGAAGAAGGGACAGGCAATGTGGGGAGAGTACAAGGAAGTTGTCAGCATATTCAGGAATCAGAAAGGTGAAAGCCTAGCAAGAGCTCAACCTGGCCACTGTGGTAAACAATAATAAAAAATTATTAACAGATATATTAAGAGTAAGAGGAGGGCCAAGCAAAACTCCATTCTTCAGTGGATGTAGGGGGGAACAGGACTATTGAGAAGAAGGAAAAGGCTGAGATTCTCAATGCCTTCTTTAAATCCATTTCTACTAGTCAGACAGACCACTTAGTCTCAGAGTACTCAGCCTCCTGACCTGGAAGTCTGGGATGAGGAGCAGAAGAAACCTCCACAGTTTAGGTGGAAACAGTTAGAGACCTGCTGCTCCACATGGACTGTCACAAGTCCATGGGAACAGATGGGATCCACCCGAGGGTGCTGTGGGAGCTGGTGGATGTGATTGCTGACCCAATCTCCATCAACTATCAGCAGTCATGGTCAACCAGAGAGGTCCCAGATGAGTGGAGACACTCTAATGTGACTTCCAGAAGAAGTGACTTCTATAAGAAGTGTCATAAGGAGGACTCGGGGAACTACCGGCCTGTCAGCCTGACCTCAGTGCCAGGGAAGGTGATGGAACAGATCATCTTGAGTGCAATCACACAACATGTGCAAGACAACCAGTGAATCAGGCCCAACCAAAATGGGTTCATGAAAAGTAAGTCCTGCCTGACCAACCTTATCTCCTTCTATGACTGGGTGACCCACCTGGTAGATGAGGGAAAGGCTGTTGATGTAGTCTACCTAGACTTCAGCAAAGCCTTTGGCATAGTCCTCCACGGTATTCTTCTGGAGAAGCTGGTAGCCCATGGCTTGGACATGTACACTCTTTGCTAGATTAAAAACTGGCTAGGTTAAAAATTGGGCCCATGGAATGATGATGAATGGAGTGAAATCCAGCTGGTGATAGGTCATGAGTGGTGTTCCCCAGGGTCAGTGTTGGGACCCATCCTCTTTAATATCGTTGATAATTTGGATGAGGGAATTGAGTGCACCCTCAGATGACACCAAGCTGGGGGGAAGTGTCGATCTTCAAGAGGGTAGGAAGGCCCTGTAGAGGGATGTAGACAGGATGAGTCGATGGGCAGAGGCCAATGGGATGAGGTTCAACATGGCTAAGTGCTGGGTCCTGCAGTAGGGGCACAACAACCTCATGCAGCACTATAAGCTTGGGGCAGAGTGTCTGGAAAGCTGTGCAAAGTAAAAGGATCTGGAGGTGCTGAACTGATACTCGCCTGACCATGAGCCAGCATTGTGCCTAGGTGTCCAAGAAGGCCAATGGCATCCTGGCTTGTACCAGGAGCAGTGTAGCCGGGACCCTCTGTACTCTGTTCTGGTGAGGCCACACCTCCAGTTTTGGGCCCCTCACTTCAAGAAAGACATTGAAGCCCTGGAGTGTGTCCAGAGAAGAGCTACAAAGCTGGTAATGGGTCTGGGACAAAAGTCCTCTGTGGAGTGGCTGAGGGAACTGTGGTTGTTTAGTCTGGAGAAGAGGATGTTCAGGGGAAACCTTGTTCTCTACAGCTACCTGAAAGGAGTTGTGGGGAGCTGGTGGTCAGTCTCTTCTCAGAGATAACTACTGACAGGACTAGAGGGAATGGCCTCAAGTTGCACCAGGGGAGGCTCAGGTTGGAAATTATCAGAAATTTCTTCTCAGAAAGAGTGGTTAGGCATTGGAATGGGTTGTCCAAAGAGGTGGCAGTGTCACTGTCTCTGGGGGTGTTTAAGGAAAAGTTGGATGTGATGCTTAGGGACATGATTTAGTGGGTAGTATTGGTGGTGGGTGGATGTTTGGACCAGATGACCTTGGAGGTCTTTTCCAACTTTAATGATTCTACTATTCTATGATATTTTCTTTCTGTTCACAAGGTATAGGTACTGAAAATGGAACTTAACTGCTTTTTAGTCTTCTGGATACGCAGAACTGAATGAGAGCTTATGGGATTAAAGGAGGATTAAAGGGAGGTCAAGGAAAGGTGACATTATAGTGTGTGGGGGGGGTCTACTACAGGCCACCAGATCAGGAATACCAAGTAGAAAATGCCTTATAGAGAGAAGCAGCCTCACATTTACAAGCCCCAGTCTTCATGCAGGACTTCAACCATCCTGATATCTGTTGGAGGGACAACACAGGCAAACCAGGAGACTCCAGGAGTATACTGAAGATAACTCCCTTCTCAAAATTATAGAGAAGCCAATGAGGAGAGGTGCTATGCTGGACCTCATTCTCACCAGCAAGGAGGGTCTTGTGGGTAAGGTGAAGCTCAAGGGCAGCCTTGGCTGCAGTGATCATGAAATAGTTGGCAAATCATGACTGACAACTCTGTTGGTTTTCTATGTTGGGGCTACAACATTGATGGAGAGCAGAAGAGTAACTGACATCGTCTTTCTGGACTTGTGCAAAGCATTTGAAACTGTCCCCCATGATATCATTGTCTTTAAATTGGAGAGACATGGGTTTAATGGATGGGGCACTCAGTGGGTAAGGAATTGGCTGAATGGTCACAGTCAAACAGTTGCAGTCAGTGGCTCAATATCCAGGTGGAGATCAGTAAGGAGAGGTTTTCCTCAGGAGTCAGTGTTGGGATCATAACTATTTAACATCTTTGTCAGTGGCACGGACAATGGAATTGTGTGCACCCTCATCAAGTTTGCTAATGACACCAAGCTGTGTAGTGCAGTTGACATGCTGGAGGAAAAGTATGTAATCCAGAGGGACCTTGACATGTTTTAGAGGTGTTCAAATCTCATGAAATTCAACAACACCAAGTGCAATGTTCTGCATCTCGGTAAGGGAAATCCCAAGCACAAATATAGACTGGGTGCAGAATGGATTCAGAGCAGATCTGAGGAGAAGGACCTGAGAGTGTTGGTTGATGAGATGCTCAGCATGAGCCAGCAATGTGTACTTGCATCTAAGAAAGACAACCATATCTTGGTCTTCATCAAAAGAAACATGGCCAGTAGGTTGAGGGAGGTGATTCTGTCCCTATTCTCTGCTCACGAGACCCCACCTAGAGTACTGTGTTCAACTCTGGTGCCCCCAATGTACAAAAGAAATGGACCTGTCCAGAGGAAGAGTCCAGAGGGTTACAAGAATGATCAAAGGGCTGAAGCACCTCTCCCATGAATAAAGAAGGAAAGAGTTGGGGTTGTTCAGCCTAGAGAAGAAAAGGTTCCAAAGATACCTTATAGTGGCCTTCCAGTACTTAAAGAAGACCTACAAGAAAGCTGGAGGGGGACTCTTTATCTGGGAGTTTAGTGGTAGGACATGTAGTAATGGCTCTAAACTAAAAGAACATATATTTAAATTAGATATAAGGAATAAATTCTTTACTCAGAGGGTTGTGAGGTTGCCCAGAGAAGCTGTGAATACTCCATTCCTGGTAGTGTTGAAGGCCAAGTTGGATCAGGCCCTCGTCAGCCTGCTCTAGTGAATAGCATCCCTGCCCATGGCAAGGGGTTTGGAACCAGATGATCTTTAAGGTCACTTCCAACCCAAGGCAGTCTATGATTCTACAATAAACTAATGCTGCCTTATTATTATTATTGTTACTTTTCATTTAATGGTGACAGAACAACAATTAAATGGATCTTAAAGTGAGAATACCACAATATATGCATCTAGTTTTCTCAATATCAATGGGAAGAACAAATCAGATCTAGTCTAAACCATAATTGTCATTCACTTTTCCCCCATTCCCTTAATATTGGAAGAAATCTTATCTAAGACTCTCACTATTTTAGTATGGTTTAAGGTAGGAATAAATAAATCCCTAAATTGCTGTAGGATGTGTATAATTTGTTCTGTCATCTTTCATTTGTCTCTACAAAGCTGAAAAATAACTTAAAAGATTAGTGGATTATACATTCCGTTGTATCTTAAGAAGGAAAACACAGAATGTAAGGTTCTTAACTGAATGTTATAATAGTAATCTAATCTTCAAGCTATTGTAACTATTCAAAAGTCACTAATACTGCATTCCTTAAATATGTGATGCCAGCAAATACTGTTTAAGTGAAGTGTGTGTACATAATGAACCTGCTTATGTCATTTTTAATTAGCATTCTCTACAACGCTAATTAAAAATCTTATCATGATAAGACTTTTTTTGCCTCTGCATTTTTCAGAGGCAATCTTCAGAAAGGAGTCTTAAATGTATTAATGACGTGACACATGATATTAGCAGATATTTTATTACATAATATTTGCAGATACAATAAAAATACTAATATTCTTTTTTTCTCTGCAGTTACACGAGTTAAATTTTCCTCAGAGAGACATCTAGTATGGAATGTATTGTCATATATTATAACTCTTGATTTATCCAAATATCATATTCTCCTGAGTTAAAGATAATAAAGACTATGAACTATCATCATTCATTCTTGCTAAGACTTGTTATACAGGAGGCAAGACAAACAGCGTTTTTTTTGGGGGGGAAGGGAAGGGAAGGGAAGGGAAGGGAAGGGAAGGGAAGGGAAGGGAAGGGAAGGGAAGGGAAGGGAAGGGAAGGGAAGGGAAGGGAAGGGAAGGGAAGGGAAGGGAAGGGAAGGGAAGGGAAGGGAAGGGAAGGGAAGGGAAGGGAAGGGAAGGGAAGGGAAGGGAAGGGAGTATTTGATATTCTGTTTGTTTTCTTTTGTTTTGTTTTAATTCTTTGATTAACAATTAGAGCATTAAAGGAAATATATATCAAGAACCTGGAAAAGTCATAAACACTGTGTTGTATTTTGATGATACACAATTAACAGACTTACCAAGTTAAACATGCTGCAGAGAAATGTCGGCTGTGGTCCTGAAGCATGAACTCTGGTACATTAACACAGGGCCAGACATAGGGCCATACCAGGCCTATGCTTTCTAAAAACATGAAAATATTTCTCCTTCTTCATGTGAATGAAGATGAATGAATGATTGAAAAATGAATGATTATTTCAGTACATTCAATTAAGAAGATTATATATTTCCTAAATTGCTTAATTTTTAAATACTTTTTATTCATGCAGTAATACATTGATTTCACACTTATACATCTCACACCATAGATATAACAGTATTTTACTGCTTGCAGTATTTTACTCCAATAATCAAAAGCAGTATTTCATTAAATACATTTTTTTTTTAAAAAAACTAACTTTTTAAATGGTATTTTAAATTAATAATTGAATATGTAATTTAGTACCAGAGTAGTCATGATGAAAATACTAACTTTTTTTTTTTTTTTGCTTGGTGGTAAAGTGTTTTCTTTGTATGTGATTTTGAGTAGAGATAAATAAAAATAAGAATAAATAAGAATTAAAAAGTATTTGTTTTATCACTCCAAAATATGATTTAATAAAAAGATAGTGATTTCTGACTTTAGATTTTCTGTAAGAATCAATTAGAATTAAAGTATCTCACCTAAAGAACAAAGAACAAAAGCATCGTCTGTAGATAATGTAAAATGACAGAGAGTAAAATATTTAAAGACAGAGGTTGCCCTGAAGATATTTTGACGATGACTGTACAATACCCTGAAAAGAAAAGAAAAAGAAGAAAGAAAAAAAAAAAAAAAAAGAAGCTTCAAATATTCTCTCTATTTTACAGGAGTATTCAATTACAAATGGAGTTGTATAAAGCCAGTAACAATGGGCATCTTGAAGCAATTATTTGAGTTATTAATATTAAAATCAATATAAAAGTGAAACAACTTTCAAATTTTGGTTACTTCTAAAACAGTAGGGAAAAAAGGTCACAGAAAAAAATATCTTCTTGTTTTCTAATAACTAATAATGAACAGAACTTAGTGCTGAAAGAATTAAGTTGAAAAATTAATTTATTTTCTTCTTCACAAATTACATATAGCTCAGTATTTCACTGGATATTTGAGATGTCTTATTGAATGACAGAAAATAACAACTGACTTGCAGAATTTTTTGTAGCCAATCTGTGAAAAATCATTCTTACTATAGAGAGAACTTAGTAGTTGGTGTTATGACAGTTCTTTAAAACAATAAACTGATTAATTTTTAATTAAAGTTAGAAAAAACAAACAAACAAACAAACAAAAACTTTAACAGAGTCATGAGGCTTCCAGCAAAGATGGCCACAGTACTTCAGTACATTTTCATCATTTTTTTAATTCCTGAACTTATCACAATATACATTATAGAGAACGGTTCAATTTTGATTTGAAGAATTTTTAGACATTTCTATACATTTCTGTTAAAGTGTTCTAGTGGTTAATTCCTACTGGTTAAATATTGAACATCTTAATAGTATGGGTCTGGTTAAATGAAATTTGGATGCAAACTGGGTGCATAAGTCATGCAGAAATAGGTCCCATACCAAGTTCCTGACTTAGGTGTCTATAATATTGTGATATGAACCTGAGGATAAAGAGAATACTTTAATTTTAAATCACAAATATAACCTTCTCAGGGATATTCATATCAGCTAATTTATTTATTTATTTATTTATTTATTTTTTTAAAAAAGTAAAAATAAAAATAAAGAGAGATCTAAAAAATGTAACTAATGCCAAATTTCAAATGGATTTGCTATATTAAAATATATACTGCCTATGGGAAGCCCATGTAGGATCAGTTGCAGCCTAGGGAGAGGAGGTAGAATGGAATCGTTGGGCAAGATAAGTGGATATTTTTATTTTATTTTATTTTATTTTATTTTATTTTATTTTATTTTATTTTATTTTATTTTATTTTATTTTATTGTGTAGAAGGGACCAGAAAGTGAGGTGAAATTGGGTAAGGTGATCAAATTAATGTTTTGGTTTACATAACAAAATGAATGGTCTTAATTTTAATGGTATGTGTGAACAGCAGCAAATTTAGCAGACAAACATCTGGCATGAGTACAAAATCTGACCAGCCAGGGTCTGTGATATTCCCAACACCTTGGAGAATTACATAGGGTACCTACATAAAAGGAATTGAGGGTTGGTGAGGGGCTCCTCAAGAAAAAGTAATGGTGTGAATTAATTTAATCAATAAACTTTATTTTAATCAATAAGCTTAATTTTACAATAAACTGCCAAAGGACCATTTTTTCGTATTTTTCTACATAGGATAAGACTCTGGATGAAGACATAAATCTGATTCCATAATGAATTTTACAGCAAGTTAACTGAGAAAAATATTTGTTCTGCTAATATAATAGAAAGAAGAAATAGTGAAATATCAATTCCCTATTTTTAGAATTAAGACTAAATTCATCTCTTGCTGTAACTGCACTGCCTTTCTTGAATATTTACCAGAAATGAAATTACTGTTGTAATAAATCTTTTGCAGATATTAGATTATTTATTAGATTATTATTAGATTATTGCAATCTAATTATCGAAGCTGAAAGACGTACTGTTCGCATAAACTCGTGGCTTCGAGACTGGTGTGACCGGCAGAATTTCGGTTTCTTTGATCATGGGAAGGTCTATGCTACACCGGGCCTGATGGCACCGGATGGGATGCGCCTCTCTCGGAGAGGGGTAAGGATCTTAGGTCAGGAGTTGGCAGGGCTGATAGATAGGGCTTTAAACTAGAGTCGAAGGGGGAAGGGGCTAAAACCAGGCGAGCCGGTGAAGACCTAAGGGATGGTACGCTAGAATCAGAGGGGCTGTGTGCCAGTGGGGTCCTTTGGTCAGATCCACAAGGTGCTGAGTGTAAGGAGACGCACCTGAAGTGCTTTTACACAAACGCACGCAGTATGAGGAATAAAATAGATGAGCTCGAAGTCCTGGCCCAGTCCCGCAACTACGACATCATCGGCATAAGCGAAACCTGGTGGGATGAGTCCTGTGACTGGGGTGTTGCGATAGATGGTTACAGGCTCTTCAGGAGGGACAGGCAGGGTAGGCGAGGTGGTGGGGTGGCGATGTATGTGAAGCAGGGGCTGGACTGTGTGGAACTTCAGGTCGGCGATGGCAAAGTTGAGAGCCTCTGGGTAAGGATCAAGGGACGAACGAATAAAGGGGATGTAGTTGTGGGAGTCTATTACAGACCGCCTGGCCAGGATGATAGCGCCGATAAATTATTCTTTACAGAACTAAGAGAGGCCTCGAGATTAACTCCCCTTGTCCTTATGGGGGACTTCAACTTGCCGGACGTTAATTGGGAGTGCCACACGGCTGACACGAGCAAGTCCAGGAGGTTCATGAAGCACCTAGATGATAACTTCTTGGTACAGGTGCTAACGGAGCCAACTAGGAAAGGTGCCCTCCTAGACCTGTTGCTAGAAAACAGAGAGGGTCTGGTGGGAGATGTGGTGATTGGTGGCCGCCTCGGTCATAGCGACCATGAAGTGGTTGAGTTCAAAATTTATGGTGACAGAAGGAAAAGTGCCACCAAAACCTCATCCCTAGATATGGGGAAAGCGGACTTCAGGCTGCTCAGGGAACTAGTCAGCAAGGTCCCCTGGGAAACTGCTCTTGAAGGCCTCGATGTCCACCAGTGCTGGTCACTCTTTAAGCGATGCCTCCTAGAAGCACAAGATAAGGCAATTCCAAAATATCGCAAGTCAGGCAGGCGGGGCAGGAGGCCGGCGTGGCTGACCAGGAACGTTCTAATGGAGATTAGGCGGAAACAGAGAGTGTTTCGCTACTGGAAGGAGGGCCAGGCGTCATGGAAAGAATACAGGGATGCTGTTCGTGTTTGTAGGGAGAAAGTTCGAGTGGCCAAAGCACAGCTAGAGTTGAAGCTGGCTGTGTCTGTGAGAGAAAATAAAAAGGGTTTTTTAGATATGTAAATGGAAAAAGGAGAACTAAAGAAAACATAGGGCCGCTCCTTGATAGGGAAGGTCTCCTCACAGACGATGACGTAGGCAAAGCAGAGACGCTTAACGCCTTCTTTGCCTCTGTCTTCAATGCCGATGATGGGCTTCGGGACCCAGGGTGCCCTGAGCTGGAGGACCGGGACGGTGGGGATGACAAACTCCCAACCGACCCTGAACGTGTGCGGGATTTGCTACTCCACCTGGATCCCTACAAGTCCATGGGTCCGGATGGGATTCATCCCCGGGTGCTGAAAGAGCTGGCGGATGTCATCGCGGAACCTCTATCAATTATTTTTCAACGATCCTGGGAATTTGGAGAGGTCCCTGTAGACTGGAAGCTGGCAAATGTTGTGCCGATTTTCAAGAAGGGTCAGAAAGAAGACCCTAGCAATTACAGGCCTGTCAGTCTCACGTCAGTGCCTGGTAAAATCATGGAGAAGTTGGTTCTCGGACTCATTGAGGCGCACCTGGGGGACAAAGCAGTCATTGGTCCCAGCCAGCATGGGTTTGTGAAGGGTAGGTCCTGCCTAACTAACCTGATTTCCTTTTATGATAAGATCACCCGTATGGTGGACCAAGGGAAACCAGCTGATGTGATTTTTTTGGACTTCAGCAAGGCTTTTGACACGGTTTCCCATAGGATCCTACTGGACAAAATGTCCACCATACAGCTAAATAAAAACATCATACGATGGGTGAGCAATTGGCTAACGGGCAGGGCCCAAAGGGTTATGGTAAATGGAGCTGCGTCAGGCTGGCGGGCGGTCACCAGTGGGGTCCCTCAAGGCTCCATTTTAGGACCGGTACTTTTCAATATTTTTATAAATGATCTGGATGTAGGAATAGAGGGTATTTTGAGCAAGTTTGCTGATGACACCAAACTTGGAGGAGTTGTGGACTCAAATGAGGGCGTAAAGGCCTTGCAGAGGGATCTGGACAGGTTGGAGAGGTGGGCGATCACCAACCGCATGAAGTTCAATAAGAGCAAGTGCCGGGTCCTGCACCTGGGACGGGGAAACCCTGGCTGCATGTACAGACTGGGCGATGAGACGTTGGAGAGCAGCCTAGAAGAGAGGGATATGGGGGTCGTGATAGACAGCAAGTTGAATATGAGCCAGCAGTGTGCCCTGGCAGCCAGGAGGGCCAATCGTATCCTGGGGTGCATCAAGAACGGCATCGCTAGTAGGTCAAGGGAGGTGATTGTCCCGCTCTACTCTGCGCTGGTGCGGCCTCACCTCGAGTACTGTGTGCAGTTCTGGGCACCACAGTATAAAAAGGACATGAAACTGTTGGAAAGTGTCCAGAGGAGGGCTACGAAGATGGTGAAAGGCCTGGAGGGGAAGACGTACGAGGAACGGCTGAGGTCACTGGGCCTGTTCAGCCTGGAGAAGAGGAGGCTGAGGGGAGACCTCATCGCAGTCTACAACTTCCTCGTAAGGGGTTGTCAAGAGGCAGGAGACCTTTTCTCCATTAACACTAGTGACAGGACCCGCGGGAACGGGGTTAAGCTGAGGCAGGGGAAATTTAGGCTGGACGTCAGGAGGGGGTTCTTCACAGAGAGGGTGGTTGCACACTGGAACAGGCTCCCCAGGGAAGTGGTCACTGCACCGAGCCTGTCTGAATTTAAGAAGAGATTGGACTGTGAACTTAGGCACATGGTCTGAACTTTTGGGTAGACCCGTGCGGTATCGAGAGTTGGACTTGATGATCCTTAAGGGTCCCTTCCAACTCAGGATATTCTATGATTCTATGATTCTATGATTCTATTTTTCATTTATAACTGCTTTTACCTCATTACAGTTTTACCTCATTACATGCATATCAGTATTGCGTATCTATTCTAATCATATAACTTTAGAGAGCAATCAGTTTTAACACTGAAACCCATGAACCCCAACACTAAATAGGAACATACTGGATGAGTATAAGAAGAATTTGTAGAAGAATAGAGTAGAATTTGTAGAAGAATAGAGTACACCACAAGTCTGTGTGTGGCAAAGAACTGTTATAAATTAAGGACTTTGCCTAAGAATATATGATTCCTCTTGCAAGTGAAAAAAAAAGATACTGGTTTAATTCCTACTGGTAGTAGAAAACTAGTATATTTCTCTAGACAATTTTTCTCCGTGAGAAAAATCTAAAGATTATTAAAGGTCTTGCAAAGATCAGCTGCAGACTTGAAGGTTTTCATAGATATTCTCCTAGGAAGATATAACCAGCACATTACCATGTATTCCATTTTATCATGTGATGGAAGTCAAGGATTTATTATAAAGACCTACTTAACTTATTCAGGGCCCTGGTGTTAACACATCATTTCCTCTTCCAAGGAAAAAGAATATCTTGATGGTGTGCAACTTCTAAAAAATAGTTACATTGATACCTGTTGGTCAAGCTTAGATCCAAGAACACCCTCTTGGAAATATTGCCCACCTTGCCCACATTTCCTTTAAATTGGAAATAAAGCGACTCAATGTGGAGGGAAATGTAATGTCCATCTTCCATATTGATACGAGGGTTACACCCACATCTGTAAATCTACAATAAGAGAAAATCCCTTTTCTTTATTATATTTTTTTGGTCAATTTTGTTCACAAGAGGCATTAAAATACATTACTCCATCTAATATATGTTATCCTATTTGCTTTTTAAATTTATCTTCCAGAAATCTTTATTTCAGGACCTCTTCCAGTAAGCTTCAAGTCTAATCATCCAATTATTTTCAGGTACCAACTGATTTAACTTATTATGTCTTAAAAAAACTATAAATAAATATAAACTATATATAAAACTATATATATTAAAAAAAATCTGAACTATGTATAATAGAGGTTTTCTGGAATAATGTTACCAAAACAATAATATAATGTATCATTAGTAGTAGTCTGAAATACACTTCTTATTCAGGGTTACAAGTTGAATAAAAAATATAACTTCTTGCCTGTCCATGTGATTCACACAGAAGTCCACTGATCTTAGTTGGAAAAATGCTCCTAGCTAATGCAATAGTTCTAGAGACTAAAATAAAAGTTATAGCATTAGCCTGATTATAAAAGTTACTAACATTGAAAATCTAGGTGATGTTGAGCAGTCTATGTTGTACCACACAGACTCAATATTTCAATCCTGCAGTTCACTACTACAACATGATAAGAATTGGGGTTATTATAGTTTAATTTGGGGGAAAAAATAATAATAGAAAATATATATATAAGAAATAGAAAAGTCACTATATTTTAAGATTTTGTTCTGTACTACAACAGTCAGTACATAGAGTGTTCATTACATGATACATTCTACAGTACTTCAATAAGTTGCAAACCATAAAGAATGTTTTTTTTCTCTGACTGCAACTTGACAATGAACACTCAATTATACTGTTTTTAGTGTGAATGTCTCAAAGATGAGATGGAAATCACTATGGAAGAGTTTTTATGATTCAAGAGAGGCTGATCAATTGTTCCTGCAGTTCTGGACAACTTTGGGTGTTCCAATTGTTGGTTGTTTTTTGTTTGTTTGTTTGTTTGTTTGTTTGTTTGTTTTTATTTTTATGTAACTTCCCCTCTCCCCCAGAGAAAATCTAGGTATTTAAGATAAAATTTATTTTGCTTTCTAGGGTAAATTTAATTGTTCTGCTTTTCTTTTCCAGTTCTCTATTCCATTCTTCTTCTCTATTCCATTCTCCCCCTTTCTAAAATTCACACAATCACAGAACAGATGAGGTTGGAAGGGACCTCTGGAGGTCATCTGGTCCACACACCCCCACTGAATTCCTCTGCTGAGGGAAGACATGACTGCTTTCTCACTTTATGATTCACAGACCACTAATACTAATTCATATATAGCTTTGATAAATCTATGACAAGTCTATGACATGTCTAAGTGACAGCTCAGTAGTGAAATTAATTTGCTTGACCTTTGTCTATTATTTTATTTAACATTTTGGTATTTTCTTGTGACTTATTGCCCAAAGGTTAACTTTGTACATTTGAAAGTCTAGAAATATTTCCAAGATTAAAGACATTTCAGAATAGTATCATATTCAGAAGATTGGTAGTAGAAAGTCATAAACAGTTGGCAAAAGAAAAACGATCAACCTTAGACAGGTTACAGAACTAGATACTATACGCTGTGTAAATCTCATTTTAAATGCTTGTGTAGATTATTGTTATATAGTTTCAGCTTCTCCCCACTTAGTTGATGGTGAAAAAAAGGTTGATAGACTCCTCCTAGAGAGGAAGGAAACATCCCTGATTTAGCTATATTTCTCTATGTTTTATGTAGCCTGTAGGTAGTCCTATTAAAATAGTTGCTAAAATATTTGCAAAACTAGAAAAAAAAGTACCCCTATCGAGATATGTTCAAAAGCAGTCACAGGTGAAGGCTAATCTAGATTAACATATGGGGAGAACCAAGCTTTTTGAAAAAGAAAGAATATATATGAAGGGTGCTGTCATTTAACACCAGCTGGCAGCTAGGTATGTACCACTCAGATGTAACTCACTCTCCCCAGGTGGGATGGGGCAGAGAACCAGGAAGGTAAAAGAGAGAACTTATGGAATGAGATAAAGAGAGTTTACTAGGTAAAGCAAAAGCAGTGCACACACTGCAAAATAAAAACAAGGAATTCTTTCATTACTTCCCATTAGCAGTCAGGTGTTTAGCCACTTCAAAATTTTCGAAACAAAATTTTCAACATTTTATAGACTACCTTAACACGGAAAGTAAATGTGAATGTAAATATTGATGCATTGACAGGAGAGGAGAGGGAAGGGGAGGGGAATAATTTCAATAACTGCCATAAAAATATATTTTGATTCTTTTCTACTCACTATAAAATAGATTTATAATTCTATTATCTCTGGTTAATTTTGTATGTTTTCACATCCTTTCAAAATCACTGTAAAAGAACAATGGCAGAAGGGAATATCAAGGGGAGTTTTAAAGTGTAAAATGAACTATTTGCTTGTTTGTCTGGAGAAGAAAAAAAAAAAAAAAGACAGAGCAAGAACATAATAATGCAATAATGCAACTAAAAATTAAATTTGCACAATAAAATATCTACTCACAGAATTCTATTAAAATTTTGTAGAATTTCCAAATAAAGATTTATTTCAAATAAAAAGTGGTTTATGTTTGTTTTTGAAAATAAAAATAAATACTGAAACATAGCTTTTATTTTTCATTTTAAATTGTTTTTTCCCCATCATAATACAATGATATACATTTTCAACAGAAAATAAGAAATAAGTCATTGGATCGAATCCTTCTTTATGAAAAAATTTGTTATAAAAATTTCTTCTTGATCTTCTTCTAAATAATCACTACACAAGATTTTTCATTTCATTTTATTGTGTCATCCCAGAGACAATAAAATATGCATTGGAGCAGAACAATACGCCCAATGGCAGACCTTCTCTAAGAAAAGCGAATATACAGGTTGAAATGTTTTCTTTTAATGTCAAAAAACTTAATATCATGTCTCTAGCATAGCTATTCTTTTCTGTCTCTGACTTGTTGTCATGATAATACTTAGGACATTGGTCCTGAGTTTCTGAAATTTTGCATAGATTGCTCTGCATTTTGGTTTAAACACACTACAAGAAGTGTTTCAAAAGAGGTTAACAGTAGTTACTATAACTGAAGAGTATGTTTTAGCATTGATATCTATTATCTATATCATTATCTATATCATAGGTATCCATCTATTGATAGCTTGAGTTGTTTTCTGTGAATGGTTAGTACTGCAGTTTCATTTTCCCTTTAAATAATTTTGATAAAATATGTATTACAGAGCAGAGAAAAATAAGCATGCTCCTGCAAAAGGTGGATAAAATGTGGGTTGGGAAGTTTCAGTTGAGGTGAATTTCTGATTTGATTAAATGTTCTGTGACAAGGTAGTTGGAAGGATTTTATGAGTACTCATTTCTCACCTCGTCTTTCTACTGATATCAAAAATTCCCCAGACATTGTCTCATTCCAAGCTATGTATAGCATATTTGGAGAATCTGTATTTCACAAGCATTTCTGCATATCATGAAATTAATGTGATGTATAGTCTCTTGAAGTCAGGCTTAGGCAGGGATCCAAATCAAAAGCGTGTGATTTCATTTTAGGTTATTATTATTATCTAATTTATACCCATTGCACACACAGACAAAATTATTCTGTGGCCAAAAATGGGTGCGCTCAATATGTTTAATAACTTAAAAATGTCCCTGGATTATTCAGATGAATTTTAAACACTCTGTAATTTAGAAGCTTTTCACTGAAAAGTAGTGAAGCAGTGAAGTAACCACACCAAATTGATTTCTGCCGTTGTGTAGTTAAATAATTTATAATGAAATATGTATGAAAACTTGGCCAGACAGTATAACTCCAAGTTATATTCATTATTTTCTATTGATGTCCATCTTGTACAGAGGCTTCAGTGAAATAAACAGAAAAGTCTTCTTAAATTCCATTAACAAAAAACAAACAAACAAAAAAAAAAACAAAAAAACATTAAACATTAAGATGAGAAAATGCTTTCTTCATTCCTTCATGGTTCACTGAAATTTTGGTTCTCACTATTACCTTGTATGTTTTCATATGAGTTGTATATTCTTAGGTATAGCTTGAAATTAATCTATTGTAATCTAGTGGGCTGAAATAATTCAAATTTATTTTATCAGAAGACAAATGTAAATTCCTTGATTTAATACATTCCTAGATCACATGCTAGTTTATTTTAGCACTTGATAAGAAATATGTATTTTATAAATGAGTTCATATAATAACGGTATCAAATTTCATTTGTGTAAAGTTAATTCTCTAATATTAGAGATTTTTGGAAGGCAAAAAATGGTAATTTCCATTTTATATACAAAGTATTTCAGTTAATGAAACTAGAATTGGTGTTTTGCTTACCCAATATCTTATTTCTCAAAAAATAAAACACAAATAAAAATGTTTCCAGGGAATATTCTGTGGATAGGTTAATAGGTACGCAATAGCGACTGGCTGAAAACAAAGTACAGGCATTATCACTTGAGAGTAAGACCAGTAGATTCACAGGAAAATGTGGTGCAGCTTGTCTCATTCATTATATTTATAAATGATCTGTGAAAAAAAGGGTGCTTTTTGGTGAGATATTATTTTGTTTAGCATAGAAAAGGTGGGAGTTGATAGCAGAGACCACCAGAATAATCTTAATTGTCCTGACTGATAGAAGAGCAAATGGCAAATGCTAGGAGAAATATCTTATCTGAGTAAAATATTATAGGGGCCTACATTTTCTCACTTAGACATAAAACATACCTAAACGTGAGTTCTTCATGCCCTATGACAAAAGTTTAGACTCTGTACCTCCCTTACCTGATTACTATTTAAAATATTCAGACTGGAAGAAACATAACTAAAGCTTAGAAAGAAAAATGCTATTTGCCTAGTCATTATAACTATATATGAAAAATAATAAACATCCTATGTTTAGAACATAGGAAAATATACACACATATATGTAATGGATAGAATTATAGATACCTGCTTGTTGATGGGAAGTAGCAAATGAATTAACTCCTTGTTCTGCTTTGCTTGCATGTAGCTTTATCTTAGCCCATCAGTTCTTGCACTTCTACCTTTCAAATTCTCTCCCCTATCAGAGGAGTGTGAGTAAGCAGCTGTGTGGTACTTAGCTGCCTGCAGGGTAAGCAACACAACAACATTCAATGTGGAATGGCTTCTTAAAAAGACACAATTCAGAAACCTAAACATTTCTCTGTAGAATTACACAGCAGAGTATTAGCCTACAAAGATTTCTGAACTACCAGGAAAGCCTCTTTGGCTCTTAGAAGAACTAGAAGTATCAGAAAAGAAGGAAGAGGAAGGAAAGATTGTGATGAGTATTGTTTATCTTTTGCTACAATTATCAGTCAGATCAAGCAACATTATATAAAAATAAAATTAAATAAATAAAATTAAATAAATAAAACAATAGCTATTACCAATAGAAGCAAACACTGAAACATTAGAAGCTATTGAGAGAGTTTAATGTCAAGAATACCGTGGCTACTGAACACATTTGAACAATTTATGACATCTCTGAAGCATGACATATATATGATATTAAAAAGAAACACTGCGGATATTATAGATAACACAGAAGTCTTTTATACACGTAAAAGCAGATGAACTTTAACCAGACAAGAATATTTGCTTGTTTTGGACCCAGCCTTAAGCACATTAATACAACATATCTGTAAAAGCATTTCTGTACACTCTATTCCATAGAAAACAACATTACCAATGTTAGTAAGAGGCCATGGAACTTGTGCTAACTGTGCCCTATGCTGAATGAGCAACACCCCAATACTAGTGCCTACTGGAGCTTGGTAGTGATTGTCTCTTGCTATGATGTACTCTGGAATAGCAGAAAAGGTCTTGAAAATATTGGCATAGGCTGAAGGCAGTGGCTCAGTGACCATTAACAACTCAGTGATGGTCAAGTGCCGGACACTGAAGAAGTGCTACCTCAAGACCTGAGAAAAGACAAGTTTTGTTTTAAGAAAAGAAGGAATAGCTAAGTAAATGAAGCAAAGAAACAAACAAAAAAAAAAAAAACCAAGCAAAAAGCAGCTGAATAACAAAATAAGACATCTGATGTAGCCTGGAAAAGTAACTCCTCACACAGAATCACAAAAAGTGTAGTCCAGAGATGGGGGTCAAGGGCTAGTAGTTGTCTAAGAAGCTAAACTTCTTTAAAAAGAACAACTCCCAGACTGCAGGAGGAAGAAGAAAGAAAATACACACTTCGGTTACTGTTTCCCTTGTAAAAGAGCTCTTGTGTTTGGCCTCTTTGACATCAGCAATTAAAATCCTCAAAGGACAGTAGCCACCAGTGCCAATCTGCATGACATCACTTCCATGGCAGTGCATATTCATGGTTTATGTAGTATATAAATGCTAAGGAGTGACAGTTTTGAATACATAAAGATAATGACTGACAATGAATAAGAACTATCAACATGAAATATATTGTAAATAAATGCCAGCCTATTAAGGTTTTCTTTTAATGTTTAAAACTGGTTTGATTTATAAGTATTTTACACACTCCCTTCACACTAGTCTCTATTTCTCTTATATATATATACACATATCTGTTCTGTGAAAAGTTTAAATACATCACCTGAAGGCACCTTGGATTGCAATATTTGCCTATACATGTGCAGAAGAATCATTCTATATTTCGTGTATTCAATATAGTCACCATTTACTATTTGGTAAAGTGTGTGTTTGCTTACTTTTAGACATTTATACTGAAGTATCTGAATCCAGAGATACATCACACCAGTTGAGATGCCATGGAGTACATGGGCTGATATTTGACCCCTGGCTCATAAAGATACATATTTGCTTTATCATATTTTTCATCTGCATTTTCGTGTCTTGGATATTCACAGGCGTCTCAAATGGCACAAAGTGCCTGTGTATAGGCATCACAGACACAGTATATAGTATCTGTAAGAGCCCTATTCTCTCTAAAATACTGGAAAGAAACAGGCACATCTAGAGGATAATCTACATAAAATTAATCTAAATTATATCCTTTCACTCTGGAAAAGACTGGCCTATGTTCTACTGCAATGATCTGTATGTGTTTAGGCAAATAAATCCCTCTTTTTGAAGTCAAAGTTTTGAGAAAGAATTAGGTTAGCAATACTTTCAAAGACATTTGGAACCTATGTTCTGACCTAAAAATGCATGTGCTTTTTGTTTGGTTGTTTTTTGTTGCAAGAAACTGGATGGTTTTCAGAAAATTTCCATGTTGTATAGTTTGCCTACAGGAATTATTGTATTTTTGCATTTGTAACTGAAGGTAAAATCAAATATACAATGATAAAATTTGTAGTGCATAGGTATTTTATTATAGTTTTTGCTTTCACTTTGAAAAAGCACCACCACCACCACCAACAACAACAACAACACTATAATTTATTATATGCAATTATTCCACAATTCTGGATGGTCTGTGAGTTCTACAAATATTGATCTATAATGATTCAAAACCATTTTGGGGGTTGGTCTGTTCTCCCACGTGCCTGGTGACAGGAAGGGGGGAATGGGCTAAAGTTGCGCCAGGGGAGGCTTAGGTTGGATGTTAGGAAGAAATTCGCTACCGAAAGGGTTGATAGACATTGGAACAGGCTGCCCAGGGAAGTGGTGGAGTCACCATCCCTGGAAGTCTTTAAACGATGTTTAGATGTAGAGCTTAGTGTTATGGTTTAATGGAGGACTTGTTAGTGTTAGGTCAGAGGTTGGACTCAATGATCTTGAGGTCTCTTCCAACCTAGAAATTCTGTGATTCTGTGAAAACTCAGTAGGGTGAATATTTGATCAATGTATATATTTATATATTTAAACCTGGTAATAACTATAAATGGCTGTTTCTAAGTGAAGTATAAACAATAGTTTAACAATAGACACTGAATAAGTGACACTATACAATCAACTAGATAGAAAATAAGTCAAAACAGAAGGCTGGGACCAAGTTGTTATTATTAAATCAAAGAGGGTTTACTAAATCAAGGAGCATTTAATCACACTGGAGCACATAAAAGAATATAAGACAGAACTCTGAGAAATAAGGAATGTGGGTGAAATATTTGTCAATAACCCTAATTTCTTTATTTACTTTTTATTTATGGGGATTTAAAATTAGTAAGAATGTTGGTCAAAAACAAGTAGAAAATGTATATTTGCAAAACATACAAAACTGTATTTTCCTGTAGCATTACAATGAATTATCCTCTGGATTTTCAACATGCTGAGACACCCATCTGCAGAACACATGCAGAAGACTGAGGTTTATGTCCATGTCTGATATATTCCTGTGATCTAAACTTAAATAGATTAGAATTCATTTATCTGGAAGAAAAAAAAAAAAAAATAAATAAAATAAAATAAAATAAAATAAAATAAAATAAAATAAAATAAAATAAAATAAAATAAAATAAAATAGTGTTACTGCTACTACTATTGTTAATGCTGTGAGTTCCCTGGCACATACAGTCACTGTATACATAACTTTGACCTTTGGAGTAAAGCTGGAGGTGTGGAGGTATCTGTTCTTAAGATTCAAGCACTACTATTTGTAGATAATATGTAAGAAGTCATATCTGTCTAAGATTTTAAGTGGCATTCATTTTTTGAACTCACATGCCTATACATTTTGCCTACATGTTTATACTTAAATTCAGAAGAACTGTGCTCATATGTGGAAGAATTTTAATTGCCACAGTTAAAAACATGCCAAGGAGCATAGTAACTATGCTCCATGTATGATTGCGAGGCTGAGTTTCAGATTGTGCCTGGACCTTTTTTATTGCTCATATAAATGTTGCAGTGATTAACTTGGAGAATCCTTCTTCTTTAATCTGTGATATGAAAAGCTTCTATGCCAAGATACCTACTTTTCTTTATTCCATACTTGGTATTAGTTTCACCTTTCAAAATTACATGAACAGTCACACTTCAAAGATGATGTCTACTCCTTGATTAGTATTCTTATGACACATTCCATTTCTCACCTTGTCTGGTTTTAGCTCATTATTTTTGACATCACAGTTAAATGTATTATCATCATATACATTTCAAGAAAGGAGTTATTTCTCTTGAACAACAATATGGAAACAGGGTAGGGGGAGCTGCTTCTATCTAGTCATTAGGAAAGGCCCAGAAGTAATATCATCTCAGAGGCCAGGATTTTTCCATCCGTATGGACATTACCAAGTCTGGACAGTTGTCTTGTGAATTGCATCCCTAAATGAGTAGCTAAAAGACTGCTAATAATAATGGCAATTACCTTTTGAAAAATGGTTAAGTGTTTGAGCATTTATTTTAGACAGAGTAGATCAAGACTTTCTCTTTTGTATGGTTTGGGTTCAGTCTTCATGTTAAAATGAAGATGTCCTTCACATTAACCCAAAGAATAATGTTTCAGACCATTGTAAAAGTAACAATTAGATACACAGAAATAAGGCCAGAGAACAAGGAGCTATCTGCGTACTCTGTGATCATTTGGTCACTCTTTACCAGCCAGAGGTCCTGGTTGCTGGTTTCTGTTTCATGGATTCATTATTTTTTTAATTGTGTTGGAATGTTACAATATTTGATAGAAGAGAGAACGAGATAAAGAAAATAATTTAGGTAACGTCTAAAGTGGGTCATTAAAATATAGGGTCTTCCAGAGTTTTTGGTTTTCCTTGTTTTATTTTTCTGGATTATTATGGTCTTGGACAGGAGTGAGACTTTTATTTCACTAATAGAACTTGATAATAAAATCCCCATTTCCACTCTGGGCTGTAGGCACTGAGAAACACTTATTCAGTTAAAATCAAAGAACCATTTAGGTTGAAAAATAATAATAATAATAATAAAAATAAATAATAATAAAAAGAACACCTTTAAGTTCAAGTCCAACTATCAGTCTTACCTACCAAGTTCTGTCATTAAATAGAATCACAGAATGTAATGAATCAAATTGTGCAGACATGAATGAGCTTTTTAGATTACTTTAGGTATGTCAGAATGCATATTTATATTCTCAAAGATATTGGTAGTAAAACAGTATTTTGGGGGTATACTAATTTGTCTACAGTGGTGCATGATTAAAGAAATCATACTGACGATAATAAATAATATCAGCATTTGTAAGAATTCCAATCTCATTAGCTGTGTTATACATTTATGACAGCAGAAAGAGATATACAATTAGTTAACTTTTTGATAATCCTTAATATTTTGTTAGGATTTTTCCTGGGAAATAACAGATAACTTTGATTTACTTTTTGTTTGAAAATCAGTAATTTAAGGTATTCAGTACAATTTAATTTTCTTAATAAACTCATCAAAACAATGTCTTCAAGGCAGAATTGTCAGCTTTAATGTTAAGGAACCATCTGGGATCTATATCACAGAATCACAGAATCACAGAATTTTCTAGGTTGGAAGAGACCTCAAGGTCATCGAGTCCAACCTCCAACCTAACGCTAACAGCCCTCCACTAAACCATATCCCTAAGCTCTACATCTAAGCGTCTTTTGAAGACTTCCAGGGATGGTGACTCCACCACTTCCCTGGGCAGCCTGTTCCAGTGCCTCACAACCCTTTCAGTGAAGAAGTTCTTCCTAACATCTAACCTAAAACTCCCCTGGCTCAACTTAAGCCCATTCCCCCTCTTCCTGTCACCAGGCACGTGGGAGAACAGACCAACCCCCACCTCGCTACAGCCTCCCTTGAGGTACCTAAAAAGAGCAATAAGGTCACCCCTGAGCCTCCTCTTCTCCAGGCTGAACAAGCCCAGCTCCCTCAGCCGCTCCTCGTAGGACTTGTTCTCCAGGCCTCTCACCAGCTTTGTCGCCCTTCTCTGCACCCGCTCAAGCACCTCCATGTCCTTCTTGTAGCGAGGGGCCCAAAACTGAACACAGTACTCGAGGTGCGGCCTCACCAGAGCTGAGTACAGGGGGACGATCACCTCCCTAGCCCTGCTGGTCACGCTGTTCCTGATACAAGCCAGGATGCCGTTGGCCTTCTTGGCCACCTGAGCACACTGCTGACTCATATCCAGCCGACTATCCACCATCACTCCCAGGTCCTTCTCTGCCTGGCAGCTTTCCAACCATTCCTCTCCCAGCCTGTAGCTCTGCTTGGGGTTATTGCGCCCCAGGTGCAGGACCCAGCACTTGGCCTTGTTAAACTTCATGCAGTTGACCTCAGCCCATCGATGCAGCCTATCCAGATCCTCCTGCAGAGCTTTCCTACCCTCGAGCAGATCGACACACGCACCTAACTTGGTGTCATCTGCAAACTTACTGAGGGTGCACTCGATGCCCTCGTCCAGATCATCGATGAAGATATTAAAGAGGACCGGCCCCAGCACCGAGCCCTGGGGGACGCCACTAGTGACTGGCCTCCAACTGGACTTGGCTCCATTCACCACGACTCTTTGGGCCCGGCTATCCAGCCAGTTTCTAACCCAACGAAGCGTGCGCCAGTCCAAGCCAAGAGCAGCCAGTTTCTTGAGGAGAATGCTGTGGGAGACGGTGTCAAAAGCCTTGCTGAAGTCAAGGTAGACCACATCCACAGCCTTTCCCTCATCCACCCAGCGCGTCACTCCGTCATAGAAGGATATTATAGATATAGATATTATCTATTAGATAACGGAAATATCTAATTAAAATGTTAATCAAATTGATAAGCTTTACAATTTAAGACATAACATAGAATATTAAAACTGAATTATGGAAAATATAATATTTAATATTTATATTATTTTCAAGTCAAATACTTTTTAAAATTTAATTTATTTTTTCCCCGGAAGAATTATAACAAAAATCAGTAAGTTACTATAGAAATATTTTTTTTATGATGAAAATATTCACTTAGTATAAGAATTTTGAAAATAACACAGAGGTCAGTGTATTTACAATCTATTAGTGAGAAGTCACTCAAACCTATGGTTTTCTTCATGATCATTTGAAGCTGCTCAGATGATAGGGACCTTTCTATGTAGGAGATACAGAAAGTTTTCCCAGAAAAACTTTTCCCAGAAAGTTTATCTTTATAAGCAGTGACACCACAGTTATATTGCAGTTTGATTTCTCCAGAAATAGATCATTGATTTGAATAAGGTACATCTTATACTTTTTTTTGCAACACATATTCCTTCACTAGAACTTTTGGGAATAGTGTTACAAGAAAGTAATAGAAAAAAATAGGATCAAAAGCATATAAAATATTTACTCTAAAATGACATCTAATAGGCTGTTCATTTATACTGTATGATTGACTGGCATTATTAGAGACCTCTGGAATGGCAGGCTAAAGTCAGTGAGGTCTGGTTATAGTCATATTAAGTCATTAATAAAATAATCTTATTTTAATCACATTTCTAGTATTATTGCACTTGCAATATATTTAGTTGAACATTTTTCAGTTTAAGGAGTTAAGCTTTAGAATATTTAAACTTGGAATATTAATGATATCAAATGTTCACATGTCAAATATAAAATTTTATATTAAAAAATATGATTATATTTAATACATTTTTGTTTCTTAGGAACTTGAATTTCACTACTCCTCTTAACATTGAACAGTAGATCTGTATTTTTAAAATAAGTCCACAATTGCACAAATTTTCATAACAATGTCAATGAAAGTTATTCAAACATTTACGTAAACATTTTTTGTATTATAAAAATACCTTGCCATATAAGAAATAGAAAAGTGGGAAAAATGTCTTCTTGTTTATATAAGTTTATATAAGGTTATTTTAATTTAAGATGTAAATTTCAGTTTCTCAGTAATCTCTTTTAATTTCTTTTCACTCATAAACATTTCACTTAACTTTACAAGATATTGGAACTTAGCTGTTTACAATACTACACTGTTAGCAGGCTTAGGCAGTGCTTTACTATTACAGATAGCATTGTCCCAGGCAACTCCCAAGCATGGTTCAAGAGTACTAGACTGTGATCAATATGCAATAATAAAAAGAACCAGGTTTATTTGAAGCAGTGTCTGTAAATACAATAAAAACAATAACAAGATCAATAACAATTTTTTACTTCAGTCAAGCTTTTCACACAATCAAAATATCGAAAACTGGAAGCAGAAAAACAGTTCCTGTTCATGAGTCTTATCTGAAAGAAAACGAAAATGAAAGAAAGCAGAAAATAAACATCACCCTAAGATCTGTTCATTTTACAAAGAAGATAGTTATTTCACTATACCTTAAACTCAGGTTCTGATTACAAAAATTTTAAAATCATTGTAAACCTTATTACAAACCCAATTTGTCCTCTTGTTTTCCCTCAAAATAGAAACTTTATGAGATAGCACACCATGTTTTGGGTAAGTTTGTGTTGGGGTGATGATACCAGTTCAGACCTTGTGATTGTCCCACTCTGTGGTGGCGTGGCTTCAACTTGGGGTTGGAAACAAAGTTGTGATTCTTTTCAATAATGACCATTACAGAAATGCATTATGTGCAGGTTGGATACAGAACTATTAAATTGTGTCCAAAGGTAGGAAACAAAGATAGTAAAAGGTCTAGAGGGCACAAGGAGCAGCTGAGGTCACCAGAGCTTTGTTCAGACTACATGTATAAAACAGACACCTGAGGAGTGACCTCATTGTAGCCTACAGCTTCCTCATGAGGGAGAGTGGAGGGGCAGGTGCTGATATCTTCTCTCTAGTGATCAGTGTCAGAACCTAAGGGCATGGAATGAAACAGAATTGGGCAGGTTCACTTGGACATTAGGAAAAGGTTCTTCACTGGGAGGGTGGTTGGGCACTGGAACAAGTGCCCTAGGGAAGTGGTCTGCCATAGCAGAAAGGGGAGGGGAGCTCTTGCCAACTTAAGGATCACTGAGACATCATTCAATCTTAGAAAATGATGTAACAGCCCAGCAGGTAGCTATTTTGTTGATGTTTTACTTCTCAGTATATTATTGACAGAGAGATTCCAAATCATAACCATAAAGAAAAGTCTGTGGAAATGTCTTAAAACCTTGGGAAGAATGGTGTGAGGTGTCTATGTTTACTTTTGTTGATGTTTGTTTTAATTCTACAGAACTGCATATTTGGGGAGAGAGGTGTTAATCATAGAATCATAGAATATTCCAAGTTGGAAGGGACCCATAGGGATCATCCAGTCCAACTCCTGGCACCGCACAGGTCTGCCCAAAAGTTTAGACCATGTGACTAAGTGCACAGTCCAAACGCTTCTTAAACTCCAACAGTCTCAGTGCAGTGACTATGTCCCTGGGGAGCCTGTTCCTGTGTGTGACAACCCTCTCAGTGAAGAACCTCATCTTGATGTATAGCCTAAACCTACCCAGCCTCAGCTTGACACCATTCCTGTGGGTCCTATCACTGGTGACTGAAGAGAATGGATCGTCACTAACTACATCCACTTTAGATGTGATCACGAATAAAGTTATTCAAAATCAAATAACTCTTCTAGGTATTGCACAAGGAACTTGTCTATTTAAAGAAAATAATATTTTACATGACTTATGTGACTTCTACATTTCTATTTAAAGACAGCTCATAATTCCATTTTTTCTTCACTTCTATTTTATGTTTCAAATTCAGCTTCTAACTTTATGTTTTATGTCATGTGTCAATTCAATCTTTAACTAATCTTTAAATATTTAACAATCTTTAACTAATATAATCATTATGTTTAATAAAAAAAAGCAACAAAAAGAAACTTTCCCCCTCCTCCCTTTTCTCCCATATATTTATGTCACAATATATTACCATTGGCCCATATAGTACAGTGAGGACACAATAAATCAATGTTTGTTAACGTATGCATAAATAGAAAAAGACAATTTCATGGGTCAGGCAACATAGTCATGATATCTCTGTAGTACATTGACTCTTGAGAAGGGCAAAGTCAAAATGAAATAATTCTTTGACTTTAGTGTGCATTCTGAACTTCTTTTTCTTCCAATTTTGGTAAAGCTATCTTAATTTTCATGCCAATAGCTATTAGCAACATATCCATAAAAACTCACGTAACTGTTTAAAACACCTGAGGTAGTTTTTATTTGTTTGTTTGATTGGCTGCTTACTTGGCCAGTTGGTTGGTTGGTTTCCCAAACAATTTTGGTGGTGAAGAAAGAAAAGAAAGACAACAACATAAAGTGTTGTAACTTAAACTTAAGATGTTGATGACAGGGCAAGATAAACAAAAACTATGGTTATACACCCTAAGAGGGAAAACAAGAATTTTTTTTTTTTTATAGAAAAAAAAAAGGGGGGGACTTTGTGTCAGAAACAATTTTTATAATAGATTTTTATTAACTCAATCCAATTCTTTATCTGTCTTTTTCCTAGTGACAAAGAATCTTCCTATACCAAAACAAAGACCATATTTATTCTATGTATATTGGGATATTATAGTACACTACAAAAAATAATATTCTATTTTCTCTGGTAAAGACTAAAATTAAAAAAATATTACTAGTGTCTGTTTATATTACAGATATACATAATAGTTTATTATACAGGAAAAATGTTAGCAGCTTGTATATTTAGTAAATATACTTCACCCATCTGGTCAATTGTATGTTCATACTTTTAATTGAGATAATTGTATATTCACATTTTTAACCACTCATAAAATACTATGCAATATATTAAATATAATACAATACACTAAATTTTGTTAAACTAATTCTTACTCCAGTTCTGCCTCTGTTTTGATCCAAGGGAGAGGTTAACTTTCAAGGTTATATCTGGATAGACAATAGGCAAGACTGATTTGTCTCTTTTGTTTCCTTGCCCACTGTTTTTATGGTATGTATCATTAGAATTGTTCCACAGGTCATAAAGAGGAAAGCTTTCTCCTCTCAGATGGTCAAAGGTAGGAAGAAATCTGGAGAAATGAGGAAGACAGAATATTCTCTAAGAAAATTGAATAGCCCAAGTAGAAAACAAGCAGACAATAGTTTTGTTTTTTAGAGGCACAGATGAAATAGCCCTCTATTCTATACATGGAGGCCTATTAGATCTTGTGGTGATCCAAAGTGCTCCTAAACATTGATAGTCTCAGAAAATAAAATAAAATAAAATAAAATAAAATAAAATAAAATAAAATAAAATAAAATAAAATAAAATAAAATAAAAAGAGAGAGAGAGAGAGAGAGAGAGAGAGGATTCATTCTGGAAGGGCCAATTTTTTGTTTTTTCATACCCTTCATATTTCAGCCTACCTTGACTATTTCTATTTTTCTTTGTCAAAACTGTTCACTTATTCTTTGTTGTTTTTTGTTTGTTTGTTTGTTTGCTTGCTTGTTTGTTTCCTATAAAATAAAGCATTAGAGATTAGAAACCTTTTCAGTATTTCTGATGTGCTTACTTAATGCAGAAGAACAGGCAGATCCAAATTAAAGATCTCAGATAATCTGCAGCCTCATCACATAACTGTGGTTAACAGATGTGTGATGGTTAGCTCAATGGTTTTAGTGGATGTCATCACCACCAGAGCAAGTGTGGTTTGTTCCACACACCAGAGTGTCCAGCCAGAGTAAAAATGTCTTGAAACAGCGTAAAGACACAAAGTTGATCTGAATAGTTATGGGGAAACTTAAAGCATTTAACCACATAAATCCTATAACTATTGTATCTCTGTAGGTCCAAAGTTTTTATATAAGCAAGTTTATTTATTTATTTATTGTTTATTTATTTATTTTTCAAAGCTAGAAACCAAATCAGAGACTAAGGAAAAGAACCTTGAGTGTTTTGGTAATTACAAAGTATTCATGGCCAGCTGGAAGTCAGAGTAATGAGTGTTTAAATGCTCTGAATAGTCTGTTTTACAGGCAGCAGTGTGTGAATATTTGCTCTGATTGTTCAAGGGGAAATAACCACTGTTTATGAAAGATTGTCCATTATTACCTAATTAGACAGAAAATACATTCTACAAAAAGGAAAATCTTGCAGTTATTCTTTGGAACCTTTCCTTACTGATACAGTGTTCCATAAATATCCCCATTACGTTACTTATGTAAGGTGCTGTTATATAAGTAAAGGTTCAAAATCTTTTAGATTTTTAAATGTATCACAGATCACCTTGAAATTACTGCAAAACTGTAACTGAACATGAGGCAGAATATGAACTGTATAAACTGTGTGAAACACAGGATACAAGGTTTCTACTTCTCTTTTTCCCCCACAGAATTATGTGAAAAACAATAACTATGTTTCATATCTTTGTGGACTCCGTGTCAGCATGGGTCTTGCTGGTTGTTTAAAGCAATTGTAGTTCTATGTACAATTCAGTAAAACAGAGACTTTTTTTTTTTTTTTTTTTTTTTTTTTTGAGGGGGGGGTTATTCATACTTGAATTGGTTAATTATAGAGTTTGGATTGAAAATTATTTTAGATGGTAGCACATACAGATTTGGAGCAAGGGAATTCATCAATATATGAAATCTCTCACCCCAAGAAAGAGCTAATACTAAACAAGTTCACCAGATGACAATCTGTGTCTATTCAGAGACTTAATTAAAGATGAAATATGATGTCCCCCAGTTTTAGTAGGAATATTACAAGTATGAATTGTCAATAATATATTTTCAAAGTTTTTCTTATGAAAAATAATACATAGATTTAGACAAACATTTAAAGCCTTTTCCTGTTTGAATAAAACTACAAAATATCTCATGAGGTTCAAAACCACACTACTTCTATCCTCAGCTGTAGGACATTTAATTCTCACAAAAAAAAAAAAAAAATAATAATAATAATTAAAAAAAGGTCTCTCTTTTCCATTAAAGAGCTGGAAAGACAAGCAGATATATACAACTATATATAATCAAATACATTTCCATAAATGTAGATTTATAAGAGTGGGAGATCCTTACAAGACAAATTAATACAAAAAATACAGAACAAAACCATAAATTCATGGGTACAGGTCATACTCATACTGTATCAATGTAATTCCTTACAACTTCACAAAGGAAGATGTAAGTGATAGCCTCAGGTCCCTCAGACCTGTGAAATCGTGTGTCTCTACCTCCATTATTTCTACAAAAAATAAATTTTTCCTTCCTCCCTTCCTCCCTCCCTCCCTCCCTTCCTTCCTTCCTTCCTTCCTTCCTTCCTTCCTTCCTTCCTTCCTTCCTTCCTTCCTTCCTCCCTCCCTCCCTCCCTCCCTTCCTTCCTTCCTTCCTTCCTTCCTCCCTTCCTTCCTTCCTTCCTCCCTCCCTCCCTCCCTCCCTCCCTCCCTCCCTTCCTTCCTTCCTTCCTTCCTTCCTTCCTTCCTTCCTTCCTTCCTTCCTTCCTTCCTTCCTTCCTTCCTTCCTCTTTGTCTTCCTGTCTTTTTGTCTTTCCGTCTTTCTATACAAGATTTGTAACCCAGATATGCAGCTGAGGAAGGAGGACAACAATAATTTATTTCAGCTTATTACTGTGAAATACTTATTCTGCTTCTCTGAAAATAATAAAAAATATATTATCCTTGCTGTTCCTGTGGGCTATTTTACTGTTCAGAAATAGTTATTCGGGGTATATTTCTTTCTTGTGATCACTTTAGAGCTTACAAAGTTGTATTTCTATACCAGGCGTCTAATTTCCAAGGCTTGTTAAGGTATCTGTAGAAATCAATGCACGTATGATCCACAGGAGAGTCATGAATGTGATGTAGTTATATAAACCATCTCTTCTCCATAAGAGTTAAACATTCTTAAGGACTACTGAAGCATAATTTTTCACCCTGATGGGTCTGCATGTGTACTGTGGTCTTACTGTGTTATCAGTACAAGTAAGGTCCTTCTTTTCAAATAAGTGTTTAACTTTAGGCATATTAACAATCCAATTGATGCTAATAGACCTACCTATATTTTTCTGAATATGGGTACACATGTACCAGTTAGCAGAATTAAAATAAATTTCTCATTAAATGTTCTATATTTATCCCTGTCAATTAGTGGGACTAAGTAAAAATGAAGTCAGCTTAATCTTATTTTTGGTTTTAAACAAGACTTTGTGATAGCTGATAGAAAAATAAAAGTAGTATAGTAATGATAAAAAATTCAAGTTACTTTAAGAGGAGAAAGGGAGAAGATAGATTTAAATCTGAGTGCTAGGTACATATCTGAACTCTTCATGGTCATGAAATCTATGACAGCATTGATACGTTCTTTGGCTGAAAGCACAGTACATTACTTTAGTACCGTCTCTCAGTCTATTAAAGATCCAACTGTGAAAAAAGGTCAAACGAGAGATGACAAAATGACTTAGATGCTTCATTTGATGTTGCAGTTGTTTCTTCAGTTCAACTATTATTTTTTATCACCTTGGTTTCATGGTCCAATTCTTTTGATAATGATGTTAGAAAATAATAAGCTTATCATAATACTGAGCTCATCCCATAAACTCTCTGTATGCTGAATGTGTGATGTAGTTTAACCCCAACAGGCAAATAAGTACCACACAATGCTCTCCCACTCTCTCCAGGTGGGATGGAGGAAAGAATCAGAAAGGTAAAAGTGAGAGAACTCATGGGCTGAGATAATGACAGTTTATTAAGTAAAGCCACTCACACAAACAAAGCAAAACAAGGAATTCATTCATTCTCTACTTCCCATTGGCAGGCAGGTGTTCAACCAGTTCAGCAGGGCTTATCACATGTAATGGCTTCTTGAGAAGACAAACCCATCACTTTGAATACCCCTTCTATACCCATCCACATCCCCTTTACTCCCTATCTTCCACCCTTCTTTACTCTAGCTTTTATTGCTGAGCACGACACTATATGGACATAATAATAATAATAAGAAGAAGAACCCAGACTTCATTTAATTTCCCTCCTCTTACAGTACCTGTAGTGTTCATTTTGTATACAATCCCAGTACAATTGCTTATTTTCCCTGGGACCATGCAGTATGGATACTGGAGCCTTCCTAACATCTAGCTCCACTGAAGACAAAAAATACCTTTTCTATGTTCTCTTAAGTCTGTTTTTACACATGAACCAGCTTCCCTTCCTTTCTGAAACTGAGTCCATCTCAGATTTTGTTAAAAAATGTACTGTCTGACAATTTTAGAAAAGACCTGAGATTCTTCCCATAAAGTTTGGGATCCCATTAATATTTTATAAGTATATTAATGGTTCTCATGCCTTTTTCCTATTCTGTGTTTTTATTTTGTGCCAGTTTTCATTACTTCTAAGCTGAAGCAATATGACTCTGATAAGCAAAATCATAAACAAGCAAAACTGGAGACAGGTGACATTATGACAGTCGCATTGCTAATTCACTTTTTGTTCCTTACAGAAGTAGTTACACAGAGAGCTCAGTTTTCCCTCCAAATCATTCTGCAGATAGCTCTGCAGCCCTGCAGGAGTGTACAGCCCCTGAGCATGTCCATGTCTCAGTCTGGTCACAGTGTGGCCAGGTCTCACTTCAAACCTGGGAGCTGCAAAGTTATGAATCCGGGATTCTGATGTGGACATCAACTTGAAGAGGGAGTTTGTTTGTTTGATTGTTTTTGAACATTTTTCTTTTGTCACTGATTTTAGTGCTTCACATACTCCACTATCCTGCTTTTCTCACTCCTGAAGCCATAGAATCATAGAATCATTAAGGTTGTAAAAGACCTATAACATCATCTGGTCCAACCATCCCCCTGCCACCAATATTACCCACAAAACCATGTCCTTAAGTACTGTGCCACTTCCAAGAGGAAATTTAATATGGATTTCTTGATCCTGTAAGTGATAAGTCTCAAATTTCACTTAAAAGAAATTAAACATTACTAAAAAATAGATGTAATTCAAGATTTTGTTGTAACAGTTCTCCTGGGAAGGTGTATTCTGTTATTTGAAACCCTAGGTCCTTTAACTATGAAAGGTATCTGAGAAATACTTGAAAAGTTGGTACTTGCTGAAGACAATTATGCCAGAATCATCAAATATTTTAGTTGAATACCATTTAAGCATCATGTCTACAGATCAAAGAGAAATGAATGTAAAATGAATCACCTTCTAGATAAACCTAATTTTCTCAATTTTGAGTTGGATATTCCAATGAACTACTAGGTCCCTAACATTCACCCCTGCTTCTTCTCCCCTGCACCTATCCTATAAAGTCCCAGCATGCACAGGGTCTGTCTTGGGAGGCCAGGGTGTCCTTGGCTTGTTGAAGACAGCATCCTTACTCCCACTTTCCCATGACTGTTGCTATTGTGGGTGGTATTGATTAGTGTACATAAAAGTGAGGAAGAAAGAAATTGGTGAAATCTGAATGCTAAATACAAGGAAACTGAAGCAATCAGAACACTAGTGAACTAAAATATTCAAAAAACTTCCTTCTGTGGATCAAGGTGATGGAAAATGTGTAAAGAAGCAGAAGCAATTCCTTGAATATAGAGGGCATAGGCAATTCTTCATTCTGTTATGAATAGGTCTGAAATTAAACTGCAGCAGTAAATGTATGCAGCCATTTCCTCCTGGAAATACAAAGTGGCAAGAGGTCAAACAGTTTCTGGAATTTTAGAGACGGTTTAATATATATATATATATATATATATATGTATATATGTATATTTAAATCAGTGTTACCTGAGCACAGGATTCAAGAATACCTTTTTCTGATTCTTTCCATCTCACTTTTTCTCTCTCTCTCTCTTTTTTTTTTTTTTCTTTTTTTTTTGGTGGGGGGGGGAAGAAGGGGGGCAAGGGGGATTATGGTAGTCTTGAAGGACAAAAAAAGACTGGTTCCAACAATCCAATATACTGCTTTTCAAGGAATCTGTCTGTCTCTTCATGTAATCATAAAGCTATAAACTGAAAACACAGAATCTGTGCTGCAGGGGATATAACCACATCTTAAGAAACCATGTTTGTTTGTTTGTTTGTTTTTGCTAGCTGTATACCATATAATCTTTTTCTTAGCAGACTCTTTGATGTGTTGTCCTACAAGAGAAAGTAGGATGAAAGTTTTAGGTCTCTATGAAGCTGTGGGTGACTGTAATTTCCATCTCATATGAAAAAAAATAATTTAATGACTCACAGGTCTATTCCAACATAAACCATAATGCCATGCAGTAAGGGGAACTTATAATTTTATTACTTTTAAAGTAATAATTTTTGTTTGTTTGTTTGTTTATGTTATCATCCTTCTAGCAATTTTCTGTATTAGTTTCAATATCAAAAGTTAAAACTACATTAATAACTAGATGGTAAAATAAGCTATGCAGATCTTCATATCTTCATATTGTTATCAAAGAAATGTAGGAAAAAATATATACATTTATATATGAATACATAATATTCATATATATAATATATGTAGGAAAATTTATATAAAGTTTAAAACACATATATAGTAGACTGTCAGGTCTGAAAAAAAGTTGAATGATATTGATCCTACTTACAGAATTCCACTACAGAAGTTGCATGCAATTAATTACAGCCACAGTAGTCATGTTTTATTTAAAATATTTTGGAGTTCCTTTTCTCCTCCCTGAAATCCAAACATATTTTTATGTTGTATAAAATATTTATTAGATATTTTATAAATACCATAGCTTACAAAAAGGTGATATAATTATGTGGATGGTGATATAATTATGACCCCCCCAGATGATATTACTTCTTCATGGTGAATAGAGCTGAAGACTTTTATTTCAAGTCTTCCACCAAGTGCATTATTTGAACATATATTTAAAGTTTTCTATTTGATTCTCTAAGGACTCCAAATAATAAGGAAAATTAATAGTTTAATTCATCCTCAGTTCATTATGATTTTTGATAAAAATTGAACCTCTGAACATTTCAAAAATGAAAGTAATGATCTGAAATTTTCCTCAGATTTCTCGTATTTCATCTAAACTAGTTATTAGATGTATTTTCCTTCTATACATTTTGAAGTGTAATGGCACTAAGTATGCTTTGATTGACACAATTTTACTTGATATATTTATATAACTGATCTTGAAATAATTGCATATTTATGATACTGGTAATTAATAGATACTGTGAAACAACATAAGCAAATAATGTAAAATCCCCCCTTGAAACAAAAAATGGTATTTTTCGAAGATCAACTTTTAACACATTCTTCATTGTATACAGTGTATATTTATAGTGTACATTATATACACTCAATTAGTCAAATTTATTTGATGATAATATATATACTATATTATATAAATAAATATATTTTAACATGTGTATATATGCATATATACATGTATACATATATACATATGTATATATACATAAATAAATATATATGTGTAAATATATATATATTTATTTATATATATACATATATACATATACACATACACATACACATATACATATACATATACATATACATATACATATACATATACATATACATATATATATATATATATATAAATAAAATATAGGGTCCAGAGAAGGGCTATAAAGATGATGAAGGGCCTAGAAGGGAAGAGCAATTGAGATAATTTGGTTTGTTCAGCCTGG
Organism: Aythya marila; assembly: GCF_965140915.1. Lineage (NCBI taxonomy): Eukaryota > Metazoa > Chordata > Aves > Anseriformes > Anatidae > Aythya > Aythya marila. The sequence continues at coordinate 46,640,853 of NC_139042.1, read as the reverse complement.
AAAAGAGGAAGCTGAGGAGAGACCTCATCACGGTCTACATCTTCCTCATGAGGGGGAATGGAGGGGCAGGAGCCAATTTTTTCTCTCTGGTGACCAGCGATAGCACCCAAGGGAATGGAGTAAAGCTGTGATGGGGAAGATTTGAGTTGGATATCAGGAAAAGGTTCTTCACCATGAGGGTGCTCACGCAAAGGAACAGGCTCCCAAGGGAGAGTCACGGCACCAAGCCTGTTGGAGTTTAAGAAGCATTTGGACTATGCTCTCAGTCATAGTCTGAATTTTTGGGTAGACCTGTGTGGTGCCAGGAGTTTGTGGCACCTTTCCAACTCGGGATATTCTATAATTCTAATATTCTACATAATTTGATCAGATACTCTATTCTTCATAAAATTAATAAGATCACTTTTTGGAGAAGAAATACCTAGCTCATATCATAATGGATTTTATTTTGTATGTTTAAAGGTTGTTTTGGTGGGAGAAGCTTGAAATAAATTTATTTATCTGTTGATTGATATGGACCATTTCTGAACTATGTTCTTCATATACTTTCAAATCAGGTTGAAGATGCTGAATCATCATGAAATCTGTTAATTCACTTGCACGTAGTCATTATAAACTTTAGAATGACAGCATCATGCACTTTTGATCTAACACTCTAAGTAAAGAGCTAAAAAAGATGAAAATTTCTTTGCACTGAGGGAGACGTCAAATCCAAATAATATGACCAAATATGACCATTCACATGGTCTTTCTATTAATGTGAGGATTTTAAAAATATTGATTAACATACCCAATGATTTTAAAATTCCTTTTTGATTTCTGGTGGATATCAGTAAACTCTGAAACAGAAAAATATGTAGAGAGATACATGTGATTGGTCAGAAATATTAAATTTATGTAAGATATTGATGTCAGTCTTCACATGCAGTTACAAATGTACCTTTGTTATTTATGTAACTTTATGGAAGAGCTCAAAAACAAACAAACAAACAAACAAACAAAAAAAAAAAAGAAACACTGCTAAGCTAACAAAATTACCTTAGATTAAAATATATGGGAAATAATAATAGAAATATATCACCTTTATCTACCCTAAAGTTCCCACTTTAGGAATCATTTATTATGGTTAAATAAATAAATAAATAAATGATCAAATTATGTAGAGTAGTTAATGCATTCTCTCTACTATCAGTTAAAAGGCATAAAACAGTGTTTTTAAGACTTTGTAGACAATGTTATTATCAAATTCAGAGTTGTATTTACATGTAGCATGTTGTTGGGTTAGTGTTTCTGACTTGCTTATTGATCAAGATAATACAACAGATATACATCATTATATGAATATTTGTATTTCATACCAAGAAAACAAGTAATTTACATTATAATAGAATTGTTCTTGTAATCTTTTAAAAATAAAAACTTCTTGGTAGGACATAATATTATTTTTCCAAGTTTTAAAGTATTACCTTGTTCTACACTGAAAATTAGTGAAGATGTACTCTAACACAAGATGTTAGCAAAACATTAGCACTTCTATTTAAAGGTATAATTAAAGATTCTCTTGCTCTGGCCTTCTCTAGAGTTATAACTTATGTTTGGACTATCAAAGAACCTCACTGAAAATAATAAATAGCTGTTTTCTAGGAGGTATATAAGCAGTAAAAGAAAAGATAGTACAGTTCCAGAGAATTTTGACACTGGCTTGTTTCATACTGTGATCCAATTACTGCAGTAACATCTATAGTCTTCATATTCTGGGTGAGAATAGTATTATTTATCTGTATTCTAACATATGAGTTATAAATATAATCAGAAATCAATTCCTCCTTACAATGGTTTAACACCAGCAGACAGCTAAGTATCACACTTCTGCTCACTCACTCTCTCCAGATGGGATACAGGAGAGAATCAGAAAGCTAAAAGTGAGAGAACTCATGGGTTGAGATAAAGACAGTTTACTAGTCAGTGCAAGCAAAGCAAAACAAGGAATTCATTCACTACTTCCCATCAGCAGGCAGGTGCTCAGCCACTTCAGCAGGGCTTATCATGTGTAACAGTTTCTTGGGAAGACAAGCACCATCACAAACATACACCCCCAACTTTCTTTTCCCCAGCTTTTCTTGCTGAACATGGCGTCATATGGTATCAAATATCTCTTTGGTCAGCTATCAGGGCAGCAAGAGAAGTACAAAAGTCCTTGGCTCTGTGTAAACACTACTCAGCAACAAACAAAAAATATTGGTGTGTTATGATCAAAATTTTAATCAAAAATCCAAAACACAGCATTGCATGAGCATTTATGATGAAAATTAACTCTACCACAGTCAAAACCATGACACTCCTTTCCATGTATTATTTTACTCTTATTATTTTGATGAGAAACTTTGATCTATGGGATTTTTCTGTGTACAGGGACACTAAATTATTCAGACTCTAAGATATCTGTATGTCTTTTTGTCATATGGTGCTAAACTGATTTCTGAAAATGGATGATGTAGTAAAAAATATATTTATAATAATAAAAAGTTTAGCTAGTACACAGTAGTGCTTTCATATATCTTTGTTTTGATCATTACAGGGTGGCATTAACTAGACAGGTGATACACTTCATCCTGCTTATACTGCTACACTTCCTTAAAAGTCTAAATTTTTGTGGTATACTGCTCATTACACGGTAGACATAGGAGTAATGTAACCTCCTTGTCTTAAAAGGACGTAGCACCATTTGCTGGATACAATATCATAGTAACAAACCCTACTCTTCTACAAGCCACTGTTTCTCTTTCTCTTTTGAGTTACTTAAATAAAGATTGTGCAGTAGAAAGGGATGTGTTGCACATTTATACCATGATTATGATTTAATTATTTACAATTTGTCCCTGAAGCAGAATAATCTTACTGAGGAAATTCTTCAGCACCACTATGCTGCAAAGCAAACAGCATAATACTGAAGAAAGAGACATAAATAAATAAATAAATAAATATTGTGCCACAGCAGCTGTGACCCCACAATGGAGCAGGGGAAGAGAGTGATCGTGAAGGAGCAGCAGAGACGAGTCATTATGCACTGACCCATTCCCATGTGTCACTTTGCGGGAGGAAGTCAAAGAGGGTGGATGAGGAGGCAAGGTGTTTTTAGTTTACTTCTATTTTCTTGTCTCGTCTTTTAGTAACAGGCAATAAATAATATGAATAATTTATTATATTCAACAAACTCCCTATGCTGTGTCTTTTTTGCCCATGACAGTAATTAGTGAGTAATCTCCCTGTCCTTACCTCAGCATGAGCCCTTTTTCATCATGTTTTCTCCTACAGTTCCTTTGAGGAGAAAGTGAGAGAATGGAGTGGTGGACTCCCTATTGTTTGTTAACAGGGAGAGTATGGAAGTGTGAGAGGTCATCTGCATCTGACTCCTTAGGAAAGCACTCACAAATCCAAATCACAAAATGTCATGGATGAAATTATACATTTCATTCGTAAGAGAGAAGCAGCAATATATTTTTTGATTTAATGTAGTGAGCTAACAAAGCTTAATCATAAATAAGGCAGGGTCTTAAGATTCAGGAAGGTAAGATACACTGCATTATTTGTTGCACAGAGGCAGGGTAAATTAGTCCTGGGAGTCCTGGGAGACCTTTCTGTTGAGTCCCAAGGTTCAAAGTGGACCCCATTTATTTCTAAACTCTTTGAACCAAAGAGCTAAGGAGCCCAGGTGTAGCTGAATCCACTCAGTCCCAAAATTGGTCAATGGTTTATGTCTAAGGATTATATGCACACAATCAATCTAGCATATAATATTAGTAAAGCTTACAAAGTTTAGCAAGCTGTTAATCACTTACAAAGTTTAGCAAGCTGTTAATCACTTACTGAGAATCTGTTTCATCAAGAAATCTCTCATGAGGGGTAAGGGATCTTTGTAACAGGCGTGACCTGGAGATGCATCCCTACTCAAAGGGAGATCTTGTCATGCAGCCAGCTGATATTCAGAAGAGCTCAAAGGGTTCTTGGTCTGCTCATTATTTATGGTGTGAGATGATTAATATATTCATAATGTTTTTTGGCTCATGTTCGTTTGGCCCTCAACTGCTGAGCTAGACATCTGTGAGTTTCTCCGTCACCCAGTATGAGCCAATATTGCGATTGCTATCTTCCTGAGCAAAACCTTGAGTGTAGTTAGTACACTGGTCACTATTTGTCTGAGCAAGGCCTTGGGTGCAATAGCTAGTGTTTGAGCAAGGCAACAGCCAGACTAAGAATGGGATGGGGCAGGGGAGAAACTTACACACACACATAAACATTACACACATAAAAAAATTACACACACATAAACAGTAAAAAAGACAAACACCAAAGCCTCTGGGACTTAACAAATGAAAACTGCTAGAAATAGAGCTGTCTTCTGCTGTTTCTTTCACTAGTTCTCACACCCTTAAAAGGAGAAAATTACTGTTAAGGAAACACTAGGTAATATTACAGCCACTGATTCACAGAATAACAGAATCATAGAATCAAAGAATTACAGAATCACAGAATGGTTGAGGTTGGAAGGAAACTCTGAAGGTCATCTAGTCTACCCTCCCTGCTGAGCAGGATCACCTAGAGAGCACATTGTGCAGGATGGCATCCAGGCAGGTTTTGAATATCTCCAGAGAAGAAAGCTCACACCTCTCTGGGCAACCTGTTCCAGTGCTCTGTCAGCCTCACAGTAAAGATGTGCCCTCTCATATTCAGATGGGTGCAAAAAGTCAGGTTTGCTACCTGAGAAATGCCTGACTTTAAACTGTTGGTAGGGTAACCATATGTTCAGAAATGAGTTCTAAGAGTACTGGCTTCAATATGCCCTCTGAGATCTATTTTCAACTCATTGACTCTCACTATAGTCCTTGACATATTTGTCACATTCCAGGTGCTATATCAGATCTACAGAGAATACTCTGGGTTGCTGACCCAGAAAGTCTTCATTCATGAGGTTGGCCTCAGAGAAAATAGAACTCATGAATGATCAGACATGGAAGACTCATAGACTGATAAGCATCATGTGGTTAAAGACCCAGTGGAGCTTGACCTCACAGGGAAAAATAAAGTGGACTAAAATGAACCACTTATTTCTGCCTCATATTTTGATGCATAATATCTTTAAAGTTCTTGAAAGCATTTTCCAGAAAGATTTGTTCCATGACATTCTCATTGAATTAGGTGAGGCTGACCAGTTTATAAATCATTGAATCTTCCTTCTTCTCCTTCTTGAAGTTTGGTGTGACATTTACCTTTTTTTTTTTTTCCCAGTCATTGACTTTCTTAGAAGTATTTTTTCTGGAATCATCATATTAAAAGATATAGCTATATTTCAGCATTATTCACACACACACAAAATAATTAATAATAATAATAATAATAATAATAATAATAATAATAATAATAATAATAATAATAATAATAATAATAATAATACATTTATAGCTATATATATATTCAAATATATTCTGATGTCTTTAAAAAATAAGATTTTACTTTTTTTTTTGGCCTAGATGTGGAAACAGTACAATGGATAATATGCAGAATTTTTTATTCACTATTACTTTTACTATAATGATTTTAATACTGAAGATCCTTGCAATGACAGTTGGTTGTACATGGACCCCTGTTTAATTCCATCTTGTTAAGAAGCACTTTTATTGTTTTTCTCAGGGAGAGGAATCATTGCAGCTGAGTAGAATGATTACTTTCTGTTGCTGGCATATAGTATTTGAGAAACTTACAGATTCAACTATCCTCCATAGTCATCCAGCTGATTTTTCAAGGATATATTATGTAATATCTATTACTTTAGAATACTAAGGCAGAATTAAATAAAGGTGAAGGTATAAATAATTCTGCCTATGGTTCTCACAGGTATAAGTTATTCTTTAAAAAAGGAAAAATGAACAAGTTAAATAAAATGAGCATACAAATGAAATTAATATATATGCCAGTTCACGTAGGTAACCAAGTGAATCTGATATTATTATAGAAACCAGTTCAAACTTTCTTTCATTCTGAGAATTTCCATTTCCTTTCATTCTGAGAATTTCCTGTGGTGATGTTTAATTTTGATTTAATATTTTAAATGGTTTTAGAATGCCTGTCTTTGGGGTTATTATTCTTTCAGGTGAAAATACATATGTAATGTAAAATTATTCTAGTGTAAGACATTCAAAGGAAAATTAAAATACAAACAACAACAATGTAAATATAAACAAAACCTGGCAATATTTATTTGGAATTTAGCTTCTTTACATTGTATAGAAAAGTTCATGTAATACACATTGACATACACTTACATGATAACAGGTGTTTTACCTGCCAGCAGAAAACATGTGTCACTTTGCATCACATGAATATATCTATGAAGAAGAAACTAGATTTGTCATCTCTAAAAATCAAACTCACTCAGAAACTATATGAAGAAAAGTAAATAAATACCCAAAATATCAACTACTGAAGAACTGTTAACAATTAAAGAACTATTAAAAACTAACTTTGTGAAATAATAAACAGGAGAACATATCCAATTTCCACAATTTCAAGCATTACAGAAATGGTATAAAAGTGTGCTGCATTGTTTTGAAGAAATTAAGGGGAAATAAAGGAAGCAATATTAGAATAAGGAAAAGAAAAAAAAAAAAAAAGATGGGTTTATGGTCAATATTTGTGATAGAATTTTAGAGTTTTTGTTTTGTTTTGTTTTGGGGTGGGTATGTGGAATCAGGATACATCTTATAATTTTTGATGCTTGAAGTCTGGACGAAGACAAAGGCTGAGAATGCTGGGCTTCATGCTAAAAATAGCAAGCCAAGCAGGGTCATCAAGGTCAGCCCTGTAGCTGCTTTTTAAGATTAAGTTTAAGGGTTAGATTAAATCTAAGGATTAAGTTTAGGGTTAGATCTACAGAAAAGAAAGAAATATAGATAGATTGTGTCTCCTGTGAAATTTTCACATAGTCTTGGGTCTAAAACAAGTCTGTTTTTCTCATGTGTGTCCTTTAGTAATTATATACTAATAATTAGTATATATTATATACTAATATTATAATAAATAATATATAATATTATATATATTATATATAAATATTAGTATATAATTACTAAAGGACACACATGACACACACACGAATGTTAATATTAATTAAATTTAGCAAGCTAAACCTGTGGGACAATAGACACTGTGTAGAATATCTTACTCTTAACTGTTTTTTTTTTTCTTTTTTTCCCCACAGATTTAGTTCTCCTTAAAGATGCAGAATCACAAAGAAACACACTAATTTGCTATTTCAGTTAAAAGTAGAATCAAGCAATGATAATAAACTATAAAAGTAGAATCAAGCAATGATAATAAACTATGGCAAACAACATCAGAAATAATAACCTTCTGAAAAAAAAATCTAGCCCTTTTGTGTGGGAGAATGTAAGATAATGAACAAGAAAGGATTGTGAAACAAAACTAAAATACATGGACAATACTGTGACATGGAACTGTATTTCTGGAGGAAATGGGTGCCTCTGAGGCCTTTAAGAAGCTTACGGATATCTCACTCTACAACACTCCTTGCAGCTGATATGTGTGTTTCCTTGACCCTGATTCCTGTGCCACATTTTACAGTGGATTTATTAATTAGTTTCTAGACCAACAGTTCAGTCATAAATAAATAAATAAATAGATAAATAAAAGGTATAAAATTATGTAATGCTGTAGCCTTAATAAAAGGGAAGCATCTGTGCACTACATAGTCTTTTCACTTAACCTTCAGGAAAAATAAAAAATGAAAATAATAATAATTCCCTGGACACAATTAAATCCAGAGAGTATCCATTGTCTATCTTATAAATTCAGTTCTTTGTATATTTTCTGTTTTTCCTCCTATATATATATCAAAATGTAAATGAAAATTAAGTACCAAATACGACGCCTGGTTTATTAGTCATCTATATTTGTGTGTAAAATATTCACTAGAAAATTCACATTTTTTACAGTAGAAATAATTAAAAAAGCTGATACCAACTTCTATTCAACTTCTGTTTATAGGGGATGAGGAGAGGGGGAGAGGGAACATTACATTATGTCTGCTTCCAGAAATAAATGAATAAAATCAATAAATAATATTTGAAGACAACGTATTCTGAGATTGTGGAATGAATTACTAGATATGCATCCATACTTTACTAATTAGTAGGTTTAACCAGGATGACTACTAACAAGACTTTGAAAACCAGTAGTCTATCCATGATTTAATTCCATAGGTCCCAAATAAACATGATATGCTTATATTTAGATTTGTGAATAACAATTTTGTCCAAGACTATAATTCTTCAGCACCATAATTTTAAACTATGAAATTTTGATTATTGAAACTGAATATTTCTGAAGGTGAGTTAATGATATGAAAGTCTATTTGTTTTGTTTTGTTTTGCTTTCTATTGCTTACTACTATTTTAATGGACGTAAAAGAAAAGAGAAAGTACAATTCTTAAGAATCTACTTTTTATAAGGATAGACTACATCCTTACTACTTCTACTACAGGAAGAAAACAACCTCTCTTATGTTTCCCAAGATGAAATCTACTCAGGGGTTGGTTATGTTTTAATACGTAGCTAGACAGTGCTTTCCTGAGCCAGCTGTGAATAAATACATCAACATTTTTCATCTTTCTATATCTGTCTGATATGTATCAGAACATTTCCAGGTCAAGGAATATGGGTAAATAAATACTTAATTTTGTGGTTATGGTTATGGTTTGTGGTTAAGACATATTTACACAGATACTGATTATTATTATAATTATCAATTTTATTATATAATTTATAATATTATATATATATAATATAATATATATATTATATTATGTATATATAATTGTATATAGGTGTATATATGTATACAAAAATATATTATATATATATTATTAATACATAATTATAATCATTATTATTATATTTGTGATATATCTCTGGGGAGTGATCACAATAAGCCGGTGAGATCAGAGGTACCTTTAAAAATTCAGAAATAACTGTACCTTTTGTAGAGATTCAGAAGGTATTTTATTAGTAAAGCTTCTGTCTTCCACTTTTTTCAGATACATAACCTTTAATTCCTGAAGGAAATGTAATATATTTGTTTATTTTGTTGAATAACATGAACTTGCACTGGTAAGAAAATCACTATGTCATCTGAACGTCTTCATGCACAGATATCAATGTTTTATCCACCTGCTGCAGGGAAGTCTGTACTTTTATGCTCAACAGATGTTGTCATTTCATTTCTAGCACTATAGAAATATTATTTTGGTCAGCAACATAGCACTGTTGACAAGGACAGAAAAGGAACATTTATTCCTGTCACATAAAACACCATCTTTTTATTAGCTGACAGTAGCTCCTCAAGATCACGTCAAACACAACTGACATGAGTGTGGTCCTAAATGAATATCCTTTCCCCCTCAAATACAGTATCATAACTTTTTTATTGTATTTTATTTTATTAGTTTTTAGTTTTTTGTTTGTATAATAGCTAACTTTCTTCAAAGAAAGATTTTCTTTAATGTGTAGATATATGTATATTTTATATGTATCAGAAAAATACTATCCTATGTTACTCTACTTCTCTTGACATTGTTATTAATATGCTTTGGGAATTAGTGTAACATTTTGGTTTTCAATATTATAATCTTTTGACTACTTTGAATATGTAGTGAAAATTATTGTTAATATTTGATAATGTGCAAAAGTTATTATCATGATGATCTTTTAAGGCCAGCTAGGTAGAGGACTGAGGTAATAACATATTTTAAACAAGACATTTGCATATTCTTCTTGTCAATAAGGTCAATATTGTTGCAGGTTGGTCTTGAATTAGTAACTGAGAGATGAAAGGCTCCTAATGTAATTATACTTCTCCACTCTTTATCTATTATTAAGTGGTCTTTATAGCTTCAAAAGAAAGATGCTCAGCTATTCAGTTTCCAAAGTTTTTGAAATTGCTTGCTTTTTCTGACTTCTTGGTGTCATAAAATATTAATAAAACAGCAAAAATCCTTCATATGTAATGTTTTCTAGATTCTATACAGATAAGAATCCATAAATTTTCATGTTCAGTATTTTGTCCATACTGAGCAAAGTAAATGGCCGCTGTTTTGAGGAGGAATATGTAAACTTATAGAGTGTGATGAAAACAATACAAGAGGGGACTTGAAGGACTTGGAACAACTGCTGCATGTGAAATACAATTCAGAGTGGAAAAAAAAAAAAATAACACAACAACAAACAAACAAACAAAAAAACACAACACAGCTAAAAATAAGTCTTTGAAGTGTATATGCTATATCATACATTACAAAAATATGACGAAATCCCTCTAGCAGGAGTTATTAAGTAAGATTTTGTTCAAAACAGTGTATTCTAGCAGTTTCCCAAGAGTTTTCCTGGCTATTAAAAAAAAAAAAAAATCCTGAAGAAAGTTTAAGGCATTCTTTTCATAAATGATTTTGGTCTCACTGGGCTTTGATATTAAGGAAAAAAATAGATTTAAAACCTAAATCCAATAAAGGAACCAGGCCTTCAAAGATTAGAAAATCTTTCTCTGCCTTGGGAAGTGGTATCTGTATTATGGCGGTAAGTGCATTATAACTCTAAAGGAGTGATAGACAACTAGCTGCACTTATTTACAGAAAGCAAGAAGCTGTCAAGACCTACTTAAAAGGAAATGTTTCAAGGACAACTCTGTTTTGAAATCTCAAAAAGTTATTCAAAGCTGAAATACCTGGCTTATCCATATAAAGAGACAGAGCTGTTATTCTCCCTAGAAGTCCATATGGTTATTTATTGTGTAAACAGCATGAAGATTTTTAATTCAAGATGTGATTATGATAGTTTCATTTCATACAGTTGTGGTTATAAACTTTCTTATCTTTTCCCCTCAGAAAGATAATGCTTTAAATAGTCATTAGCTTAAAATATACAAGCAGATACCTGAGTAGAAATTCTAAGTCCAGGAGTCCCTTTTTATTCTGCTGCATAGTATAATTATTAAGTTAAATAGATGTGCTATCTTTTACTCAATTTGACTCTGAATCCTTGCTTTCTTTATTTTTATTTATTTATTGCATTGGAACAAATACAGCTTTATTTCTAATAACTTGTTGTGATGAGTGCTTTAATGTTAGCTGGCTGCCAGGTGCCCACTGTCACATTCCTCCTGTTCAGCAGAACAAGAGAAGAAAATAAGAAAAAGCTTGTGAATCAGATAAAGACAGGGAGATTGCTCACCAGTTACCATCAAAGACACAGCAAACTTGAGCTGAGGAAGTTTAATTAATTTATTTTATTTTTTTTTTTTTGTCAAATAGAAATAGAGCAGGGTGGTGAGAAGCAAATACAAAACTATGAACTCCTTCTCCCTACCAACCCCCAGGTTCAATTTCACCCCTTCATTTGTGACTTTCTTCCTCCTCACCCCTGAGCAGCACAAGGGGGTAGGGAATGGGAGGCTGCAATAATTTAATAACACAGCATCTTTGCTGTTCCTTCCTCATCACACGTTTCCACTGATCCACTGTGGGGTTCCTCCCACAAACTGCAGTTTTTTGAGAACTGCTCAAATGTGGGTCCTTCCCATTGGGTGTAGTTCTTCAGGAACAGACTGCACTGAGTACCCTATGGACAATATTGACATCCTGACAATAGTCTTTTCCCGCATGGGCTTTCCACTGACTTCAGCTTCCTTTAGGGCATATTAAGCTGCTGTGGTGTGGTGTCCATGGGCTGCAGAGTGAATCTTCTCTGACATGGTACACCATGCTCTGCAGGGGGGCAACCGGCTTCTACATGATGCTCTCCATAGGCTGCAAGTTACTGTCTACTCTTGTGCTTAGAACACATCCTTCTCCTTCTTCACTGAAATTGGTAGTTGCAGAGTTTTTTCTCTCTCTCTCTTTTTGTTTGTTTGTTTGTTTGTTTTGTTTTGTGCTTTTTTTTTTTTGTCCCCCTCTCACACAGCTATTATGCAACATTCTTTACCCTTTCTTAAATATGTTATCAGAGCGGCACCACCAGCATCACTGGTTAGATCAACTTTGGCCAGAAATGCAGCCAATTGGAAGCAGCTGTGACTGACATAGGGACAGCTCCTGACCTGTTCTCAAAGAAGTTACCCCTCCAGCCCTTCTGACCAAAACTTTACCATGTAAACCCAACGCAGTGGTCAGCCACCCTACAATTTTCCTTGAGCTTAATGAGCACATTTTCCCTTCTCATCTTTCTTCAAAGTTTTCTTCAGCTTGGTCTCAATAAGAAAGAACTGCATTGGAAAATGGTAACTTGGCTGAAATTCATGGGAAAAAAAAAAAAAAAAAAAAAAAAAAAAAAAAGTATGAGACTAACTACTATAAAGATAATTCTTTATATTTTTACACAAAGAATTTACATTAAGAAATATTTTTACTTTCCACTGCCCATCACACTGCTCTCTGGAAAGTTACCTTAAATTTCCTAAAATCTACAGATTTTTATTTTATTTTTTTTTTTCCTGAATGAAATAAGGGAAAGATCTGACTTATACAGATTTGACATGAGTTCTACAGGGGACTCCAGATAGTGTTACATTAGAGATCAATAGTAATTTATGTCTTCTATTGCATAATATTTTGGGTACTTGTGTAGAAACATAGATACCACCTTGAGTCCTACATAACATGGCCATCCCATTTGTTGTTTTCGTTTCTATAAGCATGCCAAAATCTCAGCAGCTTCAGAAATAAGGAATGAACTAAGTTACTTTGCCTCAAGGAAAGCAATTTGCTGTACAGCTTTTGATTCCATGATTCTTTCATAGCTGTTGCAATATTCAAGAGCCCCAGTTAAAGAAAGAATTTATGTGACAGTGTCAAAACTACTTTTGATAGAGTTCATATTATTATTACAGAATATATTTCTGATGTCCTTGCCTTTAATCTAGAATTGAGCTCACTGTGGAAAGTCAAGATCCAGTATTGTCAATGCCAAGGTATGAGTAAATTATTTTGGACATATAGTTTAATGTTAAAGCTCTTCAGATTTCAAGAGTGTTGTAGTGCTTATTATCATTATTAAGTACATGTTTCTCTATCCTAAGTAAATGAAACAATGCTGGAAATAAGCATGTATCAACGTACAATAGCCAACCCTACATATGAAAAGAAACATAGGAATAAAAACTTCAGATAATAAATAATTGAAAACTTGCCATCGCTATAAATAAATAAATAAATAAAATAAAGATGTCCTTTCATAAAATATCACAGGATAGTAACTAGAGGCAAAATTTGTTCTTTGTAACAGAATCTATTTCCATTTGTTTTGTGACAGAAGACTTCAGAGATGCAATCAGCCAAGCATGACCTATATGATGTTAAAGGGTCTGAAGGACAGTTGTTTTTTGTAAGGTGGGTGACCCAGTTTTGATCTTCCTTACTGTTGCGTTAAGGGGTGTAGCTGATTAACCATTATGGGCCCGGTTGGATTCAGGGTACTGAACTATCACAGTCTCAGATTTCACCAATAACACATTAACTGTTAGGGGTCCAGTCGGATTCTCAAATAATGCGTTAAACGTTAGGGGTCTGGTCAGATATTCACCAACAACACACTAACCATTAGGGGTCCAGTTGGATTCACCAAAAATGCATTAACCATTAGGGGTCTGGTTGGATTCAGAACACTGAACTATCACGGTCATAGATTCACCAATAACATATAACCACCCTTACCCTAGTTTCACTTAATGAGAGCTATAACAATGCAATCAAGTGTGATTTATTACAGCAAAAGGTACACATGTTCTTTGGATTGCCGGCGATAGTGACTGTCTGCAAAAGCAAGCTAGCATGCATGAAATACACAGGTGTTACAGGTGTTACAGGTGCACAGCCTAGAAATTAATGTGTTAAAAGAATCAAAGACTCTAGAAAGATTTATAAGCAAGTGTTCAAATCTCACCCAAAGGCATCCCAATGGGGGGAAGAGAGGCTCAGCCTGTCAACTGGTCCCAGGAGTCAGGAGGTCCTAAGGATGTTGTATTCCCTTGGGATGGTATCTCCCCTGACGGTGGTATCTTCCCTAACATCCCCTCTCTCTTGGGCCAATTTATATTATTTTCTATCTTTTAGGTGAAGCTTGAGTGGCTCTAGTCAAGCATATCTTAGTTATGATTGGTGAAAAGTTCTCCCATCTCTGTTTAAAGTAATAAGCTCCGAGAAATTCAGGGCGCATGCTCAGTGAGGGGTGGTCTCACCTTGGAGGTGGGTAGCTTTTAGGATGGAGGTGTGTTTTGGTATTATAATGATATTATAATGAGCAAAAGTACACTAGGGTACAGCATGTGTCAAAACATGACAGGTCCTTGGCTCAGGGTAGCAAAAAGTGTACACAAGAACAATCGAGTCCCTACCTGGTCACAGAGCCTAGCCGTGGTGTCTTCACTCCACTCTATGCTCCGTACTGTTCCTTAGAGCTAGCACATCAGGTTTCCCCAGCGTGATAGCATCTAAGGTTGGAAGCCTAGGGAACACTCAGGTAATGCAGCTATGCCCTTCCCTGAAAGCCTCTTTAATGCTGTACATTTTCTTTAAAATGTGAATGTTAGTTTTATTTTTCTAGTTACTTCAGGCAATTACACCACACTTACAAAATACTGTTATCTGTAAAGATCTTCTACTTAAAAGATTCATCCCCACACTTGTATATAAGCACACACACAAGCAAGGATTTATTTGTTTTTTCTTAATCTCCATGTCAAGCCAACCAAAATTAGACTTAAAAAAAAAAAAAAAAAAAAAAAAAAAAAAAAAAACTTCTTGTGTCCACAATTTATTAGAAGAATAGCTGTCAGAGAAAGCTAACCTACTGAACAAAAGTGAAAGGTAAGACCCAAAACCTACTGAAATAAGTACACGGTGCCTTCTTTGAAAGACCAATATACTGACATGCATTTTATAAAAAAATATACCTAGCTTAAGCAGGTCAATATTTGTCCAAAGTAGCATCAATAGGTGTGGAAAAAGGCAAATTCTCTGTCTGTGGTTGTGCTAGCCAGCTCTGACTGTGTGCTGGGAGCTGTCAGGAGATGCAGATAAGTGCACATCTTCACACACTGTAGCCCTCCTGGGGACAGAGACACTCTTTCAAGCCCACCTTGGAAATCCATCACTAGGATTTACCTGGCCCTGGTTCTAGCCTGGTAGATGCTGAGTTAACCCAGCTCTGCACTTACTGGTGTCCAGGGTAGCAAAATTGTCACACTCCTATTTGGTGGCAGTGTCCCTCCAGACAGTGCAGCACTGGTGGATGTCTTTGACAGGCATGGGAAGAGAAAAGGAGAATATACCGTGGCCTGGAAAAGCTGATAGTGACCACAGAAGCTAGAACTAACAATGATGCCAAGGGACATTGCCAAGGGCAAAGTGAACCAAGCAAGTCCACAGTTCTCTGAGCTGGCCCTAAACAACAGACATGAGAAAGGTCTATTACTTTCCCTGTCACTTATCTCCTGACATCTCTACTACAACCAATCAAGTTCTGATTAGCCAATGCTCTTTTTAAATACGTAGCAGAACAGCCACTGAAGAGCATTCAGTGTATTAATTGCAAGTGAAATAAAATCTTTTTTTTTTTCCATCACTTAACAGATTTCCTCTATCTTATCAATGGCAAGTGTCTTTTCTCTCTCCTTTTAAACTTTTTTTTTTTTTTTTCTAATTTGTTTTTCGTAAAAAATTGTAGTGCAAGATGAATAATGACACATGAAAAAGTGAGAAGGCGAACCATAAGACTCAACTAGTTCCTATTAAGCAGAGAGGGACAACATGAATGTTTGATCAGATTGGAATTTATGAATTAAATGATTGCATAGAAGGAACTGAATTGTAATTTTCATTTGCAATCCTGGGACAGAAAAGTGGAAAGAATACCATACTATACTGCTGAAATACTGAGGGGTAACACAGTAGCTTGATAGACTGGCTTAATAGACTTGTGAGAAGAAAACCTATGAATAAAATATATCTTTCTGCTTTTGTTTATTTGTTTGTTTTTGTTTGTTTGTTTGTTTGTTTACCAGAAGGTATCAAAGAGGTATCAAAGTGCCTCCAATGCATTAGTAAATTAATGGTCTATTCTTTTAGAACTATGGAATATTGCAGTAAAATATTTTATAATGGAATGATCGGAGAGTCAATGTGAACATACAAGGGCAAAATATTCATAGGAGAAGGGTTTTAAAAATATCACATGTTGCCAACACCTACAGTAGCAGGTCAACAAGATCCTAGTACACCTCTGTCTGCAATTGCTCAGGACAACAAGCTCTGAAACAGAGACAGTGACTAAATCCTAAGGACTCACAGAGGTGGGGCAATCTAGAGAGATTAATCACTCTCAGCATGAAAGGTATGAAGGTATCACATCTAAAAGCAGCATGCTCCTACGAGGAAGCCAGGATGTGTGGGGATGGGCTCAACACCTGATACCCCTTGTCCTCCATGTCATTGCAATCAACCCTGCACAGACCACCCAGTACAGGGCCTGCATGCTTCAGACTGGTTGCACACGTTTTGGGTCTCATGTATATGAGTGTGAGAGACTGACATTGCTTCTCTTTTAAAATATATTCATCTTTCCTTCCCATGAGGTCTGGTACTAAGCTACATTGCTGCTACACTGTTGCAACATTATTTTCTTCAGGGCAATCTGAAATTTTTTTTATGTTTTCCAGAGTCTGTAAAATACATGTATACTGCCATAAGCAATTCAACAGCCATTCATGTAATTACACTCTGGTATATGAAATGCTGTGCTTGTCAAAACTCAAAACACAAGATCACCTTCAGTGACAAAGTCCCCCCCCTGTTGAGGGATTTTTGAAACAGCAAGGAGGCCATGACTTGCTGCAGGTGAGCAAACCAAGCTAGCAGGATGACTATGAGAAGTTCCCATGACAGTGTTCCCACATCGCCCGACTGAGGAATTTAGAAAAATATTGTTGCCAGCAGCTGGCTTGAAGGATGAGATCTATGTGACTGCTAATCACAAGGGGGTTGTTTTCTTGCAGTTCTTTGTCTGAATGCTTTTGACCAATAATCTTGTCTGAGACACTATCCACCTCTGTTAAGTTTGCTATAAAAGTCTGGCTATTTGGGTAATAAAGGGAGAGCGTGATCTGACCATACTACTCTCTGTTGTGTTTTCAGACGTTCTTCCTGCAACACCCACCCCCCCACCCCAAAAAAAAAAAAAAAAAAAAAAAAAGGACTGGGTTAATTTCATCCTGACAGAGAGTTCAAAAAGAGATTAATTGAAAACACTACAGAACAGAACAGAACAGAATTGAATTTCTTCTGGTATCAATCAGTACCAGACTATATATAAATAAATGTAGATGTCTAAACATAGGAAAACAATTTAAATGCCTAAACTTATATATTTAGTACCATTTTAGATGTCCTAGGATACTTGAGATATCTACATAGACCTAGCATTGTTGACACTGAATCTATGAAAACAGTGCCATGTGAGAGTTAACGGAGCATTTGAGACATCTAAACAGAGCAGGCTTACGTGGCACTATATTTATATTAAACTTGCACTGCTGTGGAGCAGTAGCTCTGATGAAGTAAGATTCCTTACTGAGGTGACACTCCAGAGCTTATTTTCAGACAGTTGAATCCTGTGCTGTGGGTGTTTAGATGTGATCTGTGCATATGTATTAATATATAGAGTAAGTGAAGTTCTCAGTACTTGTAATTAAAATAAACATCTCGTGCAGTCTGAAATATCCTTACATGTTTCATCTGTGGAGGGGAGAAGATGGGAGGACAGGAGCTGCTGCTGTCCTTTGGAGGGCTGGAACAAAGATGCTGTTTCCTGAGTCAATCCCCGCTGAGTCTGGGGGTTGTCACCCTCTGTTGTCCTCAAATCTGTCCCTTTCCTGGCCATCGGGGTGACTTGGGGACAGTTGTCATAGCCTGAGGCTGAGAGGAGAGGTGTGACTTGCCTGGGCTGTTGAGGGAGTGGTGGAGTCTCCACATGTGATTTGGGTTCTCTGCTGCAAACTCCCTGTGTCCTGCTTGTCTCTCAGATTTAGCTTCTAATTCCCCTATGACTACGCAGACATGCATCTCCCTTTTTTTTTTTTGGTGAGTACACTCACCACTCGTCCTGGGCCTCTTCTGCTTCAACCCTTCTCTTACCAGTGCTGGCCAAAAAGATGAAGAACCTGCTTGCCCTGCCCCACAGGTAAAGTGAGAGCCCCTACTTCCCTCCTGGTATTCTCCTCTAACTCTCCATAACCCTGAAAGCAGAAATCAGATTCATTTTTCCATGTCACAGAAAGTAAATCTGGAGACACCCCAGAACTGGCTGCATAGGACTCACAAGTGCCCTGCAAGTCTAGCACTTTGCTTCACTGAGGAGTTTGAAACATTGGAACTTGAAGGTCAAGGATGTCCTGGATCTGACTTGGGCAAGGGGCAATGGAGGAGTATAAATTTCCTTTCATTTACCTGCAGAGAAGCAGCATGGGAAACAAATGGTGCCTGTGCAGACCTGTATCAAAAGCACAAAGGATACACCTACAAAATTGACCAAATTGTACTTAGATGAGACAAGTGTAAATAGCATAAACTGTTCTGTCAGATGTAGAAGTTGTCACATAGGATAGCCTTCTGTACATAGTTAGATGTTTTGTGTATAGCATCAGGACTGATGAAACTTCGATTCACTGGTATGGCAACATAGGAATATGGGTCACCTGCATACAGAAACTCAGCAGAACAACAGTCTGGGGAGTCTTCTTTGAAACAGATGAAGACAACACTGAGTATCTATGTAACTGTATCTAGTACATGGATTTGTTGGTTATGTCTGGTTGTCTAACTTTCTGTCCTTGAAAACAGCCTCCTATCTGGACTAAAAAATTTCCTAGCTTTTGTATGTGTTTGGCAACATCAACATTCAAAAACTTTACCTAATGACAAAGAGTAATTTGATATGATCTATAGAAGTATCCTAATGTCCCCTACAAACAAAATGTATTTATCATGCAGTGGGACAGCTGACTGCTGTCATAAAGCTATTGTATTTTTATAGACCTTCTAGAGTATCACAATTATTCATAATTAACGTGGTACGTAAAATGGTTGAGGTCTTTTCTGGGACTAAGGATGACATAACTATGCTTTTGAAAATAATACGAAATTAATGAAATTACATACACAAATGTAGGTATATTCAGAATACACGGGGTTACTGATCTATTAAACTTCAGCATGTTTAATGTTGAGGGTCTGTTGATCTGTCCTTTGTAGTCTTAGCAAAGAGATCAGGCTATGCAAATAGGTCGCTGGGGTGGTTTTCTTTTGATGTTTTTTTTTTTTTTTTTTTTTTTTTTTTCTTTGTTTTGGTCAGTGAATGCACCTGGATGAACTTTTTTCCCCTTTATTCTGTCAACAAGATCATTTACCAGAATGATATGGAAAGCACTTGGAGAAACAACAACTACCCTGTCCATATCAAAGATTAAAATAAATCCTTCTGTAAAACTGGTAATTTGGCTTAGTTTTATACAAAGATCCTAAAATCCAACGTAGATTTGAATCATCACTACCTTGTAGGTGTGGGAATTAAAAGAATGAATAAAGAGAGTATATTAATATTTTGATGTTAAGATATTAACAATCACCCATTCATACCCTCTCCCAGAGAAAGAAAAGAATGGAACTGAAATTTAATCATCAATTCAATAATTAATTATAATTAGTGAAATTATCAGAGCAATACAATTATAGCTACTCAGGAATAAGCACAGAGGCAGGAAGGATGACTTAAATGTCTTCACATTTCTACAATAATAAAGACACATTTAATATTGCAATTTATTTATTTATTTATTTATTTATTTATTGGTCTCTGGTGTAATTAAATATGAAGGTTATAGTATAATACTAGAAAATAAATTAATTTTAACCAATCAAAAAAAAAATGACAATAAGAGAGAATCATATATATATAAAGTGGTTTATCCCATCAAAAAAAAAAAAAAGTCACTTAATTTTACATTTATTGTTATTGTCCTTCTGGAAGAATATTTGTGTCTCCATTAACCAGTGATCTCAGAGATTAAGCACATCAGGAATTATTTCTTATTCAGTGATGTCAATAAAAATACATGTTCATCATGTTAACCATTGGAAGATAATGAGGTCAGCCCACATAGTGACTACCTCTACTAAAGTGGGGGGAAAAAATAATAAAAAAATCTCTATCTAGCTCAATCTGAAATGTTGTCAGAATACTAACTAACAACTGTGTAATGTGAACAATCTGTGATCTAATGTTCAGCTTCATTCTTTCTCTGGCCTGCTATTTTCTAGACATGTTTGAATGGCTTTTTTTTCCTGATATTTACTGCAATAGTGGCAATTTCCGTGCTGGGACCAGGAATAGCTCCAGCTGTGAACTGTACCTCATATATGCAAATATGCGAGGGTTCAAAGAAAGCAAAGAAACTAAAAGCTCAATATGCTAAAACATTTAACTGAAATAGAGTGGGAGACTGAAAAGTGTTATTTTACAGAAAGAAAGCATTGCTTGCAACATTAAAGAGATGTTATTAGAGGGAAGGAGATAATTCAGTACATATACTGTCTTGTGAGGCTCTACCTGGAATACTGTATTCAGCTCTGGGGCCCCCAATATAAGAAGAACATGGACATATTGGAGAAAGTTCAGGGAAGGGCCATGGGTGATCAGAGGGCTGGAGCACCTCTCCTATGACTGGCTGAAGGAGTTGGGGTTGTTCAACCCGGAGAAGGGAAGGCTCCAAGGAGATGTTATAGCAGCCTATAGCACTTAAAGGAGACCTACAAGAAAGACAAAGACTTTTTATCAGAGAGCAAGCAATAAGACAAGGGGTATTAATTTTAAACTAAAAAAGAGTAGATTTCTATTAGATAGAAGGAAGTGACTCTTTACATGAAACTGACATCAATGAATAGTTTATCACTCTGATGTGGCTATAAAAATTAAATGTCATTAAACTTCAAAAAAATGTTTTAATAATAAATCTGAACGTAATGAAAATACTAAAGTAAAAGTTATACAAAGGTGTGCTTTGTAATATCAAGATTACATCTGGGCATTTAGCAATTTGCAAATATTACTTTTCAAGGTAAACACTACTTTAAAATTACATTTTGTAATATCTCACTGAAGAATTAAAAAAAAAAAAGTTGTTTGCAAATTTTAGATAGAGCAATTATTCATAAAATAATTCTGCAGATATTTTCTTCGCATTCATTAAAACCCTGACAGTGCTATTTATGATATAAAAATAGCACACATTAGCAAAGATTTGTTTCCT
Source organism: Aythya marila (assembly GCF_965140915.1). Lineage (NCBI taxonomy): Eukaryota > Metazoa > Chordata > Aves > Anseriformes > Anatidae > Aythya > Aythya marila. The sequence continues at coordinate 46,619,432 of NC_139042.1, read as the reverse complement.
GTCTTGAAGCACTTACTCCTTAATTAAAATGAAGATTCAGTGATTGCACACTAAAGTGTGCACGTTGCAAACGCAAGTGGACACGTTTAAGACAAAGGAGAATATATAGAATAGCATTATTAAATTATTACTAATTATTAGATTAATAGAATATTAGATTATTAGAATATTAGATTAGATTATTAGTAATTATTAGATTATGGGAGCTAGTTACATGCATCAGGCCATCATTCCAGATGAGTTCTTTATTCTCTTTCAGCTTAGAATTGATGTATATTTCGATGTGAATTCATAGAAAATTTTTTATTGATTTAGATTTGGGCAGAGCTGAGAGCTAATCAAAATCTGAGCTTTTAAACACAAGTTTAATAGTACTGTCATCTTCTTAAGTCTCTCTCTTCTTCCCAAGCATGCTACGAAACTGTATCAATTCTTTCCTGAGCATTAGGGTCTCTCTAGTCCCCTCATTGTTACTGAAAAAAAGATGACAAATGCTATGGAGTCTTTATTCTAAAACTGTGCAAAACCATTTATTTTTATTTATTTATATTTATTTTTATTTTTATCTTTGGAAATCTTCACATTATTCTCAAATATACTAGCCCAAAATTGCAAACATATAATAATATTTCTGTTCTTTGCTATTCTTAGTTCATGAACAGACTAGAATTTATTATTATTCATAATGATGATTTAAAAGTCCTTGTTAAAATCACATTTATATCTTTATCCTGTTATAAATCAGTTTAAAAAGAGAAAAATAACAAGTAGTAGTTAACTTTTGTTAAACTAGATAGGAAAAGTCCATCATATTCATACATGAAAATATTCTGTTTTATGGTTGAATTGTAAAATTTTTATTAAGTCTCTATAGATGTGGTTCTTAGGGCCATTGTTTAGTGGTAGAGTTGACAGTGCTAGGTTAACAATTGGTTTTGATAATCTTAAACGTCTTTTCCAACCTAAATGATCCTACGATTCTAAGAAACATAAAGGCTTCATTTTGCCAAATATTACACTTAAATACAAAAACAGATCTCTTTTGTAAAACACAGTGAAGCCTCAACAGAGAAGACAAACAAACAAACAAACAAACAGAGGTAAAATGAAATTATTTTTGTAATAAGCCCAATGTAATTTTACAAAACTTTTCCTGTGCAGATGAAAAATCTGCAAGTTAGAATGAAACCTAGGAAAATCTGATTTAAAAGGCAGACTGGAATAATAGCTCTGTGGTTATCTTTGTCCAACACAGTGTTATACATATGCATGCTTAACAAAGCTGTAAATAGCTTTAAGCAACCAGTTAACTTTTAATAGTGACTCAGAAAGCCATTCACAACCTTTCCATTCCTAATACTTACCAGGTACAGTGAAGCCTAAGCACTTTGCTAATACAGTATTGTCTATAACTCATTCCTGTTCCAGTGAGACATATGGGAAACATGCAATGAATTACATGGGGAGTGGGGGGCAGAGAAATCTTTTGTACCTCACTGTATCTCAATATGTAGAGCAATAATGTATTTTCTATGGACAAAGAAAGAAAATACCTTCACCCAAAAATGTATTTTATCACAATATTTAAATATGTGCCTTGAGAGAACAAAAAGGTAGTACCAGAACTACTTCAACAAAACTTCTTTGCCTTAGAATTCCTTCACTCTGTTATGAACTTTTTCAAGCTTCAGTGCTTATCTTGTAATAGGCAACATTTAGTCGTATAAGGTATAGTTATCATTTAGTTCATTCTTTTTCAAGACACAGACTTCCATGAATAAGTGCACATTTAAAGGTCAGAAGAAAAATCTGAATAACTCTTTTTATCCTAATTGTACCTCTCAGCTGAACCAACAAATAGCATTTTAACCAGCACCTAAGGGAAATAAAAAGTTGTCATATATCTGCAGTAGACTGCCTAAGAGTAATTTACCACTTTTCACGAATTTAATAAGTGGAAATACTGGGGAAAACTATATTCAAGTCATTTTCTTCAGTTCATTAAGACTTCCAACTAACTAAGGCTGAAAAAGTCTTGGAAACAAAAATAGCAATAAAAATAAAAATAAAAAAATAATGAGTTATATTGTTGACAGTGTATATTCACTCTGGGGAATAATTCAGATACCATGATAGTGTAAGAAAATTTTAACTTTGTTTTTAAATTAGAAGCATTTTAAACTGGTGGCACAAAAAAAAATCTCATTCAGTCCCTTAAATGAACATCTTTATCAGATAGTGAAATATGATTATTAGGATCCTGGAAATGAAACATACTGAATTCCCTACATGGCAGATGGGTTCCTAGAATTTATGCTTAAAAATTCATGCTGCTCTCAAAGCAACAAATAGCTTAGAGTCAAAAGATAACAAAATTTTAAGGTATTTGTGATACCTGAAATTTACAAAATAAGAGTTAGTCTTCTGTGCCTAGGATAACACAGCATTATGTCATGAAAAATGAATTGATCCCAGCAGAACATAGGTCTCCAAAATGAGGCCAGCATGAAAGTGCCTCTGTAAACTCAGCTTCTGTTGTGTTCTTAAAGGGATATACTTCTGTATTATCTGAAAAAGGGGTAGCGTGTTAAATAGGAAGAGATTGACCAAATAGCTTCTCTCCACCTGTTCAAGCATCCCTGTAATGTTAGAGGTTTTAGATTATGATTGTTCTACGTATATTCACTGCCTGAAGTAAAAGATATCTTAAACTTCTCATAATGCTATTATACCATGCCTAGCCTAAAGTCAATTTTCTTGAATTGACACCTCTCCCCCCCCTCCCCCCACCCCATTTATTTTATTTTTTTTTCTGTCAAAGATGCTGCCCATAAAATATTCATGTCTGTCTTCATGTTTTTCTGGCCATACCTTTCCTTGTCTGCATGTACTTCCTGGTACAGACTTGCTGTATGGACCAGTTTTAAAATTCTTGTGTTCAGTATTTTAGTTCTCATCTGTTTCCTGTTCCCCACAGATCTTTTTTCAGACCCCTGAAAAGCTAGATAAGTATCTTCTCCTCTGTCTTCCTTCTATTCTCCTCATTATGTCCAATGCATAACTGTCACAGGTTTAAGTTCTCAGCCAAAGTCTAATAGATAAATAGAAGCAACCAGGTTCCACTTGATATTCCTGAAAAAACATCACATACTGTGTCTTGGCTCCTGAGTTTAGAATTTTTCTTTTCCCTCAAAACTCAAACTGGTTTCATCAGTACTTATCTGGCCCCTTTTATCCCTTGAGGGTTGCCAAAGGCTTTTACACCTGTGGACTGTAGGAATGCTTACTGACCCTGCACCAGTGGATACACTTAACAAATAAACATAATACATTAACCAGTGCTTAATCCCGTGTCTAGTCTATGCTAAATTTGCTGGTGTAATCATAGCCTCAGGTTGCAGAAGTCAAACTGAATATAAGTGGTATGCATGGCTGGCATTCGTACCATTTAGAACTGCCTTCCTCTAGGTCAGACAGACCAAGCAAATCTGCCTGCACCAGGGTGAGCTGAACCAATCTGAAACCAGGGAATGAGCTAATTCTTAATTCTATTTATTCTATTTTTTCTGTTATTGAAAATGAGTGATCTCTTACTCAGGTGCACTTCAGACTTGGTCTTTGTTTTAGTAGTATCATGTGGGGTCTAGGAGTATATGATTTTTATTCTAAAATAAAAATGTCCCTTTTTATTTCCTACAAAGTATCAGTAGAAAGCAAATCTATTGCAAGGAATGGTAAGCTATATAATTATGAGGTACTCAGAAGCCTAAATAGACAAGAATGTATACTGAAAGTATTTAACATATACTTGAAAGTACTAATAGCTTTTTAACTTATGAAATCAGAAAAGATTAAAGATGAGTAGGACTCTGGAGGTTAAATTTTCTTCTACAATGATATATGTAACAGGAAGGAAATCTCATTCCACTTATAAAGAGTCCTGATTAGAAAAGAAAAATTCAGAATACTCAAACTGCAATTTAAGCAGAAGATTAAACTTAATACCTCTCATGTTATGAAAAGGAGCAGAAAATTGTTTTTAATTACGGCTTATTAAATAAAGCTGAGTGAAATATTTGTCTTTATTTTTGTTCCATTCTCTTACAGATTTAGTTTCCTAGACTGATTGAATTGCTGTGTTTAGTGTCCTTTGTGCTCTTTGGTTTACCTTAATTTTAACCAATTTTGATGGAATTACATACAGTTACAGTGGTATAAAGTATTTGAAGTTAGATGATGTGAGTTTCCTTACTTTCACTTTTTAAAAGTAATTGCTTAAAATGTACAAATGCTTTCTGAGAGACAAAGGATTTAGAAAGAAGACACAGATGACTACATTCCAATTCATTGGATTCTTAACAGCTTAGTGTTGTGGTTTAACCTATGCAGGTAACTAGGTGTATCACACAGCCACTGGCTCACTCACCATAGGTGGTATGGGGGAGAGAATCAGAAAGGTAAAAGTGAGAGAATTCATGGATTGAGATAAAAATAATTTACTAGGAAATACAAAAGCTGCACACACAAATAAAGCAAAATAAGGAATTAATTCATTTGTTACTTCCCATCAGCAGGCAGGTGTTCAGATACTTCTAGGAAAATGGGACTCATCATGTGTAATGTATTTTTGGGAAGACTGTGGTGGTTTTACTCGGGTGGACAGCTGACCTTCACCACAACCGCTCTCTCACTCCCCCTCTCCTCAAAGAGGAAGGGGGAGAAAATACAACACAAAGAGCTCAAGGTTTGAGATGAGAATGGTTTAATTAAAGGAAAAGGGAATGAGGAGAAGAAGAAACAAAAGAAACAATAAGGCTGCACAGAAGCACAGAGAGAAGGAAAAAAGTTATTCTCCACTTCTCATCAACGAGCGATGTTTGACCACGTCCTGGGAAGCAGGGCTTCAAAACGCGTAGTGGTTGTTCAGGAGGAACAGCCCCCTCCCCCACAAGAGCCCCCCCCTTTTATTGCTGAGTGTGACATCAGGTGTTATGGAATATCCCTTTGGTTGGTTTAGGTCAGCTGCCCTGGCAATGTCTCCCCCCCATCACTTGCCCACCCCCAGCCTGCTGGCTCTTGGGGGCTTGGAAGGAGTCCTGATGCTGTGCCAGCACTATGCAGCTATAGACACAACACTGGAGTGATATCAGTGCTGTTCCAGCTACGAGTGCAGAGTACAGCACTGTGTGGGCTGCTTCAGGAAAAGGTAACTCCATCCTAGACAGACCCAACACAAAGACAAACACCATCACCCTGAATGTTCCCCTCTTCATCCTTCTTTTTTCCACCTTTTATTGCTGGCCATGACATCATGTGGTATGGAATATCTCTTTGGTCAGCCTTGGACACCTGTCTGGGCTGTGTCCCCTCCCAGCTCCTGTTGCACTCCCAATCAGTTTGCTAGTAGGGCAGTACAAGAAGTAGAAAAATCTCTGTGCAAGCACAGATCTGCAACAACCAAACCCATCCATATGCGTGGGTTTCCATCCAACACCACTATTCTCATCAAAAATCCCAAACACATCATTATGTGAGCCTCTATGTAGAAAGTTAAGTCTATCCCAGCCAAAACCATGATACCTAGATAGATCATTCTATTTGGTACACTCTTTTACAGAAATTGGGTTCACTGATTAAATAATTCCCAAAATATGCTTCCTTGAAATATGACAACTGTATTAACCTGAAGAAATAAAAACTCAGTATTCAAATCTGTTCTGAAAAATTACTGCTGCTTTAGGCTTGATTTTATACATAAAACACCTATTTCTAGACATATGTGCATATATGTATATATATTTATTTTCCCATAAAAAAGTTAAATATCTCCAAAAGGGTCTGCAAATTTTTGGAAGCTTTTCAGAGAGAACTATTTATGACTGGGACAGGTTTAGTTCAAAGATAAAATGAATTTGATAGGTGTGAGAAGATACCTAAGATAGAGATATTTTTTAACTCATTACAGTACCTGATGAAAAGGATGAGAAAATTAATCCCAACCCCAAAAAAGTCACCACCAACTACAAAAAAAAAAAAAAAAAAACAAAAAAAAAAAAACACGCAACTTTGCAATTTAGACAAACTCCAAAGTATGAACTATGATTTAGGAGAAGTTTAACATCTCTCTTTTTTCTCTCTTTCTTGATTTTGATGAAAACTGCCTGAACTGTAAGAGGCATCAAATATGATTAGAATATATATCAGCTATAAGTCACGGTAGCCCTCTTTTTTTCTCACATAATCAGAAGGCAATCACTCATCCTGCTATTTTCTTAATAACAGCCAGGACTTCAGTAATCAGTCCTTCTAAGTGTTAGTTCCTCCAAAAAAAAATAGAGGCAAGAGAAGACGAACATCACACGTGCTGTTTTGTCACTTTGACAAAAGTCTCAAGCTATACATACAGAGGTATGTTTAGTGAGCTAATTTGTGCATTCTGAGTGCTGTAATGTAACTACTGAAATAAAGTGCATCTCCAGCCCTTGGATATGTTTTTGTTTTGTGTTTGTTTGTTTTTTAAGGTATTTTACAGGTGTTCCTGCTCACAATCGTACTTGTTATAATTGACCATTATTCTGAATTTCTGGAGCAGATTTCCTCTCCTTTTAAACAGAATGTCTATGCTTTTTAAATATTTCTACTTCTGTGTGAGTTTGAAATGCTTTTTGATATAATTAAAAACCTCTTAAGAGTTTGGGAAAACTTTGTCTGTTTGTCTTTCTTATTATTAGATTAATATTCTGTGTGCCCCACATTTAGTATAGTTGTTCTAAGACCAGAAACCATCAGTTTTAAGGTCTCCAACTATGTTAAAGGCTTGACAGTTCAGCTTCACCAAACTTTCATCCAGATCGCTGTGACCTGTGTTTTGTATTATATTTGTTAAGAATCCCAAACGGATTTTCTCCAGTACCTAAAGAGGGCTTACGAGAAAGAAAGAGAGGGACTCTTTGTCAGGGATTGTAGTGACAGGACAAGGAGCAATAGCTTTAAACTAAAAAAGGGTGGATTTAGATTGGATATTAAGAGGAAATTCTTTACTATGATAGTGGAGGGGCACAAGAATGGGATGTCCAGAGAAGTTGTGGATGTCCCATCCCTGAAAGTGTTTAAAGCCAGGATGCATGGGGCTTTGAGCAATCTTGTCTAGTGGAAGGTGTGCCTGCTTAAGACAGGGGGGGTGGAATTAGATGATCTTTACTATGATTCTGTGATTCTTTGACTATGATTCTATGATTCTCAGAGTCCAGTTTAAATTAGGTCTAACATCATTCAATCTGATATATTTTGAATGGAACTTGCTGAGACAATTAAATTACTGCTTTCATCAAAACAATTTACTTACTCCCCTCCTCCCCCCCCCAAAAAAAAATATATATATATATGTTATATATATTTTATATATATATATATTATATATTTTATATATTTTATATATATACTATAATATATATATATCATATATATATATATTTTTTTGTTGTTCACATAAATTTAGCTTTAGAGATTCAAATTTCATATGAACCAAGAACAATTTCTAGGTAATATAAGGAAGGGAACAATCTCTGTCACACCTTTTAATATTGTATTAGTTTACATGGTAAGGTCTTAGTAATGGTGGGCTGCAGGGGTGGCCTCTGTGAGAAGAATCAAGAAGCTGCCCCATGTTAAATAAGGGCCAGTTTCAGCCAGTTCCAAACGGAATCCGCCACTGGTCAGAACCAAGACAATAAGTGAGTTTTTTGTTTGTTTGTGTTTGTTTGTTTGTTTGTTTTTGTGCCACTGTGAGAATAGATTTACGTGTAAGAAAGGAAACAAACAAACAAAAAAAAAATGCTAGAACACAGCAGCTGGGAGAGTGAGACATGAGAAACTGGTTGGTGAAGAAGGAGGGTAGGAGCTAAAATTCCCCTGCAGCCTGTGGAGGAGTCCCCGGTGGAGCAGGTGGATGTGGCCTGGAGGAGGCTGCAGCCCATGGAGAGCCCCCTCAGGAGCAGGCCCCGGGCCAGAGCTGCAGCTCATGGAGAGGAACCCATGCAGGAGCAGGGAGCCTGGGGGGAGCTGCCATCCATGGGGGACCCACATTAGAGCCATTTGCTCCTGACAGATGGACCCCTTGGCACGTACACATATGGGAGCAGTTCTTGAAGAGCTGCTGCCTGTGGGCAGCCCCCACAGGATCAGTTCGGGAAGGACGGCATCCCATGGGAGGGACCCCACAAGGAGCAGAGGCAGAGAGCGACTGTGATGGAGCAGCAGAGATGAAGTGTTAGGGACTGACCACAAACCCAATACGCTGTTCCCCTGTGCTGCTCAGGGAGAAGAGGTGGAAGAGAGTGGATGGGGGAGAAGGTATTTTTAGTTTGTTTTCTTTGCTTCTCACTGTGCTTAAATGCACATAGACAAGTAGTGACTAATATTTTTCATCAGCTATGTTTCTCAATGGCCAGGTGCAGTACTCTTCCTTTTCCTTTGTGCTGTGGTACAGGGTTTGGTGATAATACATGTGCAATCCATGGTTAGTCCAAGACAGAAATAAGACTCAGGAAAATTTCACTGGGGGTATAATAAGGGCTCTCCTACCCACAAGGTAGGAGAGGCACACAAGTTAGATCCCCATAATGTGTAATGAAGGCTGCTGCATACAGATCCCTGACAAGCCAGCAAAGATGAAAGTCTAGCTGTTGGAAGGGAAGACAGCATTTGACCTGGAAGAGTTTTGGATGAACCCATCTACATTCTTTCTTTAAGAGTTTGCTGCAGTACTCTGTTTATTTGTTCCTTGTAAAAACTACTTTCCTTGAACAATATGCAGCAACAAGTGGGAAAGAAGCCAAGCCATTAGGTTGCTGCAGTATTCCTGGTCTGAAGTGATGTGGTGGTTTTACCGTGCTGGGCAGCTAAACCCCACAACCGCTCTCTCACTCCCCCTCTTTTTACAGAATCACAGAATCACAGAATTTCTAGGTTGGAAGAGACCTCAAGATCATCGAGTCCAACCTCTGACCTAACGCTAACAGTCCCCACTAAACCTTATCCCTAAGCTCTACATCTAAACGTCTTTTAAAGACTTCCAGGGATGGTGACTCCACCACTTCCCTGGGCAGCCTGTTCCAATGTCTAACAACCCTTATGGTAAAGAAGTTCTTCCTAACATCCAACCTAAAACTCCCCTAGCATAACTTAAGCCCATTCCCCCTTGTCCTGTCACCAGGCACGTGGGAGAATAGACCAACTTAGATGGGGAGGGGGAGAAGTAAAGCAAAGAACAACTCACAGGTTGAGATAAGGATACTTTAATTAAAGTGAAATAATAATAATAATTAAATAAAGATTATTATGAACGAAACAATTTAACTAAAGGGAAATAAAAAGGGAAAGGGGGAAAGGGAGGGGGAAAGGGAAGATAAAAAGAAGGGAGGAAAACAAACAAATAAAATAAATGAAGGCTATGTTGAAGTGCAGAGGAAAGAAATTACTCTCTATATCCCACAAATGAGCAATGATTGACCACGTCCTTGAAGCAGGGCCTCAACGCACGCAGCCGGTGTTCGAGAGGAGGACCGATGTTTTCACGACGAGAGCCCACCCCTCCCCTCTTCTTCCTGTTTCCTCCTTTTATTGCTGAGTGTGACAGCACATGGTATGGAATATCTCTTTGGTTGGTTTAGGTCAGCTGCCCTAGTGATGTTTCTCTCCTCACTTTTTGCCCACCCCCTAGGAGGGTTAGAGAGAGGCCCAATGCTGTGCCAGTGCTGCTCAGCAGTAGACATAACACTGGTGTGATAACACTGCTGTTCCAGCTACAAGTACAGAGTACGGCACTGTATGGGCTGCTGCAGAGAAAGTTAACATTCCAGCCAGACCCAGTACAAGTGAGTAAGAAGTTTTATGAGATAAATATGTGAGATAAATATGACGACAGTTGCACCAAGACAAAAAGTATAAGTTCTGACAGACTTTTTTTTTTTTTTTTTTTTTTTTGGCAGTGATGTTTAACAATACTCTAACTAACTCTCAGTGCTATACTTTGCTTGCGGAAGGAAACATGAGTGAGAGCACAGGTATTTGTCACTTACCTACTACGTGTCATCAACAAAATAAAGTCTTCTAATTTTTTATAATGGGAAAGTGTAGAAAAATATTGTTTGTTTTGTGTTTGTTTGTTTTTAAGTACCTATATATGCAGTCTTTGTTCTTCAGCACAAACGTGACATACTTGTCATAATGTCATAATTGAAAGGATTGACTTCGGTTTTGAGAAAGTTTCATTTTGTCCTATGCCATTATTGGTATATAACTAACAAATTGCAGAAGAACCTGTCCTATATTAAATAACACAAAGCAGAGTTTCCAAGTTAATGCACACGACCTTGTACTTTTGCACATCAGCACAAGAGCAGAGGTAATGAGTGTACTACCTTCTAATGCAGCGACTGCTCTGAGACTTCACCAAAGCTAAACTGTACAAGAAGACATCAGATTATTATGGGATAACTTGAGAGTCTCTAACGTTTCATTTTGTCATCAAGAAATGGCCTTAGACACATAAATCTACTTGACTTTCAAATGTAATGAGAGATATTTTACCAAAATTGGTTTCTAAATCATGTAAACCCCCTTTTAGTTCCAATCTTAAAACAAAAACAAACAAACAAACAAACCTCAATGATTTCTTTACCACTACTGACTTTACACATCTGTGATTCTCTCTTTCTGTGATTCTATGAATGAGATTTTTTTATTGAACTATATTGCTACTGCACCCTTGCATTTAGATTATAATAATATCTCTTGAACTCTTAGATTAGAATCCTATGGACACAGACTCATTGATTTACCTGGATCTGATGCCATAATAAATTATTGGAGCATGAATTTTTGAACGGCTGATTTTCTGGAAATTCTGCTTAAGTATATGTGACATTTAAGGCTTGCTTCAAGTCACAGTAGATATTAAAGTAATCAACTTCCTAAAACTTATCAAAAGATAGCCAGCTCCTCTATTAATTTACAAGAATCTGTCTCCAGCACCTAAGGCACATAGGACTTCAGGCTATACACATGTTGTCCTCTGCAAAGATCTAATACCTCTTCTGGAGCAGCAGTTTTTAGATTCACTGTGGACTCAACATTTTATTTTCATTTTGCCCCCACAGCACCAAACTCTCAATAATATAGACAAGGTTTATTATTCTGTGGTTAATGAAGATTTGTTGCTGTATAGTTGAAACAAGAAGTGAAGTTCTTTTTCTGTGTAAGTGCAAACAATAACAGAGCCAGAACCCTAGTCTAGTTTCCCCACTGCATACATGTACATTTATAGTGTTTCTTATCTTGGATCTATGTGTATATCAGCAACCACATTTCTTCATGCAGTTTACATCTGCTGAATACTTTCCTCAGCACTCACTAAGTACTGATGATTTTTAAAGATTTTTCAGCATGAAAAGCTGGTGATACATCCTTTGGGATCTCTTTCCACATCTCTTCTGTATGTAGCACAAAGGAACTTGCCAAATGAGCCAATGGCCTCATTTTGAAGACTATAATCCTGTACAAACATCACCAGTCACTGAAGTTTCCTCTCTCATTTCTCTCCAGATGTTTTTCTCTCTTGTTATCTAACAGAAATATGGGTAACTTTGTTGGATACTGAGCTACTTGGAGGAATTTAGGTATCATCTATGATATTCAACCTCCTTTTTTACCTACTGCTATTAAGCACAAACCACAAGCCCTGCCCATCTACCAACATAGAAGGAATGTAACACAAAATAACTGCTATTTATCTTTTAAACATGTTCATGATACTTTCTATGTTCTCATCTTTCTGTAGTATACTATTAAAGCAGGTAACAGATTATATGATGAACAAGCTTATCCAACATGCTTCTTCTCTGTTTCAACAGCCCTGATGTTTACACCTTCAATCCAGAATTGCAAGTCTCTGAGATACTACTTTTTGTAAATTTATTTATTTAATTTCTTCTAGCTTAGATTTTAATATAAGTAAGAGATCTCTATCTATAGCTCCTTTGTTGCTTGCATTCCTAATTTTGAGCACAACACAGCAGGGAATTCACTCTAAAGTCTACTAATAGCCTCATAGCAATAAAGGATTAAGTTTAGGAAAGTGCTTCTTATATTCCCCCTCCAAAAGCCTTTTAGATACGTTTTCTCTTTCTCCTATATGTTGGTGGGAATGGTAACATCTGCTGGTGAGATTTTTTCTATGTATTCTTTCCAATAGATATGTCCAAATACAGCCTTAGGAAACAGGAAAATGGATTGTTTAATTTTCCCTGGAATTCAACAATCTGGCACCAGAAATTTATTCTCATAGATAAAAAACTATGTTTCTTAAATAAAATGTAGTAAATATCATTGATTGTAGTTAAATATCTTTGTGAAAGTAACTGGAACTGTGACTGTCAGAGTCACAATGTACTTTTTTATTGATGATCAGAGGGCTGGAGCACTTCTTCTATGAAGAAGAATATAGAAAAAAAAAGTATATAACAATATAAAGAAATATATAAGAATGTAGAAAAGAAATAACAAAACATATATTCATGTTTAGTTTTGCCTGCATATACAGTCTGTTGTATAGATGAGAAACAGGGATTTAAGTCTTTACATAATCATAATGTTTTCTACTCTACAAACATTTTAATATAGCTAAGAAAAAGAAAAAAATACAGAAAAGGAAATATAGTTATACACATCTATATATGAATTTTATAAAAAATGAATGTAACAAAAAAAAAGAAAAAAAAAAAAAAAAAAAAAGAGGAAAAGAGAAAATGTTTTAAAACACCATTATATAAACTCATTCAATTTTCTGTTCCTATTTCTGCTTGCCTGATTGCACAAATGCAAATTCTAAAAGGAAGCAAAATATGTGGCAAAGAGACCAGAGAGAAATAGGAATAACTAGGAGTATCTCTTTAGGCTATCATGCAACAAATAGTGCTGTTGAATCTATCCTCTTTTGCTAGAACAGATTTTAATCTTTTCCATGAATGTATAGTTATATGGATATGTTGTAAATAATGCGATTTAGTAAAACCATGTGACTGGGACTGAACAATGAATCATTCAAGAAAACATGTGACTGAGGCATGACCCCTCCATCTAGTGTCCTAGCCAGCTCTATTCTTCCATAAATAGAATATCAATCCTGTTGCTATGCAGGAATACTTTTTCAGCTTTCTTATTCTCAAGGTTAGCACCATATTCAGAAGCAGCCTCATTAGAAAGCAAATTACTCTTGGCTTTTGTGAGGCTAACATTTTTGTTTGTTTGTTTTCCCACGTGGTCACTTAGAATTAGCACTTCTTTTTGCTTGGTCATGGTCACCAAAGGGGGGCCACCCATGCATCCTTACAAAGAGAAAGAGGAAAGAAACATTCCTCTGGCAAAGCACTGTGATGCAGCAGGGATGGGACTAACAGACCTGCAAAACACAGCAACAAGCAAGAGTTAACCAACATGTTAGCAAAGCATGCAAAACTAATGATGTATCCAGAAATTAACGCTGCACAAAAATATGAGTTAAGAAACAAATAAAGAAGCTTATCAGGACTTCTTACCTGAACCAGCAGATTTCTGTTCTTGGACTTGGTACTTTGAAAGCTTGATCTTCTCTTAATCAGTGATAACATGTAATATTCATTACTTACCACAAATACACATATATATATGAACTACTATCAGTGTTAAATAATTCTATATTCCATATTCTAAATTCTGCAGAAAAGATAGATTTATTTAATAGACCTCTGCATATTGCAGAAAGCTAAAATTGCAATATTTTTCTTCTACTAAATATCATGATTTTATTATTATTAAAATAATTTATTTAAACAATATTAAAATATTTATTTTTATTTTAAAAATATTTACTGTCATATTTTATTATTAAAATAAAGAAAATGTCTGTTTGTTTGTTTTACATCTTAATAGCTGATAAAAATATCCTTCATGTTGCCTATAATTATGTAGTATCAATTACATATTCTCATGGATTTTTTCTTTCATTAATAGAGGTAAACTGTTAGAGTTATCTCTATATATAATAGGGAGAATAAATATCAGGTGAAATACTTCAATTCAGATATTTAAGATGTTCCTTTTCCTATTTCTTTTCCTTTTCCTTTTCCCAGGTCTTCTAAGCACATTCATAAACTGTTTTGTTCCTTGGATATATTCTAAGTTTTCTTTGACTGATCCTCATATTTCTAATGCTACATCCTTGTCTGCTAGATAGTTCTGTATATTTGCTACTGTGTAGTTAAAAAGATATTTTTTAACATCTATTCTGTATTGTTTTTCTTTCATTTCCACTTGTGCTCACTGAGCTTGTCATATGAAATTATCTGGAAACAGTTTTCTTTGCGTTTATTAACCACTCCATTTAACAAAGTGAGTATTTTAATATGACCTTCCTCTTTTCTTCCTCTTTTAAAGTTTTTTTTTTTTTTTTTTTTTTTTTTTTTTTTACAATGTGAAGAAAATGACCATTACAGTGTTTACAATTACCATTTCAACACAACAACATGGAATTTTTATCTTTTTAATGCAAACAGTATACTATAACTTCTTGTGAGATATATGAAAGTATTTAAATGCTGTGATGACAAATCACTGTGGTTAATCAGAGATATAATTAACATGCTTTCGGATATTAAAACACTCATCATTAACAGGAAATCAATGGAAGTTCTTTTTCTGATTAGTTGGAATTGTTTTCTCCCTACCATTATTGTTTTAATTGATTCAGCTTATAACAGATTGCAATCATTGATATAAATAACTATGAAGATAGAAGCTTTTTGAAGATTGAGGGGAGTTTAAAACATTTAAAACATTTTTGCTACTTATAGTTAGAAGTCACGCAAACTCTGGATTTCAAAGACAAAATTATTGTTTAAATACACTGTTTAAAAACATTTCTAAAAGGAAAGTCACAGGAGATTTGAAGCAAACATAAAGAGTGATTGAAGCTCAGTTGCTCCAACTGATATTCTTTTCCTGAGAATAACAGCTATGAAATGAAGAGAAGGTGAACTAGGAACAGAAGAGTGAAAACAATTTAGATATCACCAGTAGGTTACTGTGGATGGTAAGAATCTGGAGGAAAATAAAATGTCAACTACAGTCAAAAAAGCTCGTTGAAGAGGGTTGTAATGGACCAGAAATACACTTCAGTTGCAAGAGTGAAGCAACAATATTTATTGATGAAAAGCAGTGATTTAACAAAGTTTAATTATAAATAGGAGAGTGGTTTGACAAGATTTAATGGCAAGGTAAACTTAGTTATTTACTGCATAGAGGGCAGGGCCAGACATTCGTTAAGAAGACCAAAAGGATTTTGCACATAAACAATCTAAAATATGACTTAGTAAAGCACACAAAATTTCAGCATGCCATTAACCATTTACTGAGGATCTCCTGACTTCAAAGAGTAACCTTGAGATGTGTCCCAGCTCAAAGGGAGATCCAGTCACACAGCTTGCTGCTTTGCAGAAGAGCTCAATGTACTTATCTGTCCCCTGTTTAGGGGGTAAGATGATTACAAATAATCATATTTGATATACAAATAGTCATATTTGTGTATCAGACATATTTGGCTGGTGGATGCTCAATTAGCCCTTCGCTATTGTTTTGTTATCTGTCTCCCCAAAATCCAAATGAGACAGATGCAGCCATCATGACTACCACTGACAGTTATCACTTGAGCAGAGTTATTGGTGAAAGGTCATGTTGTCAGAGTAGGTACAAGTATACTGTCAGAGAGGGTATATGGCAAATTATGTGGATGGTGACACTTCAGTATTAAATCGGAAAATTTGTAATTACTCGAAGAGAAGGAGAGAAAAACATCGCAATTCTTTTGGAAACTGTTCAATGAAATGGTATTTTAAGTTACATTTCTCTTTGAAGGACAGCATGGAGGAAGGATATGGAAGTATATGGCTTAACATAAGTGCTTAAAATAAATCAGATTTATGTCAGACAAGATACAGCACTTTTACATATTACTGGTTTTCATAAAGAAATGGCATAACTTTCTAGTATAATTTTCTAGGTGGTAGAAGCTTTATGACAAGGAACCACACCCTTTTGGAAAGGTATCTGGGACTCCAAAAGACAGAGACTATACTGGTAAACACACAGATGGTCGAGGTATTGTGAGAGCGTCACCATTGTCGGGGTTAACAGACCAACAGACCTAGCACAGAATCTACAGACATTTTCAGTGTTGCCTTTTTTTTTTTTTTTTTTTTTTTTTTTTTTTTTTTTTCAGAAGAAGCTGGAGGATGGTCAGAAAACCCTGTCATGTTTCAAAAAGTTTGCCACCATAACTTGTCAGCAACGACTCAAGCCCTACCATCCCATATAGTCATATGAAACCTTTCTGTTCAATAACCTTACAGTCCAGAATGCCTATAACTCAATGAGAATACACATTTTTCTTTTTAATGACTCCTGGTTGCACAGTGCTTTGTGTGAAATCTGTGAATCTAGTTAGTTAATACCAAATTCTTTCTATGTAATGTATAGGACTGGGATTCAAATCTAGTTTAGGACATTCAAAATGTACTCATCTACATGTAGATGTTTATATGTGTGCTGAATTTCAGAACTCCAATAACAGTCAATGTTATTCTAGATACAGTTATTTTGACAGTAGTAGAGGAGCAATAGGGTGTCCAAGAAGAACATAGCTTCATATCATTACTTGAACTCTGATTCTAGACAGCTGTATCTACCATAGTGATCAATTTAACACTGGAGTCATTTAAATTTTACAGAAATGGATTACATTCATCTATCTTTTAGTGTAAGATAGGCCTCATTATGGTTATTATTGTGGGTTTTGGCAGATTTTGTCTTCTTTATATGATTTTAATTGCTGTTTATTATATTCAGCTTTTAACAATGTGGAAAAAGTTGAATAATATGTTTAGTATTGACAAGTGATTCAAATAATTAAATGGATACAAACCAGTAAATGACTGTCTTTGAGTGTTTTGACTGGTTTTGCATTTTTGGGACCAGATAATGGGAAAAAAAAAAAAAAAAAAAAAAAAAAAAAAAAAAAGACATAGAAGTAAAAGTATTTGCATGTGTTTTATATTATGTGTATTTATACTATTTATCACACTAAGGTTATTTACCCTTCCTTATTTTTTTCTGAATTGACAAATATTTCATAGTATCTGATATTAAACACTATGAACAGAAAGCACAAAGCACAATAATAATCTACATATCTATATTATACCTCTTTTCACTATGATAGTATCAAATAATTCAACATATTTAGCACTATCTAAAACTGCGGAGAAAATTCACAAATTAAAAATCACTTTTTAGTTTTTGGACACAATAAACTCCATGCTATACGAAGCTTCAGTTCACTCTGCAAATTTTGCAAGATTACCATAATGAACTTAATATGTGAAATAAAGTTAAAAGCCACTAGAACTGGGAAGACAGGTGCAATTCCTGTATTCTGTTTTTAATCATGATGACTGTCAAATTAAAATGCAAATTAGGATTAATTTACCAAAAAAAAATGACATAATGAATTCCAAAACATGAAGGCAAGCCATCCACAAATGCATTACTGTTGCTACCAAACAGCTTACTGAAAAGGAAGGGGAAGCAGAAGTGGAAGAGAAAGGGCAAGAACAAGGGGGGAAGGGAAGGGAAGGGAAGGGAAGGGAAGGGAAGGGAAGGGAAGGGAAGGGAAGGGAAGGGAAGGGAAGGGAAGGGAAGGGAAGGGAAGGGAAGGGAAGGGAAGGGAAGGGAAGGGAAGGGAAGGGAAGGGAAGGGAAGGGAAGGGAAGGGAAGGGAAGGGAAGGGAAGGGAAGGGAAGGGAAGGGAAGGGAAGGGAAGGGAAAAGTCATTTCAGAAGATTTTTTGGCAGTGTGATTTTTATTTTGCATTATTCATCTGGTATCTAAGAAATAAATAGTTGAAGGAACAGATTATAAAGTTCTTTACATGAAATCTTCAAATGATTTTCTTTTATAGGGAGAGAAAGTTTAGTTTTAATGATTCAGTATCTCTTATGCTTTGGTGTGTGCCAGCTTCTGCATTACATACATAATAGCCTCATTTGGCAAGCAGCACTGAAATTTCAGTAGCAAAGTTTTGCAGCTAATTACTTAAATCATTCAAAAGTTGTAGATCTGTCCAGCAATAACAAATTGGATGTCTAAACTTATTTTGTATCATCTATTTGAATATTTATTGAGATTGCATTAATATTGGACATGAAGCGAAGAAAAAATCAAATACATATTCAATAACAATATGAATTCTTTTTCAAAATCAATAACATCCTTGTCCTATTCAATATTTATTTATTGACTACTTCATGTCTATTTACTCGATCTCCAGAAATATTTTGAAACTGTGTATAACTTCAGACAAGGAACTTTACCTTTTGTGTAGTATGTACGTATACATACATATATGTATGTATATATATATTATTTAATATTATTTTAAAAAGAAAAACAATGAAGCAAAGGTGGAAGGGGAAAATGGTAGAAAAGCTTAGCAAGGAGAAACAAAAGTACAAAATATTTTAGGAAGTTTTATAGGCATTATCATAGCAGTTCAGACCACAGAATTAGTCAAAGAGTTAAGTCCTTGATAATGATTAATATTAGAAGAGAGAAAGAGACTGACACATACACAGTATTATGATGACATGGATAGTTTTTATAGTTCATCAGGGAGGAACACCATTGATCAGAGCTGCTCTACTTGTCAGATTGAATTCTTGATGTCAAATATATATACAAGTATATAAATATATGTGTATTTCTTCCACAAAGTGGAATACATGAGTAAAAATTCCTTTTTATTTTTTCTTTTCCTTCCTGTTTTCAGTTCTTCCACCTATACACATAAAAGGAAGAAATTGAAGTTTTCTTAGACATTATGAAAAAATAGCTAAGCAAAAAGGGTGATTAATCTAATCTAATTTTAGTTTGAAATTGACAGCCTAGATTATGATAGTAGCCAGGCTTCCAATGCGCCCATGAGGCAAATGCAGTTATGCTATTCACAAAGAGGTGGATGCTGGTATGTGTAAGCAGATAAAGAAAAGGAAGGATGGGCACGTTTTAAATCAGTTTTGCCAGAAGAGAAAATTACTTGTCAAGTTATAGACTGGATTTGTGGAAATGTGTCATCACCTTGTGAGTTCCATTACACTTTAGAGTAGTCCAAATGGATTGCAAATAGATTATTTCTGAAGCAAGTAGTACTCAACAAGAAGACTGAAAGCCACAAGCAACAGCCTTTCTACATTGTAGATTTTCCTAATATTACTGCACTTTAAAGACATTAAAAATGGAATTTTTATGCAGTTCTACCAAATAAATTAATAGCACTATATTAAAAAAGCTTATTGAAATGATGCAGCCTAGAATAAACATTTTTCACATAACAGAACACTAATAATTTTCCAGTAGTCTTACTTTTTAGATCTTTGCATGAAATTTCCCTAGAGATCTGAGGATCTTTTATGCTGAAGACATGTATACAGCATACACTCAACCACTGATGTAAACATTTAGAAAATATCATTTTTAATCATCACCAAAGAGAAGAACTCTTAAATCATTTAGGAATAAAGTGCCACTGTGATCTAAATCAAAGGTAATGGGGTGAGAATTTGATAGTTACTTCATATTATTAAAAGCCATGTTTTACTTAAAGTGCCTGAAATCTATGGAATGGTCTAATTTCAATATTCATGCAACATTTAGTGAACAAGGAATTCTTTGTTTATTTAAATACCTACATATTAATTTACAAGACATTTCAATATCCTCCATAACTGAAAAATTATAGCAAAATTTCTATAAAAGAGGAATCACCTTGTGCTGTAAGCTCAGGAAAACTGCAAAAGTGAAAATTGTTAAAAGAATTGAAAGAAATATGTAAGTCTGTTCACTTGAAAAGTGATGTTACCTTTACTGTACATCTGTGAGGATCATTCCTAATTTGAGGTCAAATCAGGTATTTCTTGCCTTTTCCAGATGTTTGCCAGTTGTCTTTTAGGGGATTTATGACTCATTACCTTTTTGTCAAACAAGCTGAACAAATCTTCTCTAAACTAAGCCATCAAGAGTAGCTGTAATATTTTTCATTTATTTATTTATTTATTTACAGTGTTGTACTGAGGAGAGAGTATAAAATTTATAAAGCCTTATGGGAAACACGTGTTTGGGTGTTGAGGATAAATACAACAGCACATTGCTTCAAACAACAATATGTTTACTTGCTCAAAGACTGCTACCCTTTTTGACATAAAATATGGTTATTTTGTATTAACACATTTTAGAGGAGATAAACAGGTCTTAGATACGGGCCTCTGAAGATTCTTCAACATCTGTAATAGAATAACTTCACACTTATCATATTGTCTACCAAACAAAAAAATGGATAATAGAAGTGCAGAATTTTAACAGGTATGCGACCGTGTATGAGGCAGTCAGGCCTCTTCATAGCTAATGGTTTATATGAGCATTTTTAGTTTCAATGCAGCTGTCGCGTTAAGGGGTGTAGCTGATTAACCGTTACGGGCCCGGTCAGATTCAGGGTACTGAACCAGTCGGACATTCACCAAAAACACATTAACCGTCTGGGGGTCCGTTCAGACATTCACCAAAAACGTATTAACCATCTGGGGGTCTGTTTGGACATTCACCAAAAATGCATTAACCGCCTGGGGGTCTGGTTGGATTCAGAACACTGAACTATCATGGATAACCACCCTCACCCTCGTTGCACTTAATGAGAGTTATCACAATGCAATCAAGTATGGTTTATTACAGCAACAGATAATCAGGTTCTTTTGGATTGCCGGCAATAGTGACTGTCTGCAAAAGCAAGCTAGTATGCATAAAATACACAGGTGTTATAGGTGTTGTAGGTGTTACAGATGTTACAGGTGTTATAGATGTTACAGATGTTACAGAGGTTATAGGTGTTGCAGGTGTTACAGATGTTACAGGTGTTTACAGGTGTCACAGGTGTGCAGCCTAGAAATAAACGCGTTAAAAGGATCAAAGACTCTATAGAGGTTTATAAGCAAGTATTCAGATCTCACCCAAAGGCGTCCCAATGGGGGGGGAAGAGAGGCTCAGCCCGTCGACTGATCCCAGGAGTCAGGAGGTCCTAAGGATGTTGTATTCCCTTGGGATGGTATCTCCCCTGACGGTGGTATCTTCCCTGACATCCCCTCTCTCTTGGGCCAATTTATATTATTTTCTGTCTTTTAGGTGGAGCTTGAGTGGCTCTAGTCAAGCATATCTTACTTATGATTGGTGTAAAGTTTTCCCGTCTCCGTTTAAAGTAATAGGCACCGAGAAATTCAGAGCGCATGCTCAGTGAGGGGTGGTCGCACCTTGGAGGCGGGTAGCTTTTGGGATGGAGGTGTGTTTTGGTATTATAATGATATTATAATGAGCAAAAAGTACACTAGGGTACAGCATTTGTCAAAACATGACAGGTCTTTGGCTCAGGGTGGCAAAAAGTGCAGCTTTGTGCACAAGAACAATCGAGGTCCCATCTGATTACAGAGCCTAGCCGTGGTGCCTCCACTCCACTCTATGCTCCGTACTGTTCCTTAGAGCTAGCTCACCAAGTTTCCCCAGAGCGATAGCATCTAAGGCTGGGAGCCTAGGGAATGCTCAGATAAAGCAGTTATGCCCTACCCTGAAAGCCTCTTCAATGCTGTACCTTTTCCTTAAAAAATGTGAATGTTAGTTTTATTTTCCTAGTTACTTCAGGCATTTACACCACAGCAGCTTATCTAGTTTAGGTATTAACTTTACAAAAAGACAAGTTTTGTCCTAAAAAATTTTGTCTGTTTATTGTCTACAATAAGACACTGCATGCACATAAGATTTTATATAGAGGTATTTTTTTAAATGAACTCCTGTGTGAGGATTTTATTGTCCCTCACAAGCTCAGAAGCTTTCCCTCCTTCTCCAGTAGCCCATGCAAAACCTACTTAGTCCTCAGCTTTGACTCCTATATAATAAATTATAGCAGTAACAAAAATCAATGAAATATATTATCCTGAGTGGAAAGGACAAGGTAGTGCAAAGACAATAAAAACACATCTAAAAACAAACAAACAAATAAACAAACAAAAACTTTGGACAGAAATAGAACCTAACTACCAGTAATGTTCTGTTGAATCAGGAGTGACACCATAAACTTGGGGAAGGGATAGAGACACCTTACTCCAGAATGGGTTGATCATGGGCATGAGCAAGGCCTTGATAGTTCATCTATGGAAAATTAATAACCTTTTGGAGTTCTTGTTATTGAGTAGCAGAGACTGCCACATAAGCATTGTCTAGGATGCATCTGACATTACTATGACGGATTTTCACTGTGTATGGAAAAGAAAATCTAAAAAAATCCATGTTTAAATAAACATGGGGGGGGGGGGGGAAGAGAGAGAGAGAGAAAGTCAGGGAGGAGGAGAGAAAATGACACTACATGTAGAGTTTTACACATAGAGTGAAAAAAATAAAAGACACAGAAGTAAAAGTTATTCAAGGTTGCATAATAGTTGAACACCATGGAAACCATAACAGTGAAAAAAATATGGACATAAGATGATAGCTGGTTATTTAGAGTGTTTCTTAAATTATAGTGGAAAATACCTCATAATAAATTATTTGACTAGGCTAATGGGGATTGTCTTCTCCCAGGTTCCAGGACCAAGTGATTTCTCCTGCGCCTTTCTGATGGAAGACTGAGGCTGCTGCTGGCTGGTTCCTCATTCTCTTTGTAGGTAGCAGAAAGACAAGAGATCTACTTCCCATGTCATTGTCCTTGGATGGCCTAAAATGTAGCCAAAACAGTGTTCACAGTTCACCAGTTAGGTCACTAACTTCTTCTTTCACCTTCCACTGTACCTCTGAACCTGGCCTTTGTTTAATTAGCCTTTTATCAGGTATTAGTTAGATACAATCATGCAAACCAAGACAATGACAAAATCAGCAATGTTCATAATAAAGTGTTAAAAAAGGGTACATGAGTAGACTGTAGAGCTTATAGCCATGAACTTTTTCTACTGTGGGTATGCAGAGGAAAAAGTAAAGGACAGGCAGAAGGGAAAGGACAAAAACAAAAGTGATAGAATCTAAAGAATACAGAATATAAACATTTGGGGTACATTATAGGGCTGTAATATCCTAATGAACACAAGGCTTATGTTTTTTTAGGAGTTTCCTTCTCCTTATAGCAGAAGTTGCTAAATTATTTATTGCTTGAGTGAATCACTTCATGAGCAGCAATATTCTCTGATTATTAAGCAGGGAGGGAGAGAAATGACTTGTATTATCATCTTTGATTTTTATTTATTTATTGTCTTCCTTTCTTTCTGTTTGACCATGGAAACAAAACACTTTTAAATGAAGTATAAGGAATTGTGAATACAATATTAAGAATCTATGCAGCCATGTTAGTGTTTATGACCTCTATTGAAGGAATTACACCATAAATAATTTACAGTCTCTTTAGGAGATTAATGCTTTGTTTGTGAAACGCCAAAAATATTTTTTCTCAGAAATGATAAATGGATTTATGGTTAAAGGAGTGCTAGTGATAGTTCAAAAATATCATTCCGATATTTTTCAAATTGTATAGAAATTAATATTATATCAGAGCTGTCTTTTTATCTTTGGAAATGTTCGTCTAGTAAAAAAGTATATGTTAAAAAAAAAAAAAAAGCGCTCTGTTCGATGCATAGAACATGTAGGAGAAAAATAATGAAGTGCTTTGAAAAAGGAATTCTTTTTATAAGACAGAAAAATGATTTAGAATAAAAAGGATCTCTGCAGTAGCAAAATGCATCTAATAAATATTACAGGAAACAAAGGAAAAGGAACAAGAATTTTCTTTTATGAGCTTTATACTTAGAAGAATATTTCAAAGATTGTCTTATATTTTAAAATAGTGGTACAGTATTAAGCATAGGCAAGATAAATTATTTTTCTTTGGTCTATGTCATGGTTGCAAATGAAAATGAATGCCTAACAACATTTTAAACAAGAAGTGAAAATGATGCAGAAGCATTCTTTCCTATTGTGGGTGCAGGAAATTACTTTAATGTTTCCTAAATAATGAATTTTGTGGGTAGAACTTTATATATACAGTTGTAATTTTCTGTAGGGAAGTCTACTAAAATTGTGTCAAATTGTAAATAATTTTATGCATGAATGTTTGAAAATAATGCAACCCATCAAATAGCTTGCTTCAAAGCAGCAAGTCAGAATGAGATAAGAGGTACCTCATTTTATTACTCATTATCTAACTGTGGTTGCCTGTATTTTCAGGTGTTGGCAAGTAAAAATCTTGCTGTTTCAGTAATCTCATAAATCTGTTGTATTAGTCAAAGCCACAATAATTTGGCCCTAAATCCTTGATTTTTCATTGGCCAGCTAGAGAATTATAATGATAAAGTGAATCATAAAATAACATTGGAAAGTTAAATTCAAATCACATCCTGAAAACTTCTGATTCCTTGATTTTCCTCTAGAACACCAGATTTGTTTTGTTGATTTTACAGTGACATTATTACTCACAAAATTTCAGCATGATGGATGCATTCAAAACTCACAAAAACTTTATATAACTTCTGTTTGGAAACATGAAACCCCCTGAGTTAAATGAACATATATCATTTGTGCCATTGTATCATATGTAGAGACAAGTAGTACTGAACTAACAACTTCACAGGAACCTAAGATGAAGTATTATTCCAACTGTTCTTCATGAATACCCAGGAAAGTCTGATAAAGCTGTGCAGTGACAGTCCAGACCTAGAAATAGTGAACTTAGAGCAAGACAAGGACAAAGGTAAGATCTTCTGCATGTTAAGCAGCATGAGTCATTTCTACTATAAAAATAGGTAACAAACAGATGCCTATAGATTTGATATCATCTAATCAAATTCAGCTTTGGTAATTATAAAGAAAATGTGGTGGTATTACCCAGCTGGGCAGCTGAAGTCCAGTACAGCTGGTCTCTCACTCCCCTCCCTTAAAGAAAAAGGAGGAGAAAATATGGAAAAAGGCTTCAAGGTTGAGATATGGACAGAGAGATCAATACTAATTATTGTCACAGGCAAAATAGACTCATCATAGGGAGATTAATATAATTTATTACCTATTACTAAAAACCTAAAGCACTAAAAACTAAAATCAAACAAAAAACACCTTCTCCCCATCTGCCCTCTTCAATGTCCTCCCCCCGAGCAGTGCGGGAGAATGGGGAATGGGAGACACTGTCAGGTGTTAACGCTTAGTCTTTGGCTCCTTCACTGTCACTCTCTTCCTGTGCTCCATGCGGGGTCCCTCCCACTGGATGCTTCTCACAGAGGCCACCCCTGCACCCCTCATCCCCTCCCCTCTCCCTCCCCCCCGCTACCCTTGCCTTGTAAACTCAATATAGGAGAAAAAAAAAAATCTTTCTTGTCTTCTTATCCTCAATTTCTCAACATTTCTTTTAATAATTAGCATTATTATTCCTGATTCCAGACACTGGGATAAATTCATACATCTTCTTGAAAGTCTCACTGAAGGCATGCATCTGCAAATTGCCTCTCACTATTCATTATTGAGTCACTTTGCTAAATTTGCTCACTTTCACTGTCATATGTTATTTTTGCTTTGTCCTCTTTTGCTCAGGAAACCCATGGAGGAACTCCTAAATATTTGTTATTTTGAGTACTTAATATGTTTGCTGTCATCTTTATCCAGCCTGCTGAAAAAAAAAAAAAAAATGTGCAAAATGAAGTATGCATTAAGGTTTATTTTTTTACTTCTATCATGAGCCTTTTCAACTTTGGATTCACATTCTTATCACTGTTTTTTAACTGCCTGTGCTTCTTTTCTCTCTATCCATCCTATTAATTTTTCTTTCCAAGCAATCTCAGATCACGTAGCCTTTTGTCTGCTCTTGAAATAGTTCTTAAATCCAGTGTTGTTTTTCTCTTCCCTTTCTCTTTCTCTTTTATTTTTGTTTATAGAACAACTTATCATCCATTCTTTTCAACGTCTTCCATATATTGTCCTTCACTCAGCATCTCTTCTCTCAGTTTCCAAAATCTCCTGTCTTCTTACAAGGAAATTTTCATTTTCTTCCTTGTCGCTTTGTTTTCTTTTTCAATTAATTTCTCTTTTGCATTTTTCAATCTAATAAATTATAGAATCATAGAATGGTTTGTGCTGGAAAGGATGCTAGAGATCACCTAATTCCAATCCCTCTGCCACAGGCAGGAACGCCTTCTATTAGACCAGATCAGACACCAACGTCAGTGAAGGAGGTAGAGGGGTGCTCCAGGTGCCAGAGCTGAAGTTCCCCTGTGGCCTGTGGTGAGGACCATGGTGAAACAGGTTTTTCCCTTGCAGTCCGTGGAGGAGACCATGGTGGAGCAGGTGGACCTGGCAGGAGCCTGTGGGGGACCCAGGTTGGAGCAGTTTGCTCCTGAAGGATGGACCCCGTGGTATGAGCTCATATTGGAGCAGTTCTTTAAGAGTTGCTGCCTGTGGAAAGCTCACACAGGATAAGTTCAGGAAGGACAGCAATCCATGGGAAGGACCACATATGGAGCAGGGTAAGAGAATGACCTTGAAGGAGTGGTGGAGATGAAGTGCTTATAGACTGACTGAAACCCCCATTCCCTTGTTCCTTTGTGCCGCTTGGGGTGAGGAGGTAGAAGAGGGTGGATGGGGGAAGGTGGTTTTGTTTTTTGTTTGTTTGTTTTTTTCCTTTGTTTCTCACTTCTCTAGCTTGTTAGTAATAGGCAATAAATCTTACAATCTCCCTACTCTGAGAACGTTTAGCCCATCATGATAATTGCTGAGCAATCTCCCCATCCTTATCTCAATCCTTGAACCCTTTGCATTGTATTTTCTCTCCCTTTACCTTTGGGGAGGAAGAGTGAGAGAGAGCAGTTGTGGTGGAGCTTGGCTGCCCACTTGAGTAAAACCACCACAGGAAGGGAAAAAAAAGGGAAAGGGGGAAAGAGAGAGGGAAGGGAAGGAAAGCTGATGAGGTTCTTTGCTCTCATGTCTCAGCTTCTTCAGAGTTGTCACTAATCAAGTTCTTCACCACATCAGCATCTCTCTTTTTTATTTTTCCTCCAGGCACACTAATTATCATCTGTTACAAATGTAAATCAAGATTATAGCACTGGAGTATACTTATCATGTTGCATATACATGAATTGCAATATTTTATCAAGGACACTCACTGCTAAAAATAATGTGTATGTAACATTTCAAACCTACTCTTGGCATTTTAAGGGCTCAACTCTAACAAATTCAGCAGAACTCAGTGGGGGAATGGAGCAACTGGGGAAAAAAATAAGCCCCTCTTAGTCTTTTTTATCAGGGTATGCAGAACATTGTTGTCTCCCTCACTAACAAGGTACCATGCTGAGTGCTGGAAGAGAGAGCTGCTGTGTAACAACATTAAACTGTTATATTTCTTCACAGGAAGCTTAAAAAACTGTAAGCTTTCTCAGCCTCTTGATAAAAGAGCAATTAACTTGTATCTTTATAGTCCAAAGCACAAAGCCTTCCATATCATGGATTAAACAGACTTCTCTCAGTTCAGTTGCTTTAGAGTCTGTAAAATACATTCCTTGCCTTTATTGCAGAGGTTCTGCCATCTTGTTCACTGATTTCAAAGTTAGCAGAATGATATTACAAAAAGAGTCAGATATGTTTAGCTAGGGATCAGTAGCTTATTTCACCACTGTTCAGAACATTATTTAATTGTATTTGGAATAAATTCAAAGAACTGCCTTGAGAATATTAATTAAAAAAACACCTTTGACAAATGTGAAACAGTCAGCTGAATGACTTTGTAATACAGTTTTGAATATTTTGACATTAGTGGCCCATGTTTTTTTTTTGTTGTTGTTGTTGCTGTTTTTGTTAAAAACAAACAAACAAAAAAATTAAAACAGCTATTTATTATGATTTACCAAGAGACCTCTTTTCACAGTCAAAAATCTTTGAACTGTCTGTGCTTGGATTATGACAGGACCTCACAGTTTTGACATACAGAGGATAATGCACTGATGGGGATTTATTTCTGCTGAAAGAAAATGTGACGCTAAGATCTGTTTTTATTAACACGATTTGTCCCAGATTTCTTGTATGGCCTCGAACAACGATCTCCAAGGTAGTGCCAGTTAAGGTGGTAAGTCACACAGCTCAGCACAGCTCACATTCATGGTCTCAGTCACTGAAGCAGAAAAACCTTGTCTTTGCTAAATTTGAGTTAATAAATATTATTTCAACAACAGCAACAGCAACAAAATCATTTCTCAGGAGAATCCCTTAATGATTATACAGGTCAAAGTTTATTTTTTTACTTTTTCACAACATTTAGCCACTTACATTGACTTAGGTGAAGTCTGTATTTGGTTTTTGGATCTATAGTAACAACATGGCTGTGGTGTCTATGATCAGAAGTCAGAGGAATATAAAACCTCCCACAGTGCTCAGTTAACAGTTAGCTAATCCACTGGTTAGCAGATTCATATCTTGGGTAGGAACTTAAATAGGGCTGAATGTAAGTGATCTTGTCCTGCCTATTTTCTGAGTTCCTGATTATCTGAAGTTTCAGTATGCCATGTACCTGTCTCCTCATTTTTTGTGAATTACCACAGTGTTTCAAAGGCTCACTTACAAATCAGGAAACTTAGAAATCTGGCCTTTCTTAACATTGTGGTTTCAAAGCCACAGGGCTTACTTTTTAACAGAATACTGAAAGCAGTTGGCTGTAGTAGAATTCAAACCAGAGGGATGCTCTTCTGAGGTACCCGTGTACAAGACTCATGTGGCCAGACACAGGGAGAGAACTTTGTTATGCATAGCTTGGAAAAGGAGACGTGTAGTAGAAGTATTCAGGTGCCTTCTCCCAGGCTCTACTTATGCATTTTACCCAAGCACTTTATAAAGTGGAAAAGTGGAATGCCTAAACAGCTTACAGGGCAGAATAAGAGAAGCATTGTGCTTTATGAGACAATATTTGTCCTTGAAATGTGTGTGTGGGGGGGGGGGGGGGGGGGGGGAACCTTCCTTGTATAATTAAGTACTGGCATATCTTTATTTCATTGAGACAGTCTTTTTTTGAGGTCATGTTGCTGGCACTTTTCTCAAGAATTCACTACATATAATGTGGGTATGAGCCTTGAAGAGAATAGACAGCTCTAATAATTTAAATTCAGTACTGCAGATATGCTTAATTTAAAATTCCTTAGAAAATTATGCACAGTTGATTCATGACCACAGATTTCTAAGAACTTCTTTGTTACACTGCTAGTGCAGTTTTTATTTCTATTCAATATTTTCTTTCACAATAAACTCCAGCTTTTGCGGCAGTTTGGTAAAAATGTAAGATGTAAAAGGACTGTAGCATTCTTTAGAAGACAACAATAATAAAGAAAATTGCTGTGAGTGATATTCCATCAAGTAGGTGATAAAATAAATAAATAAATAAAAATGAGTGCTGCATTAGTCACTAATAGCCCAGAATCACCATTGCACCCTCTTGAAATAGGTAGAAGTAAGCAGCTGACACTGGTTAAATCAGTGCTATCATAAAATTATTATTTTTCTATCTTTAAATATGACATAGTTTAATAAACACAACCCTAGTTTATGGCACAAAAAGTAAAAGGGTTCTAGAGCACAACTTTAAGTCCTGTTTAATAAATTATTTTTATTTATTTATTTATTTTTCTTTGCAAAGGTTTTGTATTGCCAGTCCTGGAACAGCTTTGAGCTCCTAAGTCCTGATGGGTACCTAGTCATGATTTTTTATCAGTCCAGTAACCTGGCATGCAGCAGCCCTGCTTACCAGGCCTGGTACCACAGAAAAGAAGTCTAGGTCAACAAGTCACACCAGACTTCAGGAAGTGTCCAGGATTTGGTAAAGTGGCCTAGCAAATTTAGAACTGCAGTTGTGGTGGACTTTCTGCTTGGTCTGCAGTTTCTTTGCCTTATGTCTTATTTTCTTGTGAGAGCAGTATAAATGCCAGGGAAATTGAAACAATTTACTGAGAGAAATGGAAAGTTTTGCATGTGATTTAAAGCTTTTCTAGCAAAATTAATGGAAAACATATCATATGCAATGCAAAGTAATAATCCTGTAATTACAAAAAGCTTATCTAAACATTATAACAGGTCTTTCCTATCTCTTAGCTCTAGGTTCCTGATAAATGGATTAAAACTGTTAACATTATCCTCCTTATACTGTAAAAATAACTGTATTCTCCCATGCTCTTTACTAGAGATGTAACTCAGTAATGGTAAATAACATCACCTAGAGGGCATATTTTAAATTACATTAACATTTTACTTCCTTTTTTTTTTTTTTTTTTTTTTTTTTTTTTTTTTTTTGCTGTATAATTAACTTAAAGGAGATTATAGCAAGGTGGGGATCAGGCTCTTTTATCAAGCACCAAGAGACAAGATGAAGGGAGAAGGCCTCAAGTTGCACCAAGGGAGGTTTAGGTGGGATATTAGGAGAAATTTCTTTACTGAAAGGGTTGTCTGGCATTGGAATAAGCTGCCCAGGGAAGCAGCTGAGTCATCATCCCTGGATGCCTTCAAGAAATGTGTAGATGTAGAACTTAGTAGCATGGGTTAGTGGTGGACTTGTCAGAACATTTAATAACCTTGTAAGATCTCTGTGACAGCCCATTTTTAATGGAAAGGTTTTCGCACTTTACTAAGAACTAATTCAATACTTGTTGATGATCTGAACATACAGAGTGGCCACATTTCATTCTAATCATCAATGTCCTTATCACAGACCAAAACAACAGACACAAGTAATGCATGCAAAGCCACTTGTACAATGCCTATATATTTTATTGTTTTGTTAAAAATCAAAAATAAATGTTATAGGTTAGTAGAATTTGTTGACAATATCTCAGAAATACTAAATTTACTTTACACAGAAAATCATGAAAAGTGCCATTTACTTTTCACTCTTTTCCTGGCACAGCATAGTTTTATGGGAGATTTATGGCAGCTTAAGCGCTCTGTGTAATAATCTTTAGAGACACACTGAGGAAATCAAGCTTGTTCTAGGGCATTAGATACTGTCAGAAGAATTCAAGTTCTCATGTCTGATCTCCAAGTGTAACACTGCAATTCCTAAAGTGTGGTCTAATGAATGAGGGTAACTTTTGTATTTTTATTTTATTTTATTTTATTGACTGTTTTGGTTCTTTGAATACTAAACTTCATTTTTCTATGTGAACACCTGAGAGTCTTCACAGCATGAATTACCTATAATATATGTCTTAAATCTTCAAATTTAATTAAGTCCTTTTCACATGTCTACTAAAAAAAATATTTACTACTATAATATTCATTTTTGCGGAAACTAAGATACCTTTAACTTAAGAAAGTAAGACCTACCCCTTTTCATCACTAAAGTAGTAGATAGGACTTTCCTGATCTAGTCACTCTTTGTCACATTGATTTATGTTTATGGAAAACTATGTTATGGAAGATTACATCATATTAAATATTTTGTGGTTCTGAGTAGTGTATATATAAATCTAGTTCTTGTCTATGTCTGCTTGCAGCAAAACATTAATAGGAATATTATCAGCTCCAGATGCCTAAAGGCAGATTTTAAGAAATGCATTTGTAAAGTAATCTGGTGCATAAAATGTGCAGAATTTTCTAGTGGTATCAAAACATATTTCTTCAGTTTCATTTTAAATTATTCTACCAATCATTATAGGTAATGCAACAATTTGAGCATGATCTTATGCAGACTGAAAAACAATGATTAATACTTGGAGTAGAAATATTAACTATTTTTGATATTTTAGCATTTGTTTTACCGAACATTTTTATCCTATGAGCAAGAGCATTAAATTTAAAAAGACTATTATGAACAGAAAAACTTTTATTCAATTTTATGAAGATGGCACAAGCTTTGACTGGAGATGGAACCAATTAATACACTAGAGGCCAAGACAACCATCCAGACCTAGAGAGGCTAGGGCAATGAGCTGACAGAAACTTCACGAAGCTCAGCAAAGCAAAAAACAAAGTCCTGTCCCAAGGAACAAAGACCACCTGGCAGCAATACAGGCTGGGCACTGATGGACTGGGTAGCAGCTCTGGGAGAATGGCCTTGGGAAGCCCTGGGGGGCTGGAAGCTGAACATGAACCAGCAGTGCATCCAGACACCAAAGAAAGCCATGAGCATCTGAGGCTAAATGAGTGGGAACACAGGCAGCAGGTTCAGGGAAGTGATTAATCAGTGCTGATTAGACCATATATACATAATGTATCTAGTACAGGAAAGATATCAATGAACCACCAGCATGGTCAGAGCTGAAGAACCTGTCCTGTGAAAAGAGGCTGAGGGACCAAGGCTTATTCAACATGGAGAAGAGTTGTGTTGGGGGGAACCTAACAAAAGTAGCCTAGTGCCTATTGGATATTAGAATGGAGAAAGAACCAAACCCTTCAATATGGGCACAGTGGGAATATGAAAATCAGTGAGCGTAATTTGAAACAAAGCAACTTCAGACTGGATATAAGGAGAACTATTTTTTCCATGAGGGCTGTTGAGCAGTGGAACAGGTTGCCCAGAGAGACTGTTGTTTCTGTGCTTGGAAGTTGTCAAAACCTACCGGTACTAAGCCCTAAGTAACCTGACCTCAGAGTTGCCCCTGTTTTGAGCCTGTTAGACTAGACTTTGCGTGTTACCTTCCAATCTGAATTGCCCTTTGATACTATGAAATAATTCCTGATTTTGAAAAGAAAAAAAAAAAAAAGTATCAGCACAACATTTTACAAGGCATTTTGGCTTATACATCAAACTGAACAGGTTTTGTAAGGCAGTATTTTGTGTATGGATTTAGTGCCATTCACAGATTACACAAAACTGGAGGGATTGGTTGATTCACCAAAGCGCCATGCTGCCATCCAGAGGGACCTTAGCCATCTGTAGAGGTAAATAGACAAGAATTTTATGAAGTTCAACAAGGTAAAGTACAAAGGCCTGCACCCAACGAGGATAAACACCGGGCATGAGTACATTCTGGGGACCACCAAGCTGGAAAGCAGTTCTTCAGTTCTACTATTACTTTTTTTTTTTTTATTTTTTTATTTTTTTAACAAATTTGATTAAGCATGAAAGAATTATTTTACTTTTGCCCAAAGAAGAAGACAAAACCAGAAAAAATCCAAAGGTCTTACATGCTACATTTTAGTTAAACTCAGAACTAAGAACTAATTTTCTAACCCTGAATTTCAGTATTAACTCAGATGGTAAAAACCACAATTAGTGTAATCAGTAACCTAGATAGGACAGTTAAGACAGATGACATAGGTGATCTGATCAGTGTGACATAAATAATCGAACAAGGCATCTTATATATTGTATTGCATTAGTAACAGAGCAGTACAGAAGAAAAAAAAAAAAAAAGTTTTGCTCCCCTCAGTATGAACACAGCTCTGCATGCTCAAGATCTTGTGGAAAGGAAAAACAAAAATCCTTGATGCACAAAGAAGTCTGGAACAACTGACATAAACTCCTTTGAGATTTATTCAAGGAAAAAGTTATTTAGAACAGCTGTCTTGCATGCCCTGTCTCTTTTAATAATTCCACAGTTACACTAAATGGCTTAGATAAGGTGCACATACTAAATTGGTTGCAATCTACACACTCTGAACTGCATTTCATACAACACCAAATCACTTCAATAACATCCTTAATGGTATTGTATGCTTTTTGAACAGGAAGAATTACATTTTTTGAAAACCCATGAGATCTTGTGCTGCATGCAAGCTCAAGAAAATCCTTTGCAAACCCTCAGCATGAACAAAAGAAAAAAGGGAGGGGGAGGGAATGACTTAGGATCTTTCCATATCCAAGACCCAGCCATTAACAAAGGCATGAAGCCTTCTACTGTTAAGTTTATAATGACATATGAGAAAAGAAAAGCAATTTATTAAAATGATTACCAAGAAAATAAAAATAATTTAAAAATAATAATTGGCAGAGTCTTTAGTAATAATAAACTACATAAGTTGTCGTAGTTCGCACTACTCTTTCCAGTAAAAGCCACCCCAGAAGAATTTATGAAAAGAGATAAAATGAGGCATGTGTCCATTCTCATTACGTAATTTCTGTTAACAAGTAATAACAACAACAACAACATTGAAGTGAAAAAAATTACAATGACAGACAATTTGAGAAGGAATGCAGAAGATAGAGCAGAAAGTACTTCATGTTTCTTCCAAACAATGAGAAAAAGATCCTAGACAAAAATCCCTTGTCTGCTTCTGAAAATAAAAAATAAAAAAATAAAATAAAAAAAAAAGCTTAGAATGGTAACTCCTACTTTATCCAGTTTGGGGCCACTTGTTTTTAATTCCTTCACTCAAATTTTTCCGTAAGCATGACTGTAGCAGAATCAAGTACCTATTTAAACTAAAAAAAAAAAAAAAAAAGGTTTATTATAGGAAAATTTTGCAACTTCTAACTAAAATCTTCTAACAATCACTGAAACAGATTTTGACAGACTACTTTCAAATGTGAAATATTAAAAAATAATAAAAATAATATTAATTTGTTTAATTTATATTAAAAATATAAAAATAAAAGTTAAACACATCATGACAAGCTAATCATCTAATAAAGCAAGAGTAGAAGCCTTTTCATGGAAAATTTCTATTTTCCCCTGTAAAATACACCTACTGGGTTGCCTCAACTAGAAGTGTTGAATAAGGAAAGAACTTAAATAATCATACAATCATTTAGGTTGGAAAAGACCTCTAAGATCATCAAGACCAACCATTAGATCATGAAGTCCAACTCTTTAGTTGAAGCACTAAACACTTTATCTTAAATTCACAGTAGTTAAGAATAGGTTTACTGTTCTTTAGTTTCTGAGGCAGTCTATCTTAGAAAGTAAATCTGAAAAAAAAAAAAAAAAAAAGGAGAAAAAAAGAGAGAACTATATTCAAAGGTTCATAATGTAATGGTTATAAATTTTGAGCATATCTGTTTCTACAGAAAGATCTTTTTGGTTGGATTAAGCTGGGTACTGTTCTTCTTTCTGGTGAATTATG
Organism: Aythya marila; assembly: GCF_965140915.1. NCBI lineage: Eukaryota > Metazoa > Chordata > Aves > Anseriformes > Anatidae > Aythya > Aythya marila. The sequence goes on along the minus strand of NC_139042.1, from coordinate 46,584,246 downwards.
CTGCTTAGTCAACATTCCCCAGAAGAAAAAATAATCCTGAAGGGAAATTAAGTGATCTCTGAATTATGAAAATACCTCTAGATGTGCAAGATATGAGAACAATAAGAAAGATGTGTGAGAAAGATCTGAGGTGCAGAAATTTCATTCAGACATCATCTATTCAAGAGGAGAAGAGAGAAAAAAGAAAGATACTTCAAGCACTTATCTGTGACTCCCATTAATCCTGTTTATGCTCTATTTTTCTAAATATGACAGCTTCTAGGCAAAGTAACTATTTTAGAAAGCATTGATATGTATGATGTTAAAAATTCCTAGTTTGTTCAAAGTCTTACATCTACCATGAAAACAAAATATCTATGGTTAATGGAAATAATTTAGTCCAATTTTCTTGTATTGGGTTTGCATAGGAGGGTTTTGGTAGCAGGGATCCTGCAAGGGTGAACTTTATGAGAATAAACCAGGGACTGCCCTTGTGCTGAATACAGATGGTTCCAGATAGCTACAAAAGGGACCTGCCTCTGGCCAAAGCTGAGATAGTCAGTGATGCCGGTGGTCCCTCAGTGGTGGCATTTATAAAAATTGCTGCACAATAGCTGTGAGGGAGAGAAGTGAGAAAATGTGAAACAACATTGCAGATGTCACGTGCAGGAGGAGCAGAGGGACAGACACTGATGTGGACCAAAAACTGTCGGAATGGCCGGGCCCAGAGAGTACTAGTCAGTGGCACAAAGCCTATTCATAGGCCAATAATAAGAAGAGTCCTCCAGGGGGTCCATATTAGGTCCAGTCCTGTTTAACATTTTGATTTATGATATGGATGATGGGACAGAGTGTACCCTCAGTAAGTTTGCAGATTACACAAAACTGTGGGGAGTAGCTGATTCACCATAGTGCCATGATACCATCCAGAGGGACCTCTACAGGCTGGAGAAATGAGTTGAGGGAACTCCATGCAGCTCTACAAGTAGAAGTGCAAAATCCTACACCTAAGGAGCAACAACAACCCGTGCATGCTGGAGACCAACAAGCTGGAAAACAGCTTTGCAAAAAAGGACCTGGGAGTACTGTGCCCTTGATGCAAAAAAGACTAACAGTAATTCTTGGCAACGTTAGGCAAAGTATTACCAACAGGTCAATAGAGGTGATCCTTCTCCTCTGCTAAGCACTGATAAAGCCCCACATGAAGTACTGTATCCAGTTCTGTATTCCTGTCCGTCTGTCCATCTGTCCATCCCCGTCCCCCCCCCCTCCCCCCAACCCCAGTAACAAAAGAATATGGACATAGTGGAAAAAGTCCAAAGTAGAGCCACAGAGATGATCAAGGGACTGGAGTACCTCTCCTAAGGGGAGAAGCTGAGAGAGATGGGACTGTTCAGACTGGAGAAGAAAGAACTCAGGAGAAATCTTACCAATATATATATATTTGAAAGGAGGGTGCAGAGAGGCTGGAGCCAGGCTCTTTTCAGTGATGTCCAGTGACAGGACAAAAGCCAAGGCTAATAGGAACATATATGCCACTCCAGAGAGTGGTGAGAGTTCAGGAGCACATCTGGAATGCTTGTATAAGAAAGCATCCAGGATGAGGAACAAATAAGACAAGCTGGAAGCTTTGCTCCTTTTGCAGTTATGATAGCATTGGTAGTAGTGAAACTTGGCAGAATAAGTGCTAAGATACATAGCTATCAGCTGGTCAGGAGAGATAGGCAAAGCAGGTGATGTGGAAGTGTTGTGATGTGTGTAGGGGAGGGATTAGACAGTACAGCCTTGGCCATTAGGTGTGATGTGGTAGAGACCCTCTAGGGGAGGATTAAGAGAATGGATAGAAAAGTAGATGTCTTCATGGGTGTCTACTATCGACAGGCCCCCCGGCTGATAACATGGATGAGCTGTTCTGTAGACAGCTACAGGAAATTTCTGGATCAATTGCTTATGTTCTTATGGGACACTTCAACTTCTCAGACAGAGACTGGGAACATTCCACTGCCTCAACAAACAAGTCTGGAAAATTCCTAAATCATGTCAAAGATGACTTTCTGTCACAAGCACAGAGTGAGCCAACCAGAAAGGTGTCCTCCTAAATCTGTTGTTTTAGAAGGCCTTGTGGAAGATGTGGTGGGATGTCTGTCGGCCACAGAGATCATGAAATAGTAGAATTTAAAAATTTTAGTGTAAGGAGAGAAAAAGTTCAGCAGAGTTGCCACCCAGGACATTAAGAGAGCAAATATTAAGCTCCTCAGGGAGTTGTTAGCAGTGTCCCTGGAGGATCTGTTCTAGAGGGCTTATGGATGTACAAGAGCTGGTTGCCTTTCAACAACCCCATTTTAAAATCACAGAGTAGGCATGCTACAAGTCAAGAAATTGAAACAAAAGACTGGCCTGGCTCAACAGGGAACTCAATGATAGAAAATGTTATGTGAGGAAAAAAAAAATCTAAACTAGAAGGAAAAATAAAAAACAACAGAGTTCATAGAATTACAGAATATCCTGAGCTGGAAGAGACCCACAAGAAATATCGATTCCAACTCCTGTCTCCACAAAGCACTACCTAAAAATCAAGCCATACTTGAGCAGGCTTGCTGTTTTGAACGCTTTCCTGGGAAGTCTCTTCCAGTGCCCAATTACGCTCTTGGTGTTGGGCAAGACAATCTTTTCCTAATATCCTTTCTCAATCTCTCCTTATGCAGCTTCATACCATTCCCTTGGGTCCTAATATTTGCATAGTATATAAAAGTAGCTATAGAGTGTTATAAAGTCCATTTGATTGAGTAAATGATTACAAAACCTGGACTGCAAAACTGTAGTTATTTCTAGTTTTACCACAGGCTTTTTAAACTGATTTAGACAAATTATTTAAAAACTTTTTTGGTTTAATTTTCATACCTAAGTACAGCAAAGCAAGTTTTCTCCCTTTTGTAAAATAAATATCCTACCTTTTGCAAGATAAGGAACAGTGTATTCAGATGTATTCTGGCATTTTATTAGAAATCCCTACAAATTAATTAACTTCACCTAGTATTAATTAAATTCATAAACAGTTGACAGTGGTCAAACTTATTTCCTACTATAAATTCTAATGCATAAATTTAAGAAATATAGCTACAGCTTGCTGATCAAAAATCTGGTGGTGTTGCTTTCAGTAAGAGGTCTTGAATAATACCAAAAGAAAACAGAAGTAGAAGTAAATAATAATAATAATAATAATAATCATCATCATCATCATCATCCTATTACATGTATATGCTTTGTAATTTTTAATACTGTGTTGCGGTATTTTTATTAAACATCAACAGGGAATAGAAAACAAAGGAAACATAACCTCTTCCACAAACATTTGCTGAAGAAAAGTGCCAACACCATATGCATATAAAGACATATCTCCTTGTTGAGTGGGCAATATTGGTGGTAGGGCGATGGTTGGACTAGATCTTGGAGATCTTTGGCAAACTTAATTATTGGTTTCTTTTCAGTCTTATGATTCTATGCTTCTATGATTTATTAGTGAAACTGTTGATCAACAACAGTGTTTCACATTTCCATTCTTTGAAATGAATATCAATGACAAATATTAAAGACAAGAAAGATAAGGTGATTTCACATGTGATAAATAAATAAATAAATAAATTCCAAAGCGTGACCTAGTTAACAGGCAGAGAAAACTGAAATCATATAGAGATTTAGATTCACAGTAAAATTATTTCACTGATTAGGGTAATTCAGTCTATTCAAAAGAAAGTGCTAAAGAAAAAAAAATAGCTGTAAGGTAGGAAATGTGTTACTTATTATAACTATGTTTATGTATAGTCCTTGATTGCAGACCATAAGTGAATACTTCTGCAAGATTCTTGCACTGCAGTTAGACATTCGTTCATTATGCAGGAAACTAGTAAAAGAACTAGACATAGCTATTGTGATACAAGGACTCTTTCAGAAACTTTGATAATGGTAGACAAAAAGACAAATCTCCAGATATGCCAGACTAGAAAGCTGAATTAGATAGAGAAAGCAACAAGCCAGAATCATATTTTCAGAGCCAGATTTTGCAAAGCCAGAATTTGCAATTAAGCAAAAATGTTTGATGGTGGTAGATTTTTTCCCCTCCTTTTAATAATACATATATACATTTTCTGTGATTCATTTCATTTTTAGGAAATTGATTGGAAATTAGGATTTTCAGCTTCCTGTCTTTTTATGTCTACCTTCATAGACCTAGACTTAGTCCTACATTACTGATGAATCTAAGAGTTCTGATATTGATTTAGTTTGGAGAAAAAACATCTTAGAATATAACATGATGAAGGTAAAACACATTTTACACTCAAAGTGTAAGTTAGAGTTTCTACAAGAAGTGATGATACACACTATTTTTGTCAGCAGTTTTTTCACTGGGAAAGAGGAAAACATAAATGGGCCTAATGAAAACAGTCTGGTAGCCTATCTAATACGCTATCCCATGTCTGACTGTAGTTAACACTCCATACAGAAGAGGAAGATTAAAAAAGAGAAAAAAAAAAATAAAAAATAGTTTCTCTAAAGACAACTGTGGGTGAAGTCCAGTAAAATGGGTTTGTCTAAAATTCATGAATGTCACCTATTTATTCATATTAAAAAGGATAAATATTCAAAATGAAAACCATTTGTTATTTATGTATTTGGTGGAAAACAGATACTGATTTTGTTATGATTGTAGAAGATTTTATTATGCATTTAAAGAAGATTATAGACATAAATTGATGACACAGATATGTAGAATAACTGCAGACTTGTTTTAGAACAAGAAATGCAGAAAAATGTCCTAGTTTTTTGAAAAATAGTATAGTATCTTTTAAATAAGGTAGAGGTGATTGGAATGAAGGTTAGATACTGTTGCATTATTTAGTGTTTGTATGCTAAGATTTTGTGGGACAAAGGGTGATAGAGATGTACAAAGGTGAAAGAAAATATATTGCAGGAATGACTTTGAAATGTTTATGAATTCTAAGGGAGATGGAAAATTAAAATTACATTAATGGTGTGCTGAGTTGGCATACAAAAGTGAGTTTTCTTATTAGCTTATCAATCATTACTCCTTTATTAATGGAACAGCAAATTATTTTGCTTGCACAGTAATACTTGTAATAGGAATGAACTCAATTTTCTTCAGCAAAAATTCAGATGTCTTATTGGGACAAAATATTCAGTCCTTGGCCTCACAGTTTGTTCACCTGGGAACCAATTATTAACTTCTAAAATGGAGAACCCTTCCAATAAATTTTAAATAATTCATATCCTAATTTCATGTATATGCATTAAACTGCATGAAGTATGATCATCTATTTTAATGAAAAGTGTGAAATCCTTTCCATAATAGTTCATCTCATAAAAATGACCAGGTTTCATACTAACTACATTCATTGAACACCAAAAATATATTGACCAATGCTAATCATAGGTCACTGATTTCTAAGTTTTTCATTCTTGCCTACTACTTTTATATACAGCAGTGGATGGGAATGTTTATAAAAATCTGTATAAACATGTTCATAAAGAGCACAATGAATAAAAGACAGTGAGTCAGAATTCTGATGAGCATTAATAAATCTTCTTGTACATTACAGCCCCCAGAAATGCTGACAATTACTCAGTGGCTGTGCATGGATGCTTATATATAATGCTGAAAGACTGTAATTATCAGTAAAATTTTGCATCCACATCATTTCATTCCAGTGTGAATCATGACTGTCATAAATATTGTGTACACTAAAAATGGTCATTTGGTTAAAAACTAGCATAGATAAATTTTATGGGGAAAAAGAAGTAATGAACTTCAATGTAGCTATCTATTTAGTTATTTCTTCTCTTCCCCTACACCATTTAAAAGTAATCTGAAAACAACATTGATGCAGTTCATTATAACTGCACATTTACGGCTGATAGTTCTGATTCATATATTTAAATTATTTTGTTGTATCGAAGTAGAAAATACAAAGATACAATTTTCAGAGGTTAGGAAATTGTGCAGTTTTGTCCTTCTACCCTCCTATTATTATTCACAGTGAACAGAGGTTTTGTGTTTGCAGCAAGGGATGTGTAATATTTTGCTTGAAATTGGGATAGATTGATTAGGTCCTACTGTAAGCCCTTGTATGCTGTAGAAAATCCTTGCATGGAGTTCATCTAACATAACAGGAGGTATCCCAAATACAGAAGTCTCTCTCTGACTTTGTCAACACAGACTATTTTTTAGGCAGTGCAGATACATGCAATTTTATAGCAATATTTTTCTGATCTGTTTTTAATATAATCATGGGTAAGAAGATAAAAACCCAAAAGCCAGAGAAGTTTCAGGTTTAGTTTTTCTGCTTTTAGCCTGGAAACTCCAGTGTTGAATGTGTATCTTTTCTAGAAGTTTAGAAAGTGTAACAGAGTTTCTGATCTATCAATGCAGAAGCAAAGAAAATATCTGCTACAGTTAATAAGCAGTCCCATATCTGTTGGTATAAATCAGCCCAGAGGTCTAAGAGAGTTAGTAACGAATGAATCAGAATACCCAGGTGGGGAAGACATGCAGTCAAGAAGACAGTGGAGTAATAAAGGCAACCGTGTAAATCAGATTTTAAGTACTGTAAACAAATAAATGTAAGCAATGTCATCATGACTGAATCACAGAACAGTTAAGGCTGGAAGGTACTTCTGGAGGTCATGTGGTCTGCCTCCTGTGCAAAAGCAAGGCCTAGGCCATGTGGTTCATGGCCACATCCAAATGGCTTTTGAAGATCTCCAAGTGGGGAGACTACACTTCTTGCACAATAAAAAAAAAAATAAAAAATGTTTCCTGATTCTCAGAGAGAACCTTCTATGTTTCTCTTTGTGGCAAAATGGTGTGAAAACTTCCAGAAGCATCATCAGTAATTTAAAATATGTCAAAGTACAAAATAATTTCCCATCAAGAAGTGATATTTGGCCACATCATGGGAACTAGGACCTCAATACATGTAGCAGTTGTTTGGGAGAACAAATGTATGCATAATGAGAGCACCCCCATCTTCCTCTCCCCTCTTCCCCTTGTAATTCCCCTTTCCCACCTTTTATTGCTGTGTGTGACAACATACGATATGAAATATCGCTTTGGTTGGTTTAGGTCAGCTGCCCTGGTGATGTGCCCCCCATGCCTTTTGCCCATTCCCAGTCTACTGGCTCTGGGAGGTTTGGAGAGAGTCTTGGTACTGTGTCAGTGCTGCTCAGCAACAGACAAACCACTGGTGTGATACCAGTGCTATTCTAGCTACAAGTGCAGAGCACAACACTATATGGGCTTCTGTGGGGAAAGTTGTCTACAACCTAGCCAGACCAGGTACATACCTCATGCCAAAATATATTAGTCATCTGGAAAAGCATGGATTCTTTTTTACAGAAAGTCTATGGTGCTTTATTTAAACAAGAAAAGTTGATGATGCTCTGTTTCAATCCAGATCTATACCTTCCTATGATCTTTAGGACAGCCATAGCAGAAGGTACACTTTCTACCTATGATCAAGCAATATGAATCAGTTTTGGTTTTGTTTACCTGAATTTTAGTCATGCCTTCATCACAGGACCTGGCACAAGGAATAACATGTGATGTGACAGAAAAAAAAAAAAAAAAAAAAGAAAAAAAAAAGTCAATAACCTTAATGTGAGAAACAGATTGAGTAGAATAGAATCATGAAATCATTTAGGTGGGAAAAGGCCTCTAAGATCATCTAGTCCAATGGTTAACCTAGCACTGCCAGATTGACCACTAAACCAGAATCCTAAGCACTACATCCACACATCTTTTAAATGCATGTACCTCTAGAGAGGTATTTAACCAAACTCAACCACTTCCCTGGGCAGCCTGTTCCAATACTTCACAACCATTTTGGTGAAGAATTTTTTCTTAAAATCCATTCTAGACTTTCCCTCATGCAACTTAAGGCCATTTCCTCTTGTCTTTTCACTTGGTGCCTCAGAGAAGAGCCTAATCCCCACCTCGCTACAGCCTCCTTTAAGGTAATTGTAGATCATGATAAGGTCTCCTCTGAGCCTCCTTTTCATCAAGCTAAACAACCCCAGCTCCCTCAGCTGCTCCTCATAAGACTTGTTCTCTAGATCTGTCATTAGCTTCATTGTTCTTTGGACACACTTCTGCACCTTGTTGGGTTTCTTGTAGTGTGGGACCCAAAACTAAACACAATATTCAAGGTGCAGCCTCACCAGAGCTGATTATAGGGGGGCAATCATTTCACAAGTCTTGCTGGCCATGCTATTTCTGATACAAGCCAGAGGCTGTTGGTCTTCTTGGCCACCTGAGCACACTCCTTGCTCATATTCAGATCTCTGTTGACCAATACCCCCCACGTCCTTTTCTGCCAAGCAGCTTTCTAGCCACTCTTCCCCCAGCCTGTAGCACTGCATGGGGTTTGTTATGTCCCACATGCAGGACCTGGCACTTAGCCTTGTTGAACCCAATACTGTTGATCTTAGCCCATTGATCCAGTCAATACAGATACCTTTGCAGTGCCTTGCTACCCTCAAGCAGATCAACACTTGTGGTGTTGGTGTTGTCTGCAAACTTACTGAGGGTGCACGTGATTCCCTCATCCAGATCATTGATGAAGATATTAAAACAAATTGGTCCCAATACAGAGCCCTTGGGGACAGGAATTGTGAATAGTCACTAAGTGTATTTAACTCCATTCACCACAACTTTTTGGTCCCAGCCACCCAAACAGCTCTTTACCCAGAGAAACATATACCCACCCAAACCATGAACAGCCAATTTCTCCAGGAGAATGCCGTGGGAAATAGTGTCAAAAGCTTTACCAAAGTCTAGGTAGACAACATCCACAGCCTTTCCCTCATCCACTAAATGGGTCACTTTGTCATGGAAGGAGATCAGCTTAGTCAAGCAGGAGCTGTCTTTCCTAAACCCATGTTGACTGGGCCTGATCACCTTATTGTCCCATATGCACTGCATGACCACACTCTAAGGTGGTGTGCTCCATAAAACCACTGATCACACCATGAAGGCTAGCTCTACTGCAGAGTGTGATTTATTCAAGATAGACAGTTGAAGGAGATCATTGAGGGATCTTTCAAGAGCAGAGTCCAGCACAGCCTTGGTAACCCCAATAGTAATACCATGAAAAGTAAAGAAAACCTAATTAATACTAGCAGAAATACTAAAGTTGGTATTAGAGGAGAAAAAAATAATTGAGGGTGGGCTGTTTGCTTAGAAGATGATTGTGACATTGAAAGGGAGGCAGAAAGGCAGCAAACGGAGCAGGAAGAAATGGGAAATGGAATGGTAAAGTATGGTCTCTGCCTGACCAGGACTGTCCAGGGGTCCCTAACAGACAGCCCTAATTTTTTTATTCAACCATGAGAAAATAATATGTGCAGATGTCATGAACAAGTAACTGTGAGGATGAGGCTCCTCTCATCTAACTCTGGCTATTGTATACATATCTGATGAAAAAGTGAAGGACCCTCTGCCTGGATCTCTTTTGTCTGCCAGACTATAGGCATGGCATTTTTTCTAGAACCCTATTTCTCTGCATGATTGAGAAATCAAAGTGGAAAGAATGCTGTTAGGATGGAAAAAGCTGAGATACAAATTCATTTTATTTAAACTCACATAAGACACAAAAAATAAGGACTAGTCAGGTAGCAGGGTCAATTTGATATAATTGAATTTGTGAAGAAAGAAATGCTTGCAAGCACTTCTTAATAGAACCTTAAGGGTTTTTAAATCTACAGATTTCAATCTTTCAAAGCCAATGTACCTTTTGGGTCTCATAGGGGGGTCCATATTAGTCAGTCCAAGCTATAATAAATTCTTCAAAGCCTCAGTAAAAGGTGGGAGTAAAGAAGAGCTGGGCAGGATATCCAGGATCACCGGTGTTTATTACCATGTGTACTGGAAGTTTACATTTTGATTTTGGATGTTGTTAATGGTGTTATTTGATCTCAGTGAGTCTACAGTCATAATTATTAACAAAAATAAATGAAGAAAAGCAAAAAGAGCCAGTGTGTGGCAGGCTCTCCTTGATATACATAAAGCTGGGAAAAATATAGCCTTCTTCACATGAAATTCAATTATGCTAACGTGAAAGTTCTAGTCCTTTCAAGTTTCTTTATTTCAATGTTCTTTTAAATCTACTGTTTCAATGACAATTTGTAATATGAAAAGAGGAGGGAGGAGGGGAATATATATATATATTCTGCTACAAAATTAGAAAGGCAATGTTGATATCAGAGGTTATCCTTTTTTTAACTCATTAAAAAGTTATAGAATATCAAAATCATTTACGTTATATATTTGTTCACAGCATTTGTTGCTGGAAAGCCGCTTCATCAGAGTTTTCTACTATTCCTTCAGTAAATGATCAGATTCATCCAGTATGAGAAAATTTAAATTCTTTATTTGTAGTGCATTATCTGTTACCTGAAATGAAAGATTTAGGACACACTGAGTGAAACAGCAAGGTTCAAAAGAGGAAATCACTTTTAAAATGAAAAATGTATGACAGTTTCATAAGGTCAAAGGTATAAATAAATCAAGGATGTTCAAAAACTTTATATTTTTTTCTTTTATTTTCAAAACATTCAAGTACTTTTCATGTTTAGCAGTCATCCTTTGAAGAAAATATGAGTATATTTGGTGATTGATTGGTGAAACTCCATCAGTACTTTTAAATAAATTATCTATAAATACATATTATTGTATTTGCAGCTGAAATACGTAAATTCAGCACATTGTGATGTCTCTAAAATTGATAATGATTTTGCTACTTAATTATACACCCCAAATTACTGTCTGAAAATTATAACTGTTTTTGACCTATTTGGAGACTTCAATTACCTCATAATCTTTTAATGCTATGGGACATAAAAACTTTCCTGTATTTTTTGCTAAGGATAGTAACAAGTGGGAATATAGTTTGTTATTCCCATATTTCCTTCTTGGGCCTAAATACAGCTTAAATACATTAGAAAGTGGTGGGGTATTTGTTTTTTTGTTGGGGGAGGGGGCAGGGGGGTGGGTCTGGACTTGTGTTTCTGGACTGAGCCAGAATCAGCAACACAGACTTTTGGAGGCAAAAAGACAAGCCAGTCAGTGAAGTAATAATAGATACACACAAATTCTGCAGACACTGAAATTCTATGTCCAACAAAGGATAAATGCCTCAGTGCTTCTGGTTATATACCTTCTAAGGTGTATGAAGCTTCTGGTTTCTTATCCCCATCAATAAAGCAACAGATGCTTAACAGGAAAATGAGGAACATTTGTGTTTCACTGTGCAGCTGCAAAGCTGCTTTCTTTTCTAATTATCTACTTAGCTAGTAAGTATCTACGTTTCCATGTATCTTGCTTCTTTCCAGTCATGAAGCATCTGATAGGCTACAAAATGCAATCTAATGCCCAGTAGATCTGTATGAAGATTGGTCTTTCTTTTCTGAAACAAGTAAATGCATAGATCCTTTTTATTTTAATAAAAATAAGTCACCAAGGTAATGAAGCACTGATGCAATCATCTTTTCATTTGATGTTATCAATCCATTTTAGAAAGAAATGCTTCTTTTGTAATACAAACACAGAAAACTGAACACCTCTTGGGCATAAGTATATTGTATTAATGCATCTCATCAAAGTTGAAAGACAATAAAGCAAGACAAGGATATACAAGCAGGGAACAAGACATGGATTTATAGGCCCAGAGCAATAAAGTCAGTAGAGCAGTGCTTCTTTACATCAGTGGATATCCTGTCCCAAAGCTTCCATTAAGGTCATAATTTCATTACCTCTAACAAAATGTATGTATTTTTTTCTCAACAAATTGTAACATGAAATTTTAAATACATGTATTTTATGAAGAAACTGTGATGTGTGCAGTATACATTTTAAGGGACGTAATTCACAAAACAAGTATGTAAATCAGAACAATAAACATGGAACAACAGGGAAATAACTGATAAGCTATGGGGATACAAAATATACATGAGAAAACAGAAAGTTGTTTTGTCATTCATGAAGATGATGGAAGAGTACAAACTACAATGGAACGGTATCTTCAGTTGCTTTATATATGATTTAATAAAGCCTGTAAGTGCAGCAAGGAGCGTGCTCAGAATCACAGAATCACAGAATTGTCTAGGTTGGAAGAGACCTCAAGATCATCAAGTCCAACCTCTGAACTAACATTAACAGTCCCCACTAAACCATACCACTAAGCTCTACATCTAAACGTCTTTTAAAGACCTCCAGGGATGGTGACTCCACCACTTCCCTGGGCAGCCCATTCCAATGCCTCATAACCCTCTCAGTAAAGAAGTTCTTCCTATCTCCAACGTAAAGCACCCCTGGCACAACTTTACATCATTCCCCCTCATCCTGTCACCAGGCACATGGGAGAATAGACCAATAGGCACAATGGGAGAATAGACCCCACCTCGCTACAGCCTCCTTTAAGGTACCTATAGAGAGCAATAAGGTCGTCCCTGAGCCTCCTCTTCTCCAGGCTGAACAAAACCAGCTCCCTCAGCCACTCCTCGTGGGACTTGTTCTCCAGACCCCTCAACAGCTTTGTTGCCCTTCTCTGGACTCGCTCGAGCACCTCCATGTCCTTCTTGTAGTGAGGGGCCCCAAACTGAACACAGTACTCGAGGTGCAGCCTCACCAGAGCTGAGTACAGGGGGACAATCACTTCCCTAGCCCTGCTGGCCACACTGATTTTTTTACAAGCCAGGATGCTGTTGGCCTTCTTGGCCACCTGAGCATACTGCTGGCTCATATTCAGCCGACTATCCACCAATACTCCCAGATACTCCTTTAAGGATACCTGGTCAAAGGAGTTATAAACCAGAACATGCAAAGATAAACATGACTGATAAAACACAAGTGAGGAGGTGATAAAAGCAAACTGGGCTGGTCAGTCTGCTTGTCTGGCTGAGCCCTGCACCGACTCCCCAGTAGCTTGTCCTGTATGTATGTTGCAAGGACACAGTGCAGCTACTGGTGAGACCTGTGTGTGTGTGAGCAGAAAGTGGTGCCAGATCCTGGAGCCTGTGAGGGTCTTCTCCTCCCAGCCACTGGTGTAGGAACAATGTGTGCCCCCACACCAGCTATAGGGTATGTGAGGGGAGTGAGGGGCTGCAGGTCACAGCTGGTTTGCCTGGTGCTGGCTGCTGAGGGTAGTGTCTGTGTCTGCTCCAAACCACCAGGTGCATGGTGTGTGTGTGCATTTGCTGGAGCAGCCAGCAGGAAGGGGACCCGTGGGACAGGTGAGATGAGGACAGGGGTGCCGGCTGGGCAGAGGGGCCCTGCTGGTGCTTGGGGTGCCTGTGAGCATGCATGTGCTGGTGAGCCTGGAGGGGGGGATGTGTGTGTCTGCACCAGGGAGCTGCTGTCTGCACCAGCCTGAGGGCAGGAGAGAACTGGGCTGTCTGTGCTAGTGTGGTGTGTGAGGTCTGGAGGGGTGCTGCTGAAGGCAGGTGCCTTGAGACCTCAAATCTCTGGCATGCCAGATAGGGCTCTAGAGGCTGGGACTGACTTTCCAGCAGCTGGGACAAGACCAGAATGGTGAAAGGTTGCTAACATGGTGAAAAATACAAATAGAGTAAGTCAATTTTAATCAATTTTAATCAAATTAATAAATTTAATCAATTTTAATCAAAAATAGTGTTAGTCAATTTCAAAATTGATACATAACCCCTTCAATTCTGTAGTTCTATGATTCTGTGATAAGTAAATGATGACATCTGATTTTTTTGGCAAGGTGACCTTGACAAGATTTACTTCATTAGTGTGAACTTTATGTCCCACCTAGGATTATGAGTTAGCTTTACAAAACTGAAAAGAGCTAACTGGTGACAGGCCATCTAAATAAACATAAGAGAAGAATTTAATACATTAAATCCCAGACTATAATCCCTAAGGTTGGAGCTGGTGCTTAGGGACATGGTCTAGTGAGACCATGATCCTACTACCCCATGAATCATCACCCTACTACCAATGTCACGCACTAAACCATTAAAACATTTCACTGCACTCCAGCCTTCATATAGGTAGCCCACGATGATGGCCAGCTGCAGCCATGGCTTGAAGGTGTTCCTGGAAAGCCCTTGGCAGGCACCAAGCTCATCCACCAGCTCCTTCACAACCTTGCACTTGTCAGCCATGTATGGCACTGGAGGCAATCATCCCAAACTACCATACCCCAGGTGTCATCAGAGTCACTATGTTCTTTGACCTCTTCCTCCTGCTCCTTACCCATCCTTGTGGAGCTTCCATGCTTGCTCCTGCTGCCCTGCTCATGGCTCCTTTTCCTGAGCCACCAGCAGAGCCCAAAGAGCAAGATGAGGAGCCCAGCAAAGGCCCAGAGCTGCCACTGCTGCAAGACAGTGAAGAGCAGGGCTCCCAGAGCCACACAACTCTGTTCCTAGCTCCTCTGCTCCACCTCATACACCAGCTGAGCCATGTCCTGATTCAGCTGCTCTGCACACTGCTGCACGTGCTCATGCACGTCCACATCCATATGACCAGCCACCTACCGCAGCCTCTGGGCAATGCAAGGAAGATCATCAGCAACATGGACTGCAGGAGGCGTGTGCCACACTCACCGATGGCCAAGGCCACAGTGTGGCAACACTACCAGCTGCTGGCCCTGATGTCAGCCTCACCCCCCACCCCCCCATCGTGACTCATCCTCTGTGCTGTCACAGGCCCCACAGCCACATCACAGCATTCCCTCTCGCCTTGCCTTGCACCTGCTCACACCACCTACATCCAAACGGGACCTCCTCTGACACAGTTTTTGCTAATACCTCAGGTCCTGTCACTGTCCCCAGAGAGCAGAGCTCAGCACCTCCACTCCCCTTGTGAGGGAGCTGCAGGCCGCCATGAGGCCTGCCCTCGGCCTGCTCTGCTCTGGGCTGAACAAACCGAGAGACCTCATCCCCATCTGCCACATTTTCCCCTCTAGACCATTCACCATCTTTTCAGCCCTCCTTTGGACACTCTCTGATAGTTTTATATCTTTCTTATACTGTGGTGCCCTAACTGCACCACAGTATTTGAGGGGAGGGCATGCCAGCGCAGAGTTGTTGCGGAATTGATTTTACATAGCTTTGAGTTAGGGCAATTCAGGACTTACTTTATACCTTTAAAGTAATTAACAAGGTTAGATAACATGATTTTTAACAGTACTTTATCAGCACTAAATCATCAGCCGACCTAACACAATGATTTCAACAGGATTTGCTACAATAGGAATAGTGACTTAGTTAAAGGTTTGAGAATGGCAAGGTTCACCAGAGACTTTCTGCAAGTTCTGAGAGGTTTTTAAATCCAGTTATGCATGCTTCCAAAATACTCCCTAGAGTGAATTGCTCACCCTGCTTCAGTGTTTGTCTGTGGATAAACTTGTTCTTCAAGGAGTCAGCCCTGAGGTGCACTTTCCCTCAGGGGTACCTTGAGAGGCATCCCAGCTCAGGCGATCGAGGGTGTAGCCCACTGTGGCCTGTGGAGAGCTCATGGGGCTCATTGCTTAGGACAACTATTTATAGGACTGCGAGACGATTGACTGTTAGTACATTTCCATCCTGGCCATGGTTCAGATAAGGCAATTTTGGTATTCTCCACCAACCTTGCCATTCCGTCAGCTTCCAGAATACAAAGTTCTGTCACTCCCCAGGCTGGGCTACAGTCTAGGCTGCAGGGTCAGAGATGCAATAAAGGAGTGCCTGTGTGTACTCACCAGTTATGCCTGTTGACCATTGACAATGGAGGACTGACATAACTAGTTACGCTTGAGCCAAAGCTGAGATTTGGAGAAAGCTACTCCACCACAGAGATACCAGCCTGTTGCAATCCTGAGAGAGTTCAAATAGGCTTTTCTCTGGACAATTAACATCTAATAACACTATTCTAATATTTTTACTTATTGTTACCAGTTATTTCTTGTATCTCTTAGCACAGCTAGTGCACAGTACTGCTCTTATACAACATATGGTTTGGGGAAATTGCTTTATAACAGATTAGAAATCTCAAATATTAAATAGTCTTAAATATTATTATTATTATTTTAAAGCTGTTTTGTTTCTAAGTACTTAGGACTTACATGTCAATGTTGTGTGTGAATATACTGAATGCATGATTCATAGCATAATACATAGTATGTATAGCAGATGTTTAAGTTTGTACTCTTTGTTGTGTAAGAACAGAATATTGTGTACATGTATATTCTTGCATTTAATATGTGGGAAAGGAAAACATTTTATCATAATTTTCTAAGTTCCTCTACATTCTTACTCAACTCCCACACAGCCATTCTGTATAAGCAGTATAAAAAGTTTGTGTGTAGTAAAGAATGAGTATTTTAGGTTTGGTTGCAGAAAGATGATGCACAGCTTGCCCTTTCTTTGAAAACTTGTCCTTGACTTAGCATGGCATGAGAAGCAAATAAACTGCGGGAGAACAAGAGAACAGGAAAATAATATAAGAGTTCAGAGCATTATCCTGTCTTTCTTAACCTCCTCAACTTACAGACAAAAAGAGAGAAAATCAAAATAATTACTAACTTACATCTCAAGACTACCTGCATTTGAGAAGTTGCCTAGGTAGAAATTCCAGATAGGCTTTCCTTTCCCCTCAATAGGCTGTGACAAAGCTTTTTGGAAAGCACCTGGAAGCACCTATTGTTCTGTACATTTATACTCAAAAAACTATGTTCAAAAAACAACCTTTAGGAGCCTGATAATATTTAGAAGCTGCTTTTCCTACATGGCTCCAGATTCTCCTTGAGTGTGCACAGATTAGTCATAACTGTTCTAAGATCATTAATAACTTGTGTCCCAGTTCAACAGCAGCTGTCATCTTGTACATCGGGGAAAGTGTTTTTTTGTTTGTTTGTTTGTTTTGCTTGTTTGTTTTTTTTTTTTCATAAAGTAATAAAGGATTTTATGCTGGCAGGTATTCTTTCTAAATTGTTCAGAAGAACACTGAAAAAGAAACGAGTAAATAATAGAAAAAAAAAAAAAGTCTCTAAGCAGAGTCATTTAATATAATAGCTAGTGCTTCTAAAGCTATTACAGTAAGTTCAGAAAAAAAAAAAAAAAATCAGAAAGTGGCACATATATAGAATATCCCTAGTTGAAAGGAACCCACAAAGATTATCGAGTCCAACTAGTGGCTCCACACAAGTCTACCAAAAAGTCAGACCATATGACTAAGAGCATAGTCCATACGCTTCTTAAACTCCAAACACAGTACTCGAGGTGAGGCTGCACCAGCACAGAGAAGAGCAGGACAATCACTTCCCTTGACTGACTAGCAATGCCGTGCTTGATGTACCCCAGGGTACAGTTGGCCCTCCTGGCTGCCAGGGCACACTGCTGGCTTATATTCAACTTGCTGTCAACCACAACCCCCAGATCCCTTTCTGTGGGGCTGTTCTCCAGCATCTTGTTGCCCAGTCTGTATGTACAGTCAAGTTACCCTTTCCCAGGTGAAGGACCTGGCACTTGCTCTTGTTAAACTCCATGTGGTTGGTGATTGCCCAGCTCTCCAATTTGTCCAGATCTCTCTGCAAGGCTTTTCCAACCTCAGCCAAGTATACAACTACTCCCAGTTTAGTATCATCAGCAAATTCACTCAAAACACCTTTTTACACCTGTACTCCAGCCAAATAATTTATAAAAGCATTGAGAAGAACTAGGCCTAAAACGGAGCTCTGGGGGACCCCACTGATGACTGGCCACAAGCCTGATGTAACTCCATTTACCATAACCATTTGAGTCCTACCCGTCAGCCAATTGTTCACCCATTGCATGATGTTTTTATCTAGCGGTAATTGGACATTTTGTTGAGTAGGATCTTATGAGAAACTGTAGCCAAAGCTTTACAGAAATCCAAAATTCCTTTTTGTTTGTTTGCTTGTTTTGTTTTGTTTTAAAAAGTTTAGGAAGTATTACAGAGAGGAATTAAAATAGGAAATTAATTTCTGTATAGAGAATTTTACACTGAACGAAAGAAAAGTTTATATTTTCAGCAAGTATTTTCACATGCTTAGGCAACCTGTAAACCTTTTCTCCAGTTCAGGTTTCTAAGATTCTTTTTTTCTGAATTTGTGTTGTTTTGTTATTTTGGTATATAAAGTTCTACTTAATTTTGTTTTCAAGATAACAAAAACAGCATTTTTTTTCTAGAGTTTACTGATGACTTATACTCTTATCTAATATTTTAACAGAAAGAACATACTTTTTTTTTTTTTTTTTTTTTTTAATAATATATTTTGAAAGACAACACCCTTTCTTTACCAGCTGGAGCTGTCAAAGTTCAAGTTCCTCTGTGAGAAAAATTTCCTGACTTTCCCATGATTTTTCAGTTATGATTTGTCCTCAGTGAAGTCACACTGGCTGTCACCAGCCACCTGCTTATTTTCCACATGTCTTAACATAATTTTCAGGATTATGAGCCCCGTGATCTTACCTGGCCCAGTGGTGGACTGACTGGCTTCTAATTCCCTGGGTTTTCCTTGTTTCCCTTTTTAAAACAGCCATTATGTTTCTCCTCTTCCAGTCAGTGATGATAAACTTATATTTTTTTTATCAAAAAACAAACAAACACTTTCATTCAATTGTCTTTCATTGCATATTCCTAGAATAGATGAAAAGAAAGAAAATAATTGTTTTTGTTTTGTTTTGTTTTACCATTGTATAATGACAGAATTCCACAGCTTGACATGGAGGGAAATTTTGTTGTTTTCTTTTTCCTGAAAAGAAAATCAGTACTGTATGTTTTCTGTCAAACATTTCATGTAAACTGATGACGGAATATATGCTATCAATCCATGTGAATAATCCAAGAAGTGGTTCTAAAGAGATAAACGCAACATGCTATGCTATCAAAAAATGTGCCATAATATGGCTTTAAAAATCCCCTAGTTAATGTGGCAGATAGAAAGAAGCAACTATGATAAAGCACAGGGGCTAAAAGAAAATATAAATAGGCATGTAAATTATTTACCTGATATGATACACCTTCCCACTGTTGAGATTATTTTCAAAACAGCAACAATCCCATTAGATTTTTTAAGAACATTTAGTAAATTAAGGAACTTCAAAAGTTTCTTTATTAACTTAAAAGCCTGTTTTTTTCTTGCCCAACTGATAGACATTTTAGTTATATTGCTTACTGACCTATCATCATCATGGTAAGCACTACTTGGAGTAGGAACTCACTCACTTCAGCTTTTCAAAAGCATCTATGTTCCTATACCTGAATATTTGCAATTTACTTCTATGAACATTGGTAATTCTTCTATATTATTTTGTCTACTATTTCACCCTTTCACTGGCAGGGTTGGGGCCACCTAGGCCCCAGTGCTCACAATCCTTGCAATTTAAATGAGACTTTTTAATCTCTCCTGGCAGTTTCATTGGTGCCTGTGAAGCAGCATGGGGAAACAGTCTGAAGGCTGGACAAGCCTCAGCAGTCTATCCACAACATCCATGATTAGAATCCCTAAAAAGGAATAAATCTCCTCAGACAAGAAGTCAGGTAGGCAGGTGCTCTCCTCCATCACAGCAGTTGGGAGTCTCCCATAACTATCATCCACTACTTCCTCCCAGTGCAGATGAAAAGCTCAGGCATGGCCCACCGTTGTGTCTCCCCCTGGCAGAGCTTTCTTCTGTTTGTGTGTAGCACTAAGATGTAGAACCTGTTGTTGCAGGTCTGTGGAAGAAGCAGCAACCATCCTCCTGCTGCCATTAGACATGCTCTCAGCCTTCTCCAAAGTAGTGAATGGACACTTGGTATTAGCCACATGACATCAGTTTGCACAACCCGCCTTAACATGCTTAACTTTCAGTTTAGCAGTTTTTTTTCTTCATACTTCAGCTTTCATTAGAAATCCTGGGAAGTTAGTAATACTGTTTTTCTTCTGTTTGTAGTTCTACATCGAGTTCTAACATGAGTGATGCTGTGAAAAGACTTTATATACCACAAACACAAACACAAATACAAACAAAACTTTAGTGTGCCAGAGTAGCTATATAGATGATTTTTATCTCCTGTTCATCAGCCACTAGTTTCCTGTTTCTCCATAAAATATTGATGCGGTTAACACACAAGGAAACATTTCTGCAGCTCTGATTATCTGGAACCTGTACCTTTCTACCTTTTTCAGTTTCCAATTCATTTCAGATTTTGGTAGAATGTATTTTTTTGTTGAGGTGCCTCCAAATTTTTCTCTTTCTCTGCTGTTGTTTATCTCCATAATTGCCTTGTTTGTTGGTGGACCACAGGGAACAGGGAAAGTCAATGTGAAATATGCAGTGATACATAATGCAAAGTGCTGCATTAACATAGACTGCCAAAGGAAAGGACTGGGGGGGGGGGGGGGAGGAGGGAGGGGAGGAGTATTTTGAAGGTAGCATTTTCAGATGTATATTTGTGTATTTTAAACTCCCAGTGGTTTCTCCCTGAAGTCAGAAACGGAAAGAATATAAAAAAATCAAATTCCCATTGTTCAAATCCAATCAAAATCAAATCCCAGTAAGAAATCCAAAACAGTATTATTTCACAGAATCACAGAATTTCCTAGGTTGGAAGAGACCTCAAGGTCATCGAGTCCAACCTCCAACCTAACGCTAACAGCCCTCCACTAAACCATATCCCTAAGCTCTACATCTAAACGTCTTTTGAAGACTTCCAGGGATGGTGACTCCACCACTTCCCTGGGCAGCCTGTTCCAGTGCCTCACAACCCTTTCAGTGAAGAAGTTCTTCCTAACATCTAACCTAAAACTCCCCTGGCTCAACTTAAACCCATTCCCCCTCGTCCTGTCACCAGGCACGTGGGAGAACAGGCCAACCCCCACCTCGCTACAGCCTCCCTTGAGGTACCTAAAAAGAGCGATAAGGTCACCCCTGAGCCTCCTCTTCTCCAGGCTGAACAAGCCCAGCTCCCTCAGCCGCTCCTCGTAGGACTTGTTCTCCAGGCCCCTCACCAGCTTTGTCACCCTTCTCTGCACCCGCTCAAGCACCTCGATGTCCTTCTTGTAGCGAGGGGCCCAAAACTGAACACAGTACTCGAGGTGCGGCCTCACCAGAGCTGAGTACAGGGGGACGATCACCTCCCTAGCCCTGCTGGTCACGCTGTTCCTAATACAAGCCAGGATGCCGTTGGCCTTGGCCACCTGAGCACACTGCTGGCTCATATTCAGCCGACTATCAACCATCACTCCCAGGTCCTTCTCTGCCTGGCAGCTTTCCAACCATTCCTCTCCCAGTCTGTTTGTGTAATTTGGTATTTGTGTAATACCATCTGCTTATCAGGTCAAAACGGTCAGATCACCTTTGGTTTCACTGGTGGCTCCACTGATTTCCAATGAACTGTTGTACCAGTGAGATTTTCAAAGCTGTTTCTCACAGCAGTATCCCAGTATCTGACATTTATATGTGTCTTACATTCTGTATTTTTGGAAGATTGCAATTATATGGACTGTACTGACATATATTCCAGTGTATCAAGCTGAGATAGGATGTTCTGGATTGACAAGATGCTTTCACTATAAATTGTCCATTCAATATTCATATAATCTGAAAACTAAATGTTCTCTTTAAAATCGTAGATTAAAGAATTAAAGATAATTTTGTAGCTAGATATTAAGAAGTTGTTGCACAGAAGAAATTGCACTGGCTATTTATTTTCTGGCAGTTTTTTTGGAGTCTAGTCTATTATCTTTAATATTTTAATGTATACAATGGATTGATTGTACTGTATTGATTTTAAGTTCTTCTATTTATTTTCATTGTCATTTTTTGTGTATGTATGGAAATTATTATAATATTTTACAGAAGTTTATTACTGGTTTTATTAATTGCATTGTTAATCCAATGAAAAATGGCACTAGGTTAGTGTAACAAGAGCTATTTAAATAATCATAGAATCACATAATCATAGAATCATTGAATAGGTTGGGTTAGATGGGACCTTTAATGATCATCTAGTCCAATCCCCCTGCCATGACATCTTTCCCTAGATAAAGTTGCCCAAAGACTTGTCCAACCTGACCTTGATCACTTCCAGGGATGGGGCATGGATGAGCTTGAACACTTTCAGGAATGGGCAAATATTTCTCAAATATAGTATCCTTCTGGACAAAATGTCCAGCATACAGATAGACAAATACATAATATGATGGGTGAACAATTGGCTAATAGGTTGGGCTCAGAGGGTTATAATAAATGCGGTTACATCAGAATTGTGGACAGTCACTACTGGGGTTCTAAGAGGGCCCATTTTAGGGAAAGTTGTCCTTAATGTTTTCATTAAGGAGAACTTGGACATTAAGGACTTGGATGCAGGACTTGAAAGTGTACATAGTAAGTTTGCATACAACACTAAACGGGGAGAAGCAGTGACACCCTCAAAGGTTGAGAGGCCTTGTAGAGAGATCTTGACAAATTAGAGGGCTGGGCAATAACCAAGTGCATGAAGTTCAACAAGAGTAAGTGCCAAATTCTGCCCCTGGGATGGGGCAATCCTAGACATATGTACAGACAAAGGGATGAGAAGCTAGAAAGCAGACTTGCAGAACATGATTCTGGAAGATAGCAAGTTGAATATGAGTCACTGGTGTGCCCTGGAAGCCAAAAGGCCCAGCTATAACCTGGGCTGTCTCAAGCATAACATTGCTAGTATCTCAAGAGAAGCAAATGTCCCTTTCTACTCTGTACTGGTGCAGCCTTACCTTGACTACTACTTGCAGTTTTGGGCACCACAGTATAGGAAAGATATAAAACTATCAGAGCGTCCAAAGGAGGGCTGCAAAGATGGTGAATGGTCTAGAGAGGAAGATGTAGGAGGTGGGGCTGAGGTCCCTTGGTTTGTTCAGCCCAGAGCAGAGCAGGCCGAGGGCAGGCCTCATGGCGGCCTGCAGCTCCCTCACAAGGGGAGTGGAGGTGCTGAGCTCTGCTCTCTGGGGACAGTGACAGGACCTGAGGTATTAGCAAAAACTGTGTCAGAGGAGGTCCAGTTTGGATGTAGGTGGTGTGAGCAGGTGCGAGGCAAGGCGAGAGGGAATGCTGTGATGTGGCTGTGGGGCCTGTGACAGCACAGAGGATGAGTCACGATGGGGGGGTGGGGGGTGAGGCTGACATCAGGGCCAGCAGCTGGTAGTGTTGCCACACTGTGGCCTTGGCCATCGGTGAGTGTGGCACACGCCTCCTGCAGTCCATGTTGCTGATGATCTTCCTTGCATTGCCCAGAGGCTGTGGTAGGTGGCTGACCATGTGGATGTGGATGTGCAGGAGCACATGCAGCAGCGCACAAAGCAGCTGAATGAGGACCTGGTGCTTAGGGACATGGTCTAGTGGGTGGCATTGGTAGTAGGGTGATGGTTGGACCAGATGATCTTGAAGGTCTTTTTCAACCTTAGTGATTCTATGATTCTAGGAAGTTCAACAAGAGGAAGTTCAAGACTCTGCACCTGAACTTCTCTCACCCCCCCCTTTTTTTTTTCTTTCTTCTCCCACCTCCACCCCCAAGGTTTTGACTATGAGTAGATTGAACTGGAGCTTGTTCTCCTGAGTTGTTTTGCATTTTTCCCTTCTAAAGGCTCAACATGAGCAAGCAGTGTGCACTTACAGCCCAGAAGGCCAATGCGTCCTGGGCTGCATCAAAAGAGGTGCGACCAGCAGGTCAAGGGAGGGCATTGTCCCCTTTTTGAAACCCCACCTGGAGGACCATGTCCAGGTTTGGGGTCCCTGGCACAAGAAAGATGTGGACCTTTTAGAGTGAGTCCAGAGGAGGGGTACAAAGATGATCAGAGGACTGAAGCACCTCTCCTATGAGGAAAGACTGAAAGCTGGGGAAGTTCATCCTGGAGAAGAGAAGGCTCTGGGGAGACCTCATTGTGGCCTTTCAATATTTTAAGGGGTCTTGTATAAAGGATGGAGTAGGACTGTTTACTCTGGTAGATAATGATAGGACAAGGAGGAACGGTCTTAAACTAAAAGAGGATAGATTTAGATAAGACATTAGGAGGAAATTCTTCCCTGTAAAGGTAGTGAGGCACGGGACTGGGCTGGCTAGAGAAGTCGTGGGTGCCCCATCCCTGAAGATGTTCAAGGCCAGGCTGGATAGGGCCTTGGGCAACCTGACCAAGTGGGTGGCATCCCTGCCCATGTCAGGGGATTTGGAGTTAGATGATCTTTCAGGTGTCTGCCAACCCAAGCCATTCTACGATTCTATATAGGCTTTCAGGGTCCCTCTGGGTTCCATCCCTTCTTTCTGTTATGTGAACTGATACTGACACAATAGAAGCTACTCAGCTTGGTGTCTTCCCCAGACTTGTGGAGGGTGCACTCTTTCCCACTGTCTACGTCATTAATAATGGCATTAAACAGTACCAGCTCCAGTACTGATCCCTGCGGGACAGTATTCATCACTGATCTACCTGGATTTTGAGCCTGATTTTGACTGCAGCTCTCTGGTTACAGCCATCCAGACAGTTCTTAGCTATCAAATCCATCAAATCTGTGTCTTTCCAAGTATGCTGTGTGGGACCAGGTCAAAGACCTTACAGAAGTCCAGGTAGATGACATCAGTTGCTCTTCCCTTGTCCACTAATGTAGTCATTCCATCACAGTAGGCCACTAGATTGGTCAGATTTGTCATAAATCCTATTGATTTTCACTAGATAAGCTTCCAGTACTTGTTGTTGTTGTTCAAGTTCAGTATCAGAACTTGTTATATGAAACATCTTATTTATGCTTTACATTATCAGTGCAAAAAGACTTTTTATTGTCTATCTAATGTGCTTTTTCTGTTTCCATTTTTCTTTCCCTCTTTCTTTAATATGAGAACTTCTAGAAGCTTTTAAAACAATTAAAAATATTCATCATTCAGAATCCAGAGAACAGAATGGCTGGTGCACCAATTTTTTTTTATTACTTTTTTTCCTCTTGAGACAGTAATTTCAAAAGAAAATCTAACTTTATTATCTGTTGTTTAACATTAACACAATGCCTAGCTTTTAATGTAATGGATGAGCTTCTGATACATAATGAGGCATTTTTCAGAGATATAGAATGCCAATATTACTGATGACTTTTCCTTCGTTTTTCCTTAGTATCACATATGCCCTTTATAACTAACGGACCAATTTAAGTAAACTATAAAAGTATGTCTCCATAGGACTAAGACCCAGCACATCACTCTCAATCTTCTTTGTTCTTCATTATTCAGTGAGCAAACTTGGCTTACTTAATGTAGCAAGATAAAGTTATTTTGGGATATTAGTTGAATGGTTCTGCATCAGTGTTTTCTAATTATAAAAGTACTTTTCCCATAAGTTAAAAATGATGTTATTACTACAGATTTCTGTCTCATGGCAATGTAAAATCGTTATGCTATTTATCAATTCTAATATTCAACTTTGATATTAAAGCACAGACCAAAACCTTAGGAACATTATTTTTTCAGTTTTAGAGACAGACCCTGCAAATGATCTTAGATGTTAGGGAGTGATGAGGTTGGGCTACCTGCAAGGCCAGAAAGCTCCAAGCTTATGTTGAGGTGGCTGGCAAGGCAACGACTTGCCAAGGGGCACAATCCCATGGTACCCAGCTAGCAGAGCAGGGATAGGAGGTGGATGGTGACAAGGGTGCCTGATAAGTAGACAAGTCCTCAGTGACTTGCAGCCACATGGGAAGTTGTGTCAATGAAGCAGGTCCAGGATCACTGTAGCAATGCTGAAGCCTAACTCTCGCAATGACCCACTGTGAGCACCTGCATAGAAATGCTGCTCCTATGCAAAGGTCACAGGTCACAGACAGGCTTCCTGCAGCTCTTTCTCATCCAGCCCTTCTCACAGTCATCTGTTTGTTGTGTCTAAGGAATCCTTGAACACAGGCCAACAAGCACCATGGTGTGTTCAGGGTCCAATGCTGTGAACTGGCTTTAATCATTTTTTGGTTTCAGAAGAAAGATAGGATTTCATGTGAGAATGTTTTGTTCTGTTTTGTTTCTATAAGATCATATTGTACAATATAATAAGACATGACACAGCTACATGACAAGATGCTAGTGCCCTGACAAAATATATTCAACAAAAAGCTGTTTGTGACTCAGGAAAGCTGCTATCAATTCATACTTTTAGACTGAAGGTGTCAAGGGAACCTTATTGGTATACAAATGTTTTGCACCTGTTCTTTTAACAGAAACAGATTAAAACAGTAGGATGCTGGCTATATAATGCAGAGCAGAAGGTATATATCTTGTGCAGTGTAAATGAGAAACTGCGTGATTTGTCTGAAAGATTTAATGTACAATAAAAAAAAAAAAGAAGAAGAAAAAAAAGAAAAATCCTTACAGTACCATAAAATATGTTTCCTTTAAGTAAGATATTTGTCTTAAGCCAGTGAATAGTCTTTGATTTCTCCATCTTTGTAAAAGCATAGTCAACTACTTGTCACATCATACTATTAAGGAGTAATATACTGAAATATATCTCATTAAAGGAATGCAGCACACAGCAACATATGCGAATGAGAAAAAGGGTACTGCATACACAAGAGTAGCAGACTACATGACAGCAGTAAAGATAGGCACAGAATAGCTGTTATCATGAGTTTGTATTACTCTATATAATTTATATTTATATTTAAGCATTTATGTTATCCTTCAATCATTTTTATGCTGTCTTAGATAGTGGTCATTCCTTATGACCTCTCCATTTCCCTTCTTAGAGTTTTACTGGAGAATTCACTTATATATCTTTAATGTCTCCCTGGAAAAAACAGACACGTGTTTGTTCAAGAACAGGTTGGACAGGACTTTGAGCAACCTGGTCTAGTGGGAGGTGTCCCTACCCATGGCAGGGGCTTGGAACTAGATGATCTTTAAGGTCCCTTCCAAACCATAACATTCTATGATTCTATGTTTTGAAATGGACTATTTTGGGGAGAGTATTCATCAATAATTCTTAGGAAATGTATTTACATGTTGAGAAAAATACATAAATATTTTGAGAAATTTCTTTAGCTTATGAAGCTATCCCAGGCCTTTGAAATGTTCATTGAAATAAAAGTGCTAAAGAAAGCCCTGAGTGATGGGTTTGAATTCAGTGTCAACCACACTTTCAGCAGGAGATTTTACTCTAGACAGCTCCTGGGGTCCCTTCACACTTGAATGATTCTATGATTTATGAATTCTGAAAATATTTTTCATCACCATTGCTATTTGTTTTCAGTCTGTAGTATTTTTACCCTTCTGGGAAGCTAAACACCACCATATCTTGTCTCTCACTCCCCCTCCTCGAAGGGAAAGGAAGAAAAAATATGACTGATAGGCCTCAAAGGTTGAGATAAGAACAGGGAGATCACTCACCAACTACTATCATGGGCGAAACAGACTCAGCATTCAGAGATTAATATAATGTACTGCCTACTACTGAAACATTAGAGCAGTGAGAACCTAAAAGCAAACTAAAAACACCTTCTCCCTCACCCATCTACCCAATTCTACCTCCCGCCCTCGAGCAGCATAGGGGAAAGAGATATGGGGGCTGCAGTCAGTCATCACCACTGCTCCTTCATGGTCACTCTCTGCCCGTGCTCCTTGTGGGGTCCCTCCTACAGGATGACATCCTTCCCAAACTGATCCTGTGCAGGCTTCCCACAGGCAGCAACTCTTCAAGAACTGCTCCAACATGCATCTGTACCATGGGGTCCATCTGCCAGGAGCAAACTGCTCCAGCATGGGTCCAGCATGGGCGGCAGTTCCCCCCAGCCCCCTTGCTACTGCTCCTCTCCATGGGCTGCAGCTCAAGCCCAGGGACTGCTCTGCGGGGGCTCTCCATGGCCTGCAGCCTCCTCCAGGCCACATCCACCTGCTCCACTGGGGGCTCCTCCACGGGCTGCAGCGTGGAGATCTGCTCCATGTGGGACCCATGGGCTGCAGGGGGACAGCCTGCTCCACCAGGGGCCTCTCCACAGGCCACAGGGGAATTTCTGCTCTGGCACCTGGAACACCTTCGGCCCTCCTTCTGCACTGACCTGGAGGTCTGCAGGGTTGTTTATTTTACATTTTCTCTCTTCTCTCCTTCAGTTGCTGTCCCACAGAAGCTGTTTTTTTGTTGTTGCTTGGTTGTTTGTTTTTTGTTGTTGTTGTTTTATTTTTATTTATTTTATTTTTTTCTCTTGTTTTTTTTTTTTTTTTTTTTTTTTTTCCCTTTCTTAAATCTGCTCTCACAGAGGTACAACCAACATCACTCACTGGCTCAGCACCAGCCAGTAGCAGGTCCCTTTTGGAGCCAACTATAGTGGGTTTACGTGTCAAGGTTTTGGTAGCAGGGGGCCATAGGGGTGGTTTCTGTGAGAAAGATCTAGAAGCTGCCCCATGTTTGGGAAGGGCCCCACTGTTTTCCAGAGCTGAGCCAATAAGCGATGTTGTTTTGCGCCTCTGTGAGAGCATATTTAAGACAGGGAAAAAAACGCTGCGCCACACAGCAGCTGGGAGAGTGAAGGGAGTGAGGAACAGCCTTGCAGGTGCCAAGGTCAGTGTAGAAGGAGGGGGAGAGGTGCTCCAGGCGCCGGAGCAGAAGTCCCCTGCGGCCTGTGGTGAGGACCATGGTGAAGCAGGATGTCCCCCTGCAGCCCATGGAGTACCACGGTGGAGCAGGGTTCCACGCTGCAGCCCGTGGAGGAGACCACGGTGGAGCAGGTGGCCCTGCACTGAAGGAGGCTGCTGCCTGTGGAAGACCCCTGCCAGAGCAGATTCCGGGCCGGACCTGTAGCCCGTGGAGAGTAGACCACGCAGGAGCAGACGACCTGGCAGGAGCTGCTGCCAGTAGGGGAGCCAGGTTGGAGCAGCTTAGGGATATGGTTTAGTGGAGGGCTGTCTTAGGGATATGGTTTAGTGGAGGGCTGTTAGCGTTAGGTTGAAGGTTGGACTCGATGACCTTGAGGTCTCTTCCAACCTAGAAATTCTGTGATTCTGTGATTCTGTGATTCTGAGTTTTCTCC
Source organism: Aythya marila (assembly GCF_965140915.1). NCBI lineage: Eukaryota > Metazoa > Chordata > Aves > Anseriformes > Anatidae > Aythya > Aythya marila. The sequence continues at coordinate 46,555,215 of NC_139042.1, read as the reverse complement.
TGAGGGATGGACCCCGTGGTATGGACCCATATGTGGAGCAGTTCTGGAAGAGCTGCTGCCTGTGGGAAGCCCACGCCAGATCAGTTCATCAAGGACTGCATCCCGTGGGTGGGACCCCACAGCACAGGGGACGAGAGTGACCAAGAAGGAGCGGCAGAGAAGAAGTGCTGTAGACTGACCATAACCCCCATTCCCCCGTTCCCCTGCGCCACTCGGGGGGAGGAGGTGGAAGAGGGTGGATTGGGGGGGGGAAGGTGCTTTTGGTTTCTTTCCTTTGTTTCTCATTTCTCTAGCTTGTTAGTAATGAGCAATGAATCTTACTATCTTCTTATGCTGAGTCTGTTTTGCCCGTTACAATAATAATTGCATGATTTTCTCGTCCTTATCTCAACCCTTGAGCCCTTTTTACATATTTTCTCCCCATTCCTCTTTGAGGAGGGGGAGTGAGAGAGCGGCTGTGGTGGAGCTTGGCTGCCCACTCAAGCGGAACCACGACACCAACTGGAACTGGATCTTATCTAACAGGGGACTCTTGTCACAGAAGCCACCCCAGCAGCCCCTTCCTAAGAAACCATTGCCACGTAAACCCAATACAGAGTAAAATTAATAATATATTCTGTGAGTTTTAGGATTACCAAAATAATGAGTCTTTAACAAAACAACAAAAAAAAATGTTTTGTTTTGTTTGTTTTGTTTTGTTTTTTTTTTTTGAAAGAAGCAAAGGATAATGACAGAGAGTTACCAAGCTGACTGTTGTTTTGTTTTGTTTTGTTTTTTTTCCAATTGCTATTTCATTCTGTTGTATTTTTTATGTTGTTCTGAAACTTTCAAAATCTTAGTTGCATATACATGTTTACATCTGTGATTTTGTTTGTTTATTAAATGTATTTTAAAATGGACAGAAAAAAATATACTAGAAAAAAAAATATAGACTCCTTTATGCAGAGCAAAATGCTGTCATAAATATTTATTTATTTAGACCTACAGTTTGGATCTCTGATTACTGTTCTTGAAACCAGTATCATGAAGTTATAGGTTCATCTGAAAAACAAATGAGCAACAACAAGAACAAAAACCCACACATATATAATCACAATTGTTCCTATTTTGTTGCCAGAATTCCTGTTATGAAGCTATTGCTTTCAAATATGAAAATATTTGCCTTTATTTGACAAGTGTTTTGTGTGAAAGAACAAAACAAGACAAAACAAAACACAAAACTAGTCAACCCCGTGGCTTACTGGTTAACTATCCCTCTTTGGAGTTCAATATTTAAGAGCTGATGTTCCAGCTGTGCAATTCAATACAGTTTTATACCTGAAATTTCTGTATGCAATTAAATGAATTCCAGCTACATTTGGCATTTATCTGAACACTCAGATGAATAAACATTCTCCTTGACAAATATTTGCAAATGAGAATCAGAAGAGGTTGCAAAGCCAGTCAAAATGAAAATCAAATACATCTATACAAATTGAGAACTGGAAAAGCCATATAGTAGAAGATACGTCTCTGCATAGGGTTCTTCAAACCTATGGATGGGAGGTTTTCTAGCACAGAAATAGACTTGGACTGTTATTGATGTATGCACTATACACTTTTTTTGTTGTTGTTGTTGTCCACCAGAGGCCTAAATGACACAGTGTAAGAAGGTTGATAAATTACAAAACACCAGTGAGGTAGAATAAGGAAATTATGTAGTACTTAAGTACCATGGGGCAATGCATATCTGGACATACTGATGCAAATGAGACCTGGACAGCTGCCTAGCTCTGACTGACTACATTAATCCAGCACCCGACAGCAAAGAAGCAAAAGTTAACTTTGTTATTTAACTTGTCAGCTTCATACCTTTGTTGCACATTTGGAAAAGGAGACCATTAATTGGTTCCTGATTAATTCAGGAACCAATAAATAGTGAAGACAATGACCCCTGGGGGGTGAACTCCATAACTGGATTTTGAAGTCCATTCTAAAGACAAAGTGCAGGGTGGAAATGTTGTGTGTTGTGACTGGGTCTTTGTCATGCTGAGTTGTCAGAGTGAGTTTCCTGTTCCTCTGGATCCATACTGCGGGTCCTATCTCGACCAGAGCAGCTGGGGAGGTGATTACAGTGTGTAGTCTGTGTGTGCATGAGACTGTATGGGTTAGAAGAGAAATCTTAGAGTAGAAATTATCTACTCCCTACCCTTCCCACTCAGTAAAAAAACCTTGGATTAAATGGCAGTTCTTGCAACCACCAAACCCCCAACCTTCAGTGACATTAAGAGTGCATTTAAGGGATTATTGAGATATGGAGCTTTCAAATGACATACAAATTGGTTTGAAATACTGTGTCTTAGAAAAAAAAGGAAAATATCCAATTAAAATCTCTCCCTTTATCCTTTGCCAGAAATTATTACGAAGGCAAGATATTTTGGTCAGGCAGTTTATTTCCACCGTCTATGGAATTAAATTAGGTTTGAGGAAAAAAAAATCAAAACCAAAACCACCAACTGAACAAAAGTATCGCTTATTTGAAGGAACAAGTAAAAACTAAAGGAAAGAAAAAATAAAATATAATAAATTAGTCTGATGAAGTCAAAGTAGAGAAAGCATATACAGCATTGGGAACTGCAATATCAAGCACATCTAAACAATTTTGAAGGAATGAAGGAAACAATAACAAAATTATTTTTAATTTGGGAAATTTAGTTTTAAAAAAAAAATCAGAAAGCAAAACAAACAAAAAAACAAAACAAACAAACAAACAAAAAAAAAACAGAGAACTTAATTAGAGCTTCCTGGTGCCTAACTGAATGTCCACTAGCTCTTTGTGCCAAAGTTTAAGATTTTACATAGTTTTCTCAATAAAAATGGAACAAAGTAAGAAATCATGTTATAATTTTCATTTTGTCTAGCACAATCATAACAGAAACTAATGATAAATTAATCACAGAATCATGGAATAATTTAGGTTGGAAAAGAACTCTAAGATCATCTAGTCCAACCTTTAACCTAGTAACTGAGTTGACCACTAAACCAGGTCTTAAGCACCACATCTGCACGTTTATTGAAGACCTCTAGGGATGGTGACTCAAGCACTTTCCTGGGCAGCCTGTTCCACTACCTTTTAGTGAATGTAATTTGAAAGGTACACACCTTTACAATCTATAAGAAGTTACAAATTAGACTTTTTTTGTTGTGAATGGTAATATTTAATTTATATTTATACTGGATACTACATGATTGTTATCTCCTGATATTTGAATAACACTGTTCTGTTGACATAAATAGATTTTATGTATAACAAATGTACAGTCAATCCCTTTCAGAATCTGGCTTGACGTCTCTCTCTAAGGCAGATATGTGACATATCTATATGAGAGAAGACCTACATACACACACACACATATATATAATCCTTAAACAAACTAGTTAGACTCTAACTTGACTTTAAATAGTTATGCATATACGGTGGTTTTACCCTGCCAGGCACCTAAACTTGACCACAACCACTCTCTTGCTTCCCCTCCCTCACTCTCCCCCCCATCCCCAAAGAAAGAAAAAGGTTCAGGGATTGAGGTAAGGATAATTTAATTAAAGGGAAAAGAAAGAGGTAAAAAAGAGGTAAAAACATGCAAAAGTTGTGCTGACACAAAGAGAAATAACAAAAAAAAAAAAAAAAAAAAAAAAGTTATTCTCTACTTCCCATCAATGAGCATTGTTAGGCCACATCCTGGAAACCAGGGCCTCAACACACAAGAAGATGTCTTCATAAGGACAGCACCTCCCTCTACCCCCCAATCCTCCCCCCCCCAGTTTCCCATCTTGTATTGCTGACTGTGACATCATATGGTACGGAATAAACTGGCCCTGGTGAAGTCTCCTCCCCACCTCTTGCTCACCGCAAGCCTGAGCTGTTTTGGAGAGAGTTTTGGTGCTGTGCCAGTACTGCTCATCAATAGACAAAACACTGGTGTGATACCACGGCTGTTCTACCTACAAGTGCAGATCACAGCACTATATGGGCCACTGCAGGTAATGTTAAATTCATTGCAGGCAGACCCAGTACAGCAAATCATTCTTCATTAAAGATAGAAGCAGATAAATAGCTAATTCTCAGTAGAAACCTGTTACATAATAAAATGCTGATTCATCATGGTGATGGACAAGGCACACGGAGAACTTTGACAGAAGCCTGTTCTGGCAGAAGGGTTCTCAGCAGGGAAATATGGGCATATTGAAGAAAGAAAGTCTGCTCCAACTGGTAATGATCCAGTTATATGTCATTCCAGTCTAACAAGAATCATCCATCATTCCCTTGAGGTAGTGACCAATTACAACTGGTCATTTCTTCAGCTACATGCATAATCTCTTGGTAAATAAAGGTAATTAATAGTCTGACTTAGAAAATATCTATTCATTGACATTACATACAAATAAAACATTTATCCTTTTCTCAGTAAAATTTAAGTCACGTCTTTAAACATTTTGTTCTAGTCACCAACTTTCCAGTATTCCTTGGCAGAGAAGCCATATAATTCCTTCCCTAAATATGTTCCAATCTTTTAAATAGACCACTTTAATTTAGTTGGATACCACACATTCAAATCTTTTTGGATCAAATATATTAAAAAACATTTTTCAGCTACCAGATGAGACTGCAGAACCCTCCTTTAGAATATATTCATACCTTGTTTGTTCGCTTGTTTTCAGTTGTAGCTCCAGATCAGACACTTCAAGGTTATTATGTCACTACACTCACATTTTGTGTCAGTCTTCCTCTGTAATCACTTAAATAAGTAAATATATTTATGATGTGTCTAAACAAAGTAAACAAAGTTTATGTTAATGGTACAAGCAGTTTCAGACCACTGTTACCAATGGTCAAAGGAATCCCGGCTTTGTCATTTTTCTATGTTAATACTATGTCAAATATCTTCACGTTAGATTGTCTGGATTAGATATTGGAAGGCTAAGATTATGACCGAACTCAATCCTCAGTGACAGAAAAATTACCAGCATGATTAAGTATTTACAGGATTGGATATCAACAATGAGATCTATCTGTAACAAACATTAGAGCATGCCACCTATGACATATATACTTATTAACAAATAGAATCATAGAATCATAGAATATCCTGAGTTGGAAGGGACCCATAAGGATCATCAAGTCCAACTCCTGGCACCGTACATGTCTGCCCAAAAGTTTAGACCATGTGCCAAAGTGCACAGTCCAATTGCTTCTTAAATTCAGACAGGCTTGGTGCAGTGACTATTTCACTGGGGAGCCTGTTCCAGTGTGCAACCACCCTCTCGGTGAAGAACCTCTTCCTGATGTCCAGCCTAAACTTCTCCTCCCTCAACTTAACACCATTCCTGCAGGTCCCATCACTGGTGTTTACGGAGAATAAATCACCTGCCTCTCCACTCCTCCTCACGAGGAAAGTGTAGACTGCGATGAGGTCCCCCCTCAGCCTCCTCTTCTCCAGGCTGAACAGGCTGTAATTGACCTCAGCCACTCCTCATATGTCTTCCCCTCTAGGCCCTTCACAATCTTCGTTGCCCTCCTCTGGACACTCTTCAACAGTTTAATGTCCTTTTTGTGCTGTGGTGCCCAGAACTGCACACAGTACTCAAGGTGAGGCTGCATCAGCGCAGAGCAGAGCAGGACAGTCACCTCTCTCAACCGACTAGTAATGCCATGCTTGATGCACCCCAGGATACGGTTGTACCTCCTGGCTGCCAGGGCACACTGCTGGCTCATATTCAACGTGCTGTCAACTACAACCACCAGATCCCTCTCTGTGGGGCTGCTCTCCAGTGTCTCGTCACCAAATCTGTACGTATAGCCAGGGTTGCCCCATCCCAAGTGGAGGACCTGGCACTTCCTCTTGTTAAACTTCATGTGGTTGGTGATCGCCCAGTTCTCCAATCTGTCCAGATCTCTCTGCAAGGCCTTTCCACCGTCATCAGAGTCCACAACTCCTCCAAGTTTGGTGTCGTCAGCAAATTTGATCAAAACACCTTCAAGTCCGACATCCAAGTCATTTATAAAAACACTGAAGAGAGGACTGGTCCTAAAATGGAGCTTTGAGGGACCCCACTAGTGACCATCTGCCAGCCAAATGTGGCCCCATTAACCACAACCCTTTGAGCCCTGCCTGTCAGCCAATTGCTCACCCAGTGTATGATGTTTTTGTTTAGCTGTATGCTGGACATTTTGTCCAGTAGGATATTGTGGGAAACTGTGTCAAAAGCTTTGCTGAAGTCCAAAAAGATCACATCAGCTGGTTTCCCTTGGTCAGCTAGATGGGTGATCTTATCAGAAAAGGAAATCAAATTTGGTAGGCAGGACCTACCCTTGTGAACCCATGTTGTCTGGGACCAATGACTGCATTGTCCCCCAGGTGCACTTCAATAACTTCAAGGATTATCTTCTCCATAAATTTTCCAGGAATTGATGTGAGACTGACAGGCCTGTAATTGCTAGGGTCTTCTTTCTTGCCCTTCTTGAAAATTGGCACAATCTTTGCCAGCTTCCAGTCTACTGGGACCTCTCCAGATTCCCAAGAGTGTTGAAAAATAATTGAGAGAGATCCCGCGATGACATCAGCCAGCTCTTTAAGCACCCTGGGATGAATCCCATCCACACCCATTAACTTGTATGGATCCAGGAGGAGCAGGAAATCCTGCACATGCTCAGGGTCGGCTGGGAGTTTGTCATTTTCACCATCATGGTCCTCCAGCCCAGGGTACCCTCATCATCTCCTCATCATCAGCATTGAAGACAGAGGTGAAGAAGGCATTAAATGTCTCTACTTTGCCTATGTCATTGTCTGTGAGGAGACCTTCTCCATCAAGTAGCGGACTTATGTTTTCTTTGGTTCTCCTCTTTCTGCTCCCATATCTAAAAAAAACCTTTTTATTGTCTCCCAAGGACATGGCCAGCTTCAACTCTAGCTGGGCTTTGACCACACAAATTTTCCCCCTACAAACACGAACAGCATCCCTGTATTATTTAAACTAAAAGGGGGTTGGTTTAGATTACATATAAGGAAGAAATTATTGACTGTGAGGCACCACCTAGTTGCTCAGCAAAGTTGTGGATGCCCCATTCCTGGAAGTGTTCAAGGCCAAGCTGGATGGGGCTTTGAGCAACCTGGTCTAGTGGAAGGTATCCCTGCCCCTGGCAAGGGGGTTGGAACTAGATGATATTTAAGAATGGCTTCCAACCCAAGCCAGTCTGTGGTTCTATGATTTTTCCAACTGGCTAGGGGATTTTTATTTTTTTGGAAGTTATTGTAAAGACAGAGGTATTTTACATTTATTAATTATTTATTAAATTAATATTCAACGCTTTACATGATTATTAATTTGATAATTATTAGTAATATAATTATTAATAATATGGATTAATAATTTACATACATGTTTTACATTTAATAATTGTTTATTAATTTTTTTACTCATGCATAATTCTATGATTATACTAAAGGGTGACTAGTTTTTGCCTTTTTTACAATGGCCAGTGTCAAAAGGAATAATTTTGAAGCTTCTAGGTTAATATTTGTGCGGTATTAATCTAAAAACCCAGTATAAATTAGTCTAAAATGTCAAAACCATACAGTCAAACCCAATTGAATAAAACTAAATTCACATTTTTGTAATTATTGTGGACATTTTTTCCCATTTTTAATAAGATCCATACTTTTTTTTTTCTAAATAATTGCATCATCATGTATAGGTTTTACATATGCTTGTGACAGTGTCACTTCTTTGCCAAACCGAACTTTTCCGTTTGACCTTTAAACTTGGTATTTGAAGATCTGTTTGAGGAGTATTTGCCAAGATGCCATTTTAACTGTACTCATTAAATCAAGGAGTTCTCTAGGTGTTTTTGCTTGAGTTGTCCATTCATGAAAAATGTATTTTCAGTGTTTTAAGGCACCTCATTCAAAGACTGCTTTATAATTTGCACTTGCTACTGGTGAGAGTGTCTTAGTCACTTGAAGACGTTCAACATTTTTACAAACAACAATACTGTAAAGGTTGAAATATCAAGCACTATGAATGTCTTGTGTTGAATTTATTTTTCCTTCTATGATCTCTTTCTACATGTATATATCCAAATAGGACATACGTCATAGGATATAGTCATAGGATATAGTCATATCCAAATAGGACATAAGCTCAAAGAACTGAAAAATCATGACTGAAATGAAAATTTGGTTGCAGACGTCTATAACTACTTCTTTTTATACATATGTTTAAAAAAAAAAAAAAGTATCAAATCTAAAAAATAATAGACCATTGTAATATGTGGTTTTATTAGGAATTGCTAACAATTTTAATTAGAAGATAAATTGAAATTTTACACTGCACTTTAAAACATACATGTCTAACTTTCTTTTGACCTGCTCTTCAAAGTATGTAAAATAAGAAAATGCTAAATTCATTAGCAGTTAATTATATCATTTCATTTACTTGCATGTTGTAATCAATAATTCTGTCTTCTGAATACCTTCAAATTTTCTGATAATGAAACATCCACATTACATGACATAACTTGATATAAACAGAAATTGCTTTTTATTTCTGAATTATTTATAGTTTACAGAAATTAGAAAATTTGGAGTAATAGCTCGCAGCATATACATGTAAACCCTGATGAAAGTACAGTTATGAGATAAACACACAAGGAAATACTGCAAAATACTGAAGTGTTTTGAGATATATTGGTGTATACAAGATATACAGTAACTTACATTTGTTTTTGATGTATTTTCTTTTCCCCTAGCTTAAAAGTTAATGACCTATGTGACACAAAGGTAAGCGTGTGATAATTAAAACTAGCTAGTTTTCAATAAATAAAAAATGAAAAGTCAGAGCTTACTCTGTATCATGCTATAACCTATCTTTGCCAGCAGAAAAATCCTGCAGTAACAGCCACTTACTGACGTAAGATGCTTAGATTCTAATATAAAACCACATTTTTCTTTGGCATGTCTTCTGTTTCAACTGCTAGTCCAAGTGCTAGAAGAGAAATAGAGAAATTGCCCAGTTCATAAGGGACAGGGAAAATCTGCCAGAAAGGTCCCGTGTCTTGGCAATTAGCAGTGTTCTTTAAATTATTTCAATGACTCAGTCAAAAAGAAAGTTAATTTGTACTTAGATATTTCAGTCTATATTTTTATTATTCTTGCAATGAAATTGTGATTAGCTAAACACAACAAGAGTTCTTATTCTGTGACTATGATTAGGCTAAGTGTTCTTTGCCATTTCAACTGCATACAGAAAAAAAAAAAAAAAAAAAAAAAAAGGAAAAAGGGAAATACGCCTCTTGAGAAGGAAACAAGGAAGATATCAAGTATTCAGTTTTATAGGAATATGGGTGATTGTACGATTTTTTCTTTGGAAATAGATATGACGGAAATTTAGGATAGGGTTTTTGAATATGAAGGCCATATATCAAAATATAGAAGCAGTAAAAACTCTTTTTCCTTAAGCTGTATTGGAAATGTGTAAAGTGGTTTAATACCTGTTTTCTTTATGTTATTTGCATATAATTTTAGGATATAGTTCTCCACTTTCCCCACAGAAGTAAATACCCTATTAGTTCAAAATCATTCAAAAAATTATGCTATGTGTTATTTTTTTTTAATAAAAACTTTATGTGATTCATGTATAGTAGTCTGTGAACAGTACATAATTATGTATTCTATCAAAATATTAATAAAAGTTCAACAGTAATAAAATTAATTTGAATAATTAACCTTTTATACAACAAAATCATTATGATCTTTTAACAATAAATCTATATTTATAAATAATTGCAATAATGAAAAATTTTAATCCAATCAATCATATATTCTACTAGGACACCTAAGACATGAACACAAACAACCAGAAGATTTGATAATTCAATCATTTCTTTCATTTCTTTGAGAAATACATTGTGGTTTCTATTTGTTCCATATTAATTCCATAAAATGGGTTAATGAATCCATTAAATCTCATGGGTCAACAGAAAAATATATAGATATACATTATCTTCTTAAATCCTTTGGCTTATTTAAGCACACTAAACTAAAATAAATGTGCAGCTTTAATTGATTTAAAATGTCTTTCTTACATGCATATTGCGGTGTTTTGCCAAATTTCCAAATCTTGGTTTTACAGTGCTTATTTTATTCAGATTGGTGGGGGAGTTTTATCAGTCACAGAATCACAGAATGGTTGAGGTTGGTAGGAACCTCTGGAAATCATCTAGTCCAACCCACCTACTAAAGTAAGGTCACCTAAAACACATTGCACAGGATAATGTTCAATTAGGTTTTGAACACTCCAGAGATGGAGACTACAACATCTCTGGACAACCTGTTCCAATACTCCAGATGTGGTCTCACCAGGGCTGAATAGATGGGGAACATAACCTCTCTCAACCTGCTGGCAACTCTTCCTAATGCACGCCAGGGTACCGTTGGCCTTCTTGGCCACAAGGACACATTGTTGGCTCACGGTTAATTTATTGGCCACCAGGACTCCTAGGTCCTTCTCCTCGGAGATGCTTTCCAGCTGGTCAACCTCCAGCCTGTAGTGGTGGTTGGGGTTATTCTTCCCTACCTGCAAGCCTCTGCATTTGCTTTTGTTGAACTTCACGAGGTTCCAGTCCTCCCAACTCTTCAGAATGTCCAGGTCCTTCTGAACAGCAGCACAACCTTCTAGTGTATCACCAGCTCTTCCCAGTTTTGTATCATCAGAAAACTTGCTGAGGGTGCACTCTGTCCCTTCATCCAGGTCTTAAATGAATAAGTTGAACAGGACTGGACCCAGTACTGACCTCTGGAGGACACTGTATTATTATGTAAGTTGAACAGTATTGGAACCTGTACTGAACTGTGGGAGACACTATTAGCTACAGACCTCCAACTACATGTAGTCTGTGCCACTGAGCACAACCCCACAACATCTGACATACAGCCAGTTCTCAATCCACCTCACTGTCCATTCATTTAATACACACATCCTCAGCTTACCCATGAGGATGTTGTAGGACAGAATGTTTAAGTCAAGGTAGAAAATATCCACTGCTCTCCCCTCATCTACCCAGACAGTCATTCCATCACAGAAAGTTACGGAATTGCTTAAGCACAATTTCTCCTTGGTGAATTCATGCTGACTACTCCTAATCACCTTCTTCTTTTCCTCCACATGCTTACAGATGGCTTCCACAAAGAGGAGGCCAGACCAGACAGGAGTACAGACTGGGAGAAGAATTCAGCGCTGTGGAGAGGGACTTGTGGACGAAAAGCTCAACATGAGCCAGCAGTGTGCAACTGCAGCCCAGAAAACCAGCTGCATCCTGGGCTGCATCAAAAGCGATGTGACCAGCAGGTCGACAGAGGGGATTGTCTCCCTCTACTCTGCCCTCGTGAGGCCCCGCCTGGAGTACTGCGTCAGAGGAGGCTCAGTTTGGATATAAGTGGTGTGACAGGTGCAAGGCAAGGCAAGAGGGAGTGCTGTGATGTGGCTGTGGGGCCTGTGACAGCACAAAGGAGAAGTCACGATGGAAGGGGGGGGGGGAGGGGCTGAAATCAGGGCCACCAGCTGGTACTGTTGCCACACTGTGGCCTTGGCCATCAGTGAGTGTGGCACACACCTCCTGCAGTCCATGTTGCTGATGATCTTCCTCGCATCTCCCAGAGGACACAGTGGGTGGCAGACCATATGGATGTGGGTGTACACAAGCGCATGCAGCAGAGTGCAAAGCAGATGAGTCAGGATGCTACACAAGGAAGGGGAAGGAGCAGGAGGAAGAAGTCAAAGAATATAGTGAATCTGATGACACATGGGGTCTGGATAGAGTTTAGGCCGATTGCCTCCAGTGTCTGGCACCAAACATGACTGACATGTGTAAGGCCTTGGAGGAAGTGGTGGATGAGCTTCTTGGTGCCTACTGAGGGCTCTCCAGGAACACCTTCAAGCCATGACTGCAGCCGGCCATCAGCATGGGCTATGTGTACGAAGGCTGGAGTGCAGTGAAATGTTTCAAGGAAAGGTTGGACCTGGTGCTTAGGGACATGGTCTAGTGGGTGACATTGGTAGTAGGGTGATGGTTGGACCAGATGATCTCAAAGATCTTTTTCATCCTTAATGATTCTATGATTCTATGAAGTTCAACAAGAGGAAGTGCTGGACTCCGTACCTGGGATGGGGCAACCTTGGCTATTTGTACAGACTGTAGCACACAGGAGCCTTCCTTTTTTTTTTTTTTTTTTTTTTTTTTCACCTTTATACCTTTACTTCTTTACTTACCACTTGCGGGTGTTTCCCATCTGGGCCCATAGATTTTCATATATCAGTTTTGCCTAGATTAATTCTAACCTGATTCTCCTCAAAGTCTTCCTTTCTCCAGACTTTCTGTCCTGTCTCCAGGATCTGGGATTCCTGAGAGCTGGCCTTAACAGTAAATACTAAAGTAAAGAAAGTTTAATTATTATTTTTATTTTTATATTTTTATATCAAATTTTCTATGTTTCCTTCAGCACCAGGGTGGTCACTCCATTCAGCAGCAGGCCCACATTTTCCCTAGTCTTCTTTTTGCCACTGATGTATTTGAAGAAGCTCTTCTTGTTGTCCTTGTCATGTCTTGCCAGATTTAAGTCCAAACAGGCCTTAGCCTTCCTTGCCACATCCCTGCATATTCTGACAACATTCCTATATTCCTCCCTAGCGGCCTGTCCCTTTTTCCATTTTAGGTATACTTTTTCTTCTGCTTTAGTTCTGCCAGGAGATTCTTGCTCATCCATGCAGGTCTCCTGCTCCCTTTGCTTGACTTCTTAGTCATAGGCATGCACCAGTCATGGAATCATAGAATGGTTTGGGTTGGAAGGGGCCTTTAAAAATCACCTAGTCCAAAACTTCTGCCATAGGCAGGGTCGTCTTTAACTAAATGAGTTTGCTCAAACCCACATCCAACATAACTTTGAACATTGCCAATGATGTGTCATTCACAACTTCTCTGGTCAACTCATTCCACTATCTTACCATCCTCATTGTGAAAAATGTCTTCCTTATATCCAGTCTTTATCTATCCTCTTTCAATTTAAATCAGTTTTCTCTTGTCCTGTCACTACAAACCCTTGTAAAAAGTTTTTATCCATCCTTCTTATAAGCCGCCGTTATGTACTGAAAAGCTGTAATAAGTACTTCTTATCTCCAGGACAAACAACCCAACTTTCTCAGCCTTGCTTCATAAGAGAGGTATAACAGCACTCAGCTTGTTTTCATGGCTCTTCCTCTGGACCCACTCTAAGAGATCCTTGTGCTGTGGGCCCCAGAACTGGATCACAGAATCACAGAATCACAGAATCACAGAATCACAGAATCACAGAATCACAGAATCACAGAATCACAGAATCACAGAACTGTAGGGGTTGGAAGGGACCTCGAAAGATCATCGGGTCCAACCCCCCTGCCAAAACAGGTTCCTCAGAGCAGGCTGCCCAGGTAGGCGTCCAGACGGGCCTTGAATATCTCCAGAGAAGGAGACTCCACAACCTCCCTAGGCAGCCTGTTCCAATGCTCCGTCACTCTCACCGTGAAGAAGTTCTTTCGCATGTCAGTGCAGAACTTCCTGTGCTCTAACTTGCAGCCATTGCCCCTTGTCCTATCCCCACAAACCACTGAGAAGAGGTTGGCTACATCCTTCTGTCCCCCACCCCTCCGATATTTATATACACTGAGGAGATCCCCTCTGTCTTCTCTTCTCCAGGCTGAACAGACCCAGGTCTCTCAGCTCTTCTTCAGCTCATCTCTTCATAGGGAAGATGCTCCAGGCCCCGTATCATCTTTGTGGCCCTCCGCTGGACTCTTTCCAGGAGATCCCTGTCTTTCTTGTACTGGGGAGCCCAGAACTGGACACAGTACTCCAGATGGGGCCTGACCAGGGCAGAGTCAAGGGGGAGGATCACCTCCCTTGACCTGCTGGCCACGCTCCTTTTAATGCGCGCCAGGATCCCATTGGCCACAAGGGCACAGTGCTGGCTAATGGCCAACCTGTTGTCCACCAGGACCCCCAGGTCCTTTTTGTCAGAGCTCCTCTCCAGCAGGTCGTCCCCCAGCCCGTACTGATACTTTGGGTTGTTCCTTCCCAGGTGCAGGACTCTACACTTGCTCTTAATAAATCTCATTTGGTTTCTTCCTGCCCATCTCTCCAGCTGGTCCAGGTCTCGCTGAATGGCAGCACAGCCTTCTGGCGTGTCAGCCGCTCCTCCCAGCTTTGTGTCATCAGCGTACTTGCTGAGGGCGGACACTATTCCCTCATCAAGGTCGTCGATGAAGATGTTGAAGACCAGACCCAGCACTGACCCCTGGGGAACACCGCTAGTCACAGGCCTCCAGCCAGACTCTGCTCCGCCGATCACCACCCTCCGAGCTCGGCCAGTCAGCCAGTTCTCAACCCACCTTGCCATCCACTCATCTATCCCACATTTTCTCAGCTTTCCTAGTAGGATGTCACAGGAGACAGTATCGAAAGCCTTGCTAAAGTCAAGGTAGATGACATCCGCCGCTCTCCGCCCATCTCCCCCCATCTATGATGGTGATGCCATAATAGAAGGCAACGAGGTTGGTCGAGCATGACTTCCCCTTAGTGAATCCATGCTGACTACTCCTCATGACCTTCTTCTCTTCCAATTGCTTGGAGACGGCATCCAGAACTAGCTGCTCCAACACCTTTCCAGGGACAGAGGTGAGACTGACTGGCCTGTAGTTTCCTGGATCCTCCTTCCTGCCCTTCTTGAAGACTGGAGTGACACTGGCTATCCTCCAGTCTTCAGGCACCTCACCCGTTCTCCAGGACCTTTCAAAGATTATAGAGAGCGGTTCGGCGATCACATCTGCCAGCTCCCTTAGCACACACAGATGCATCCCATTGGGACCCATGGATTTGTGTGCATTGATCCCACTCAGACGCTCCCGAACCACTCTCACGTCCACCAGGGGGAGCCCTCCATTTCCCAGACCCTTTGTCCTATTGCCAGGGGCGAGGAGTCCCGGGGGAGTGTCCTTGAAGCAAAGACTGAAGCAAAGAAAGCATTCAGTATCTCTCCCTTCTCAGCGTCTCCCATGACCAGGACACCTCCCTCATTCAGCAAGGGACCCACATTATCCCTAGTCTTCCTCTTGCTGTTTACATACTTGAAAAATCCCTTCTTATTATCCTTTATCTCTTTCGCGAGCCTCATCTCTAGGTGGGCTTTAGCCTTCCTCATCGCATCCCTGCAGGCCCTGACAACACTTCTATACTCCTCCCAACAGGACACGCCCTTTGTCCACATTTCATAGAAATTCCTCTTCCTTTTGATCTTATTGGTGAGCTTCTTCCTCATCCACGTGGGTTTCCTGCCCCCGTTCCCCGATTTCCTACTCTTAGGGATGCACCAATCCTGAGCATGGAAGAAGTGCTGCTTAAATGTAGCCCAGCTCTCACAAGCACCCTTGTCTTCTAGCAACCTATCCCCTGAGACACTCCCAAGCAGGTCCCAGAAGAGATCGAAGTTGGCTCTTTGAAAATCCAGGGGAGCAATCCTGCTTTTAGCCTTACTTCCTTTGCCTAGTTCCATCTGGAACTCCACCATCTTATGGTCGCTGCATCCCAAGCTGCTCTCAACCTTCACATCCCTAACAAGGCCATCCCAGTTGGTAAGAACGAGGCCCAGGAGCACCCCCCGCCTTCTCGGCTCCTCCACCACCTGCGTCAGAAAATTGTCGTCAACGCATTGTAGGAACCATTTGGACTGCTCGTGCCTGGCCAAGTTGCTTACCCAGCAGATGTCTGGGTAACTGAAGTCCCCCATGAGGACCAGTGCTCGTGATTGTGAGGCTACTAGCAGCTGCTCATAGAAGGCCTCATCAGCTTCCTCCTCCTGATCTGGAGACCTGTAGTAGATCCCCACCACCATGTCTCCCATAGCAGCCCACCCCTTAATTCTTACCCACAATCTCTCCACTTGTCCTTCACCCTCCCCCAGCTGGAGCTGGGTACACTCTAATTGCTCCCTCACATGAAGGGCAACCCCACCCACTCGCTTCCCCAGCCTGTCTCTCCTAAAGAGGACATACCCCTCAATGACAGCGTTCCAGTCATGCAAGCTGTCCCACCACGTCTCAGTGATCGCAACGAGATTGTGGCCCTGCGACTGAACACAGATCTTGAGCTCATCCTGTTTATTTTCCATGCTCCGTGCATTGGTGTACAGGCACTTTAGGGAAGCAGCAGGTGCAGTTACCCCTGGGGGGATGCAAGAAGAAGATACTGGCCAGGGGATCAGGAATGCTACCTTCTCCGAGGAGCCCTCAAACAATCCTATGGGAGAGCACAGAAGTCTTTCCCTGTCTTCAACAGTGACAGTAGTGGTGACTTTTCCCAGCCCTTCTCTGTCACCTTTAGCTCCCCTCCATTCCCCCGTCTAACCTAGTTTAAAGCCCTGGTAATCAGCCCAGAGAGCTTGCTCCCCAACACACTTGTGCCCCACTTGCTCAGTTGGTGTCTGTCCATAGCCCATATACGTGGCCTCTCAAAGGATGGCCCAAGATCAAAATACCCAAATCCCTGGTCCAGACACCACCCCCTCAGCCAGTCATTTACCTGTCCTGTTCTGCTCCTTCTATCTGCATCCCAGTCACCCAGTGGGAGGACAGAGGAGAACACGACCTGCACCCCCGATCCCCTCAACAACCTCCCCAGGGATGCAAAGTCCTTTTTAATATTCTTCATTTTTCTAATAGCAGATTCCTAGGATCCAACCTGAATGACTACGAGACGATAGTAGTCCTCCAGTTTAATGAGTCGCGGCAGAGCCTTCCTAAAGTCTCTGACACATGCCCCAGGAAGACAGCACACTTCTCTAGCTAGGTTATTTGGGTGGCAGATAGGAGCCTCAGTGCCCCTCAGCAAGGAGTCCCCAATCACCAGACCTCTCTGCTCTTTTTTTGTGGCACAGGTTACAATGCGGTGCTCCATCTGGCCCTGATCCTAATGTTTGGTACTTCTCCAAATCTTGACTCTCTTCTCAGGGTTGCTTCCTGGGTTCGGACTACTGTCCAGATCCTCAGAATCTTCTGCAACCTCCCTGAGAGCCTCAAATCTATTTCCCAGGGACACCGTGGGGGTAGGTGGCACCGTGGGTGTCGGGGGCAGACGTCTCTTTCTGCTCCACGCCGACAGTCTGGACAGTCTGGCCCTCTGTTCTGCATGTGTTCAATGGGGGCAGCGTCTACCCCTTGTCGGGACATAGGAGAGGGCTGCCGAGAAACAGCAGGGGCAGGGAGACCCCTCCTATCTGTCACCCTCGGAGACTCTCTCAGGCTGCCAATTTCTTGCTGCAGCCCAGCCACCTGCTTGAGGAGTCCCTGAAGCAGGGCACACTTGCACCCGTGACAGTGCTCTCCTCCCTCATGGCCCAGATGGGCCTCCAGATTCCAGAGTTCCCCGCAATCACCTGTCTGAACTGCCACCTCCCCTCTCAGGGGATCCACCTGGGTGCCCAGGATGCAGTACTCCAGGTGGGTAGAGAGTGGGAATAACCTCCCTTGACCTGCTGGCTATGCTTTTTATGCAGTCCATCTTCTCTACTACTGTGTACAAATAGCCACTTGTGAACACCAGAAAAGTCTTTTGAAGTGTTCTGCTTCTTTTGTGATTCCTCATAATGACTAATCAATGTTTCATCCCTCATTAGAAATTGACGGTGTTATATAGGAAGTCATAGCAAAATATTTTTGTAGTTTATCTTTTAAATTCCACATCTGTGGAACATAATGGGGAATATATGAGAGAGAGAGAGAGTGAAAATGTGATTTGGAAGAGCATATGTAAAAATGAACTGCTTTTGGAAAAGCTTTGTGTGTGTGTGTGTGTTAATCAAATTGGAAATAAAATAGCTAAAGGAATGACACATTTAGTTATTTTTAGAATAATTTCTCCAGGCCCTGTAGACTTATAAAAAACAGGACTTTGTTTATTTATTTATTTCATTATTTTATGGTGTTTAAATGCATACCTGTCAGAATGCATCTACTGAAGAAAAAAATCAGAGCAATTTAACCTTGACACCAAACTTCATAGAGTGTATTACAAAGCATCCTTGAACTTTTCAGGGGACTGGTAGATCTGTCTGAGATAAAGAATTTTTATTTGATAAATGCTAGAAGTAATTCATCCTTCTGACATCAAGAGGATGTTAGATAAAAGAGCATTACAGTATAAACAAAAAGGTCAGAAAAAATGTTAATGTAGTGGTTCTCACACTGTGCTTCATGGTCACTGGAGACACTACTGATCAGATTTGATAGTTTGTCTCCCTGCTTTTCCTAAATTGCTTTAATTGCTAAAAATATGTTTTACCAGTGAGCAGTGCCTTTAATTAATCCAGAGATGTCATAACATAATGAATTATATAAATGTCACTTTAGCACATACGAATGGCAGAGAGCCATCTGGTACAAAGTTTGATAGCTCCTGGAACAAAAGCTTTCATTTTATTTATTATTATTATTATTATTATTATTATTATTATTATTATTATTATTATTATTATTATTATCATGAAATCTGGTAGAATTATTACTAGGCAGGTATGTCCATATTTTTAAGAAAATACTTTTTTTTTAAACAAACAAACAAACAAAAAAAACACTAAGAACAAAACCACTGATGATTTTCCTTCTTGTAGCTTAAGATACATTTTCTAACTTTCTGTATATATCTGTTCGCATTTTTTTCATTATACAGAATTGTTCATTAAATATATTTCTTAACTATAACAAAGGATGTGCTTCTAAATTTTTCTTTATTTATTGATCATTCATTATCAAAGTTTTATTTTACACAGACATAGATGTAGATTTAGATGATAAATATGTAGATAGATACATAGAATCATAGAATCATAGAATATCACAAGTTGGAAGGGACCCATAAGGATCATCAAGTCCAACTCCTGGCACCGTACAGGTCTACCCAAAAGTTTAGACCATGTGGCTAAGAGCACAGTCCAGTCACTTTTTAAATTCAGACAAGCTTGGTGCAGTGACTACGTCCCTGGGGAGCCTGTTCCAGTGTGCAACCACCCTCTTGGTGGAGAACCTCTTCCTGATGTCCAGCCTAAACTTCCCCTGCCATTTTAAGCCTTAATACATAACATGGATGACATGATAGTTCAGGAGACCGGCTGTTCATTATGGAACTATTTGACCACTTAATTTCATGTTTCTTTTAGGGCTTTTGATCCTTTTGATATATAACCTCATATTTTTATTCATTTGGGAAATGAAGCCTATATTTAGGCTTTGTTATATTTATTGAGTTTCAAGAAAACATATGTCTCCTTTACATCTAGTAATGAATTAAATCTTTTACTGAGAGCTTTGAAGAGAGATTGGTATGTCTGTTCCTGATCCCACCTTTGTCACAAGAAGAGCTGTAATGTTAATAGGTAAAAGTATAGCATTGTGACTTGAATTGCGTAGGAAATTGATTAGCTGTTATGGTAAGCCATTTTCATTCTTGCCATATTCATGCACTTACAAATAAGCAAGCATGTGGATTTAGTATGTTCTCAACTGAAAGTACTTACAAATACAAGGCAGATATTCTCCCACCCTAATGTCACCTGTAATAGGTGACATTAGCAAAATATCAGAGAAGCCATACAGACATTTAGATACACCATGAACCTGATAGGTTCAGAACCAACCCTCAAGATCTATATAAAAATATACAGCCATAAAATAGCTTACATTGGAAGGCACCTTTGAAGGTCACATCATCTAATTTGCTCAAAGCAAAGGCAAACTTCAAAAGTACATCATGTGACCTATAATCTTGCCAAGTTTTCAATATTTTTTATTTATTTATTTATTTATTTTTCATTTTAGGTGTCAGATCTCCTAATTATTTTGGTGATTCTTCTCCAGACTTATTTCACTATGTCACCATCTTTCTCGTACTCCAGATGAGGCCAAAACCGTTTCAGGTTTTGGTACTCTAGATGGGGCACTTGCAGGCATCAGACAGGTAAACACTCATTTCCTCAGCCTACTGGAGACCTTAGTGCTGGTGCAGTCTAGTAAAGTATTAACCTCCATTGCTGCTGTACTAAATTAGTTCACTTCTTTGAATGATATCTTCTGACAATTTCTTCAGTAACTGGACTAATAGATAAGGGTGAAAAATGTATTGTGAAATAAGTTTTTCTATGATTTAAATGTTGATAGATGCAGACTTCCATTTTAAAGCTCACAATTTTATGCTCACAATTAGTGCTCACAAATGTTAACATTTGGCTCCTGTTTCAAATAACCTAATTCAAGTGTACAATTTAGTAACAGAAGCTTCTGTTATTATTGATATACCTGAGACTTGAGGCCTGGCTCAAGATACCAAAAGAGCATGGGGTCTTATACAGTCTTATACAGGGGTCTTAAAAGAGCATAGGTCTTATTACAGTTCTGTGTAGATGGCCTGGATAACCTAAGGATGATTTCCTGTTTAATCAGTAACAAGAAGGCATTTAAAGCATTTTAGCAATCTAAAACCAAAGTATTTTGAGCTCTCTGATTAATTTAAACAACCAAGTTTAAAAAAAAAAAAAAAAAAAAGGATGATTCATTCCAACTATCTGGGATATCTAGGATATCAGGATAAGCCAGTTATTACCTCTTTCATTACATTGCCAATAGGGAGAATTTCAACAACTAGATACCTAACTCCAAGATGGCTGACACAGGTAAAATAAATTCCGTCCTAAGTGACATACATACTACATTTGTCAGTAGTTTTAAAGTCCTATCCATAGCCTTGAAAAATCTTCCTAAGTAATGACGGTAGGATATCAGATTCGATTTGAGTAATGGGTGTATTCATATTGACAACCTTTGTCCAGATCTAAACAGGTTACTAAAATTGATCAATCAATTGATTGACTGATTGATTATAGATAAATGATACAGACCAAATATATATATATATATACTATTATTTTTTTTCTAATATTATTAAATACAAATAACTTTTCTCACCAACATCTTACAGAGACTTAATTAAACTAAGTAATACTTTATCTCTGATTATAAACATGTTTCTAATTTGTCTGTAGTAGGAGAGACTATTTCTGCTTTAATCTTTGCTTGAAGGTTATGCAATTCTTAACTCTTTCTTACAGCCTTGTTTATATATATTTAAAAGGCCATGTTAACACCTTGTACACACCATTTTGACTGAGTGGGCTATTTTCAAGTATTTTAAGTATTACACAGTTTAATTTTAATTGTAGAAAGAATAAAGGTGTACTGTTTAGAATCTATCAGAAGCACTGTGCCATAGTTCAAGAGCTCCCTCTTCTGACCACCAAAAACATCAGAATGTTATCCTAAAATTGCTTCTCTACACAAAGATACAGAAGGTCTTGTGCCTCTAAATATTCTAAATACTCTAAATAGCATTATTTTGCTATTATTTTTCATGTCCAAATCAAACGTGAGATTCTGTACAGGTTTTTGTTGTTGTTGTTATTGTTGTTTGTTTGGTAGTTTTTTTCTAAAATAAAAAAAAAAAAATCAATAACAACAACAACAAAAATCCTTCAGAGTAGTAGCTGATCACTGTTCCATTGTATAAATTGTTTAACTAGACAATACAAAATAAATGTTATTGTATCCACTTAACACATTTTTTTAAGATAAATCTTGTAAGATTTCAGGTGATGAAAAGGGTTAGTTAATAATGGGTCTGAAGTATCCGAGTCTCAGCCATTGGCAGAAAAAAAAAATATGTTTTATAGAAGGTGGAGAATCGAATTGCACTGTCAAAGCAATGTGTTCTGTCAGTTGTTTTACACTGCGGAGGGTTTCATATTTCTAGCTCATTCTAACCAACACCCCACATCCATTCCTCTTGAGCAAGATTAAAAATGTTAGGACTCAGAGGACTAATGTGAGGGTGAACACAGAACCAGAGAGAAAAGGTAGTTACTAAGAAGAATTTTGTCCAAAGTTAGTAAGTGAGGAAGGATCGATAATAGAAATTTTCTTTCAGTTCTCCACGCATACGTAATTTACTCAGAGGTGCTGCACTTGAGATCTGGTGCCCAGAAAAAACACTTAATCCTTCTTTCCCTTCCCCCTATAACCAGGCAAGAAATTCTTTTATTCTCTAGTTACTGTGTTTTTTATTTATTTTTAATAGTTAAAATGCTTACCTAGTATGTAGGTCAACAAGACTTCATTTTTGTTTTTGATAAGTCCTGAAGCAGGGAAAAGTGAAGGTCAACTTTGTATTCCCCATATTACTTATGTGCTGGATCCAGAAGGATGTTCTAGCTGATGAAATTTGACCATAAATTAGTTATCTAAATCACAGAGAGATTTCAAATGTCTCTTTTTCTTTAGCTTGTTTAACATTCTTTCCTTGAGGGCTCAAATCCTGAAGGTCTAACTGGATATTTTCTTATTCTTTGTATAAGAAATTAGGTTTTACACACAAACCCACTTGGAAACAAGCAGCTGCTAATAAATGGAATGATACTTAACAGTGGGAACTAGGAGTAGGCATACTGTAAGAATAAATCCTTTCATATATGCAAAACTGAAAAAACAAGAGAGATAGACATCTTTCCATGTTTCTGTGTAACACATTTTTTTTAGAAATACATTGGTTATTGACATAGAAAGTCTACAATATTAAATCCATTCAGTCAAAATAATTTCAGCATATTTCATTTTTGGATTAAAAGAAAAAAAAAATATTAAAAAGTAAAAAAAGTATGAGCTGTGTCTTGAGGTCTTCAGCCATACTAGGACCAAAGCATTATCATGTATGTCCAAAAGGAGCTCTCTAGAGACAGTTACTGTTCAATTAAAGAAAGAAAACTAGAAACCGATAAGATACAGGAACTTCAAATTGAACTGCAGTTAATATATATATACATGTATATATATATATATGCAAGTATATATTTTAATTTTTGCTTGAAATACTACTTTGATCACTTAGGTCTTTTGGGACATCTCTGAGTGACTCTTTCATTATTCTATTAGCTTACCTCAGTCCAGACTGACTACCCTCCATTAATTGTACCACCAACTAGTAGGATGTATTCAGAGTTAATTAAAAACAAACAAAGAACAACCTGCAGCACCAAACAGCATAAACAAAAACAAACACAACAGAACCAAACAAAAAGGTGCAGAACCACATTCTGGACAGATTTTGGAACTTTCTATAGAAAAATTGAACTCTCCTTAATTTTACACATAAAGTAGGCAGCTATTTTTGATCAAGCATTTTCACTATATAGATAATGGAGAGAAACAGACACTATAAATTGATATAGATATATGATCAGGCGTAGATATCTAATCTGAAGTAAGATGAAGAACATCTCAGAAGTGTCTGTTTATCTTCACTGTTTTTGTGAGAAATTTAATCAAGTAACTCAGCTTTGGAGTTTTACAGTGTAAGTGTCTATATTGAAGAATTTTACAATATAGATATCCATAATGAATTGTGGGCTGAATGGGCAGAAAATAAAGTAGGTCAAAACCAGGTGGAATGGCTGGGCCTGGAGGCTGGTGATCAGTAGTGCAAAGTCTAGTTCGAGGCCAGTAAAAAGAAGAATTCGCCAGTGGTCAGTGCAGTTTCCAGTCATGCTTAATATTATTTTTAATGATCTGGATGATGGAGCAGAGTGTACCTTCAGTAAGTCTGCAGATGTCACAAAACCTGGGGAAGTGGTTGACTTATCATCAGTGATGCTGCTATCCAGAGAGACCTAGACAAACTGGAGATATGGACTGACAAGAATCTCGTGCAGTTAAATAAGGAAAAGTGCAAAGTCCTGCACCTGGGGAGGAACTCCAGGCACCAGTACTTGCTGTGGGCCATGGAGCTAGTAAGCAGTCTGGCAGAAAAGGACCTGGAATTCTGGTGAACACCAAGCTGAACGTGGGAAAAAAATGTGCCCTTGTATCAAAGAAGACTAACACCATTCTGGACTGCATTACGTAAAGGATTGCCATGTTGAGGGATGTGATCCTTCCCCTTTATTCATCATTGGTGAGGCCATGCCTGGAGTACTGGGTCCAGTTCCATCTGAACATCAGAAATGTTTACTTTGCAGGTTACTGACCACTGGAACAGGTTGCCTATGGACATTGTGGAGTCTCTGTTCCTGGAGATCGTCAAAAGCCATCTGGACATGGTCCTGGACAACCTGCTCTAGGTTGTCCTGCTTGAACAGGAGGCTTAGACCAGGTGAGCTCCAAAAGTCATTTCCAACTTCAACCATTCTGTGGTTCTGTCATTCTGTTATCTGTACTAAGTCAGATGAATTCTACCTTTGTAGCTGATTAGGCTATGCTATAAGGGTCATATTAGAAAGGGAAATAAGAACCACAAGGAAGAAATTCTCTGTTCACAGACTGGTAACAGAAAATATGTAGCTGAGAACTGAAGCTACACAGATCCTAAATATTTTTACCTGTCCACATTAGAATGATCCTGAATTATGTCTGAGAATTACTTCCAGACAACTTGCAGGAAATATAAATATATTCAGAATGAAGGAAATAAAATATAAAAATAGTTGGTTAAATGTTAAATATCTGATGAAAACTGTTAAACTACAAGAAGTGTACAAGTATGCATGAAATGTTTAAGTTTGTATTTAGAGAAGTACTGAGAAACGATAAATAGAATTAGATACATCTCTGCAAATAAAATCTGTACCTGATTTAAAACTACCAGCATGACAAGCACCAGCACGCTGGTTTAGTGATATTCCATCTAAACTTCTCTATATAGCTGTAAAAACTAATGAGTTCAGAGCCTGAAGTAATAATGCTTCAAAAGAATTATTTTATAGGAATGTTTTTATTAAGATCAGATGGTCACTGACAGCAGATACTTTATGAAGAGAACTCTTCTGGTCTAACAAAAGAAATTTACTCCAGCATATTACAGAAAAATGTTCTGCTTTGCAGTGTTTTTAGCATTAGGAACTACTTCTATAAATTGGTGCCTCAAGGTACTTCATTTTATAAGGTAGCTTATAAAGGTTTAGTGAGAACCACTACTTCACTTGAACTGCTAAAAAGACTCCTTTGGGGCACTGCATAAATTTATTATAAAGCACTGTGTGGAATAATAATACTATATTATCAAACTAAAATTTATTAGGGAAAATTCATCACCTATTAATTCAAAATTATATAGAAAGTTACATCAGCATAAGATTTCATAAATACTAAATATCTGGGATTAGAATGCATCATCCAGTTATTTAGAAGCTGAATTATCCAATGATTTTAATTTTTGCCCTATGATTAGTACCATACCTTTACTCTGCATAAAATATATTTTAGTATATTCTATTTAAACCTCTTTCTTAAAGATGGGGCTGAAATTTTCCCATTTCTCATTGACAACAAGAATGGACAAATGGTGCTAACAATTGTACAGTAGATTGCAATTATGTTCAAAACTGTAGTCAAGTTTTAGAGCTTAGTCTCCAAATCTGCTTAGAGTTAGATATCTTTGGGTTCTGTACAGAGATGATAATGGCCATGGGAATGTTTTCTATATATCTATCATGAATCTTTAAGGTAAAACATAAGGTAGATAGTGGTCTTTGTGAATTCTCTCCTAGCATATCCAGAAGTGTACAGCAACGTCATACTTAATCGGTACTATTCTCAGTCATTTACAGCCTGCAAATCTTACATGAAATACTTACACAAGAGAGTTAATGATAAACTCTTTAAATCTATGCTGGAAAAATACATTTTTCTTTCAGCAGATATATACTTCTGTTTATTGACACCTTACTAGGGAAGATTCCTACTATCAAATGCAAAAGTTTGGAATAATACAAAGATTTTTCCTGAACTTCCTACATTTTACTCTAATAACTGTGATGAAGTTTTACCACAATCATTTAATAAACTTGCGCTACATGGAAAAGGTGACTGGAGATTTCTCTCTTTTCGTCCTTCAATTTTAGCAATTCTTTAATATTCTGGGATAAGAAAAAAGTGGCATGTTGTCTCTCCCAAACTTAAAAAAGTATCATTTGACACCTGTAAAATGGAGAGCTATAAATAAACGTATTTTTGTAGTTCTATTCAGGACTAATATCTGAGAAGCAGGAAAAAAATAAATAAACTATACAAAAGTACAAGAGCTAATGTACATTCAAATTACCTTTATGCCATATAATGCAGAAGTGACTATTCAGATTTTTCCTCCTAGCCATCTTAAGAAGCCAACTTCTATATAGCACAGAGTGCTATAAAAATGTTAGCAAAAACATTGCATTTTCTTTCTCTAAGAATCTTTGCTGTTGACCTTCTTCACATACGTATGGCATTTTCATCCATCTGCCTTTGGATATACTAACACGAGTCATAAAAATGTTCTAAAGCAGCCCACCTGCCAATTTGCTAGGTAAGAATATGTGAGCTTCCTCTGTCATTTTTTCTACTTTATCTCACTTTTGCAAAAGAAGCTCTTTTTCTTCTTCTTCTTCTTCTTCTTCTTCTTCTTCTTCTTCTTCTTCTTCTTCTTCTTCTTCTTCTTCTTCTTCTTCTCCTTCTCCTGTTAACATTTCACTGTGTTTTAATACTATTATGCTCATATATATATATGTATTTCTTTGATATAATTACAATATATTCTTATGTTTTAAAACTTTCTATCCCTATTCATATGGGACAAAGCCTACATGTAATAATTGGAAATGCCATTTAAGATAGAAATTAAAAGATTTATATTTTCACATTGTGTCACAAATTTAAAATGTTATATTCTTTTTCTCTAGAAAAAAATAAATATATAATATATAAAATAATAAAATAAAAATTTAAAATAAAATGAATTATAAAATAATGAAATAAATAAAGTAAAATAAATTATAAAATAATTATATATATATATACATATATATGTATATATAAATTGCATTAGAAAAACAAAGAACACCAAACTCAAGATAGAATTTTACCTTTTAAAATTACAAACATGGGTTACAAAATTACATCAGGACCACTTTTTTTTTCTTTCCTTAACAGAAAACTTTTATTTTAAGATGAATACTGTTGTATGTAGTGCATCACAATATGGTGCTGAGAATTTCAGAGTAAAGGGGTTCTAACATTACAATAAAATTACTTTTCATAAAAATATTTATATTTCTCACATACATATTTAAATATAATTCAAAATGAAATTAGGTCACATAATCTCACTCATTAACTGAAATCTCTGAGAAGCCTGGCTTTACCACTTCTCAGAATTAAAAGCCATTAAAATTCAGTTATTATATGATGTTCCTCTCATAATTGCTTCCAAATCTTATGGACTTCTTAGAAGATACTGAACAAATGTAAAACTGAAATCCAGGAATTTCTATGAGATCTTATAATAGTAAGATATCCAATGATGCGGTATATCACATTTATTTTCATTAAAAGTGGTGTATATCTTAGTTTCTCTATTGATATCATCCCTCAAACCATATTCTGAAAGTATAATTTTTTAAGGATATTAACAAAGACAGGTTCAGCACAGGTTGACAGAGGAAACAAAGGTGAATTCTTTCAAGAAAATAAGATTCTTGTCATCTGTAATTTACAGTCTTGCTAAAGATTAAAAAAAAAAAAAAAAAAAAAAAAAAAAAACCTTTAAAACTTCATTTTATTATAAACAAAATTATTTGAAAAGAGGAATGATTATATACTTGTCCAAATAATCAATTACTAATATCATCATTCTATAAAAAACTTACAGAACCTCAGTGTGATGGGAAAAAAAATGTTTTAAAATGGGTTCTTAAATAAATGATTTTATTTACCAGCAATAAATAAAACACCTTTATGTTTATTTTATATTCCCTGCATATACTTTATAACCGTTAGTGTCAATCTTCACTGTTACCTGAATTTCTTCTTTTCAGAGAAGTAAATGTACAGCTCTTGTGACACTGAACAGACTGGCAGCTTTTTCAATAACTTTCCTTAAGCTTTCAGATGAATGGCAAGAAAAGTTAAGTAATCTTGAAAAACTGTCAGAAAGTACCATACAATGTGGACAGCGGCTGTCATTTGTTTTTACCACTGATTTGCCAATTACAAAGAAAAGGTTTCTACTGATAATGAGTAAAATGTGTTTTGCATTGTATACTGACTCTAACTCAATTTCCTGAACAAGCCGTGACCTGGTAGAATTTAAAGGTTTATGTGACCTTAGACTACCAACAGCTTCTAATTTTCAGGTTTTTGTTTCTTTGGTTTTGGTTGGTTTTGTTGTTGGTGGTGGTTGGTTGATTGGTTGGTTGGTTGGTTGGTTTCTGATGTGATTAGCAGTTTGTAGTTAGTCTGTTTCATTACAACCCAAAACTAAAGCAACTGTATCATGATAAATTACAAATTAAGCCTGTTGACTAGTATTAAGTCAAAATATCCCTAATGCCTTCTTGATTTTATTACAAGTGCTGACATCCATTTCAATTCTGGATACATAAAAGCACTATCAGATATCACTTCCTATCTGTTTACCTGTCTGTCATAGTTAGGATGCAGTATGATCTACTAACATGGAGATTGAACATAATGCTTACTAGTTTGTGTACTGCCTGCTGTGTGACTTAAATTAATAATCACTGGTTGGCACATTGGCGTCAGATGTCACATTCTTTGCTTTTTACACTATTTTAAAATGATATGATATCTGACTATTATGGAATTAAAATGTTTTTTATTTTATTTTATTTTATTTTATTTTATTTTATTTTATTTTATTTTAATGATTTGGGAGTATTCAAGCAGTCATTTACTGCAACTCATTCCAGACAGATGCTAGTAAATAAGGCATACTAAATTCTTGTTATGCTGGAACTATACTGTAGATATTTATGTACATATGTCCTGAACCTTGGTAGTACAGGATAAATCAGCCCCCTTGCTTTATAAGTTAGGCACCTCAGTTAAAAGCCTGACTGAGATTCATTGTAAACAAGATCCAAGAGGAAATTAAAATGTTTCTTTTCCAAAGCTTCTGGAAATTTACAATAAATAGATAAATAAATAAAGCTATGCACTGTTTTTGAATGTCTCCTACGTTACTAGACCTGGAGTACTTCTAAAATACCAAAATACATGACCACATCTTGATTTTGTATGAGAATACAACTACAACAAAGGACTGCTGTACCAGCTCACAATCTCCACCAACAGCTTTTTAGAAAGAAATAAAAACTGAGCTGTCTAGAGAAATGTGGTGGCCTTAGCATGCCAAATTCAAAGGACCAAGACTATTCTGCATAAACCGAGACAATCAGACATAAAGAACAGTTATGCTGTATCCATGCTGGCACTACTTAATTTCATGAAAAATATTTCATAGACGTGGTTTTAATTGTGACTAATCTTATGCAGAAATGTCCCTTGATTCAAATGTTTATAAGTATAAAATTCATGTGTTGGATATTTCTCCTCATTTCAGGTGTACTTTTCTGAAAGCAGAAATGGCTGAAATCAAAGTTTCACACCTGCAGAAAAGGCTAAAAGACTAATTGTAGATATTTTCATGTGACTTGTCTATCATATAGGTTCTGCTTCTATCTGTGAAAGGAGCGTGAAATAATGAATATATATATATATGTGTAGACATCTGCATTGTAGAAATCTAAATACGTGAAATCGATGGTACCATGGATGCCCTTGCCATAAATATTTTTCAAAGTACAGAAAATACGTCATCACACATATACAAACATTAATTAAATGGATAGTAGAGTAGAAAAATATGAAGGTGGGCAATAGAAGAGAAATTTAAATGACAAAGACTCTCAAGAATGTAGAGCTAGAATGCAGGCTCTGCTTTGGAGGAAAAATTAATGGTGCAGGCAACAGTATAAAGTGTTGGAATATTCCTTTAGAAAGAGAAAACAGAATATGAAAGTGGAAATATAAAAGAAAGAAAAGAAATGATGAAACAAAGATCTGAGGTGACAGGAGAAGGATAATAAGGTAGGCAAAAGCAGTCAAGACATATTCCATAAAGAAAGAAGAAAAGATGATAGGACAGGAGGGAATAAGTTAGAACAAAATAATCAAAAGCAGGAATACGATTATAACAGAAAGGGATATTTGACATGCTGAAAAAAAAAAAAAAAAATATATATATATATATATATATATATATGATAGTAAAGGGGTAAAAGAGAGCACACTGCTTAGTATCAGAAATGCCAACCTATTCAGGAGCATCTTGTTTAGAAGCTAATCAGGTAGAAGTTAAAACAGTTCAAATGTGCAATTTTAAAAAGATAAAGAAAAATATGGCATTTCTTTTAACGATGAAAATATGTTATTAAAACATTGTGTGATCACCAATTATGAAGAGTTTTGGTTTTAATTCATAGAGAAAATCAATTGTCATACTGTCTTACATAAAAGTATTGTTTAAAATGCATGTTCATACACTATACTGAACTATAAATGTCAGAAAATGTGGAGAGAAAAAAATATGGTGAAGTAAGAAACAACAACAACAAAAAAAAAAACACTAAACACTTTAAAGGTGCTATGAAAAGTATTATGAAGGCCAAAAATGATATAAAGCAAATACCTGTTAATCTTGACATGTGGAATAGAATAGGAATAGAATAATGTGTTTTGTTTCTTTGATTATTTGTTTTCCCTGCTTTTTCTCATTCTGCTATAAGCTTTGCCACACCACTAAAACAGCATAAGCAGCAACATATGTAATCTTCCTTCTGAAAGTTTCTTACAGTGTGTTTCCTTTCTTATATAGCAAAGTCTTATGTGACATCAGAAGAACGAACGAAATATCAGAAATATCATGTTGTACAGACAGCATCAACATCTCACATGGAAATATAAACCTGTCTGGTGTCATACAAAATTAAACCTATATTTGAAAGATGAGAGAATAAGACGAATTACAAATGAGATTTATGTATTTATTTATTCATTTATTATTCTTCATGGTTCATTATTTAATGAAATAATTTATTCAAACTTTTTTTTTCCATTGCCACTTGCTTTTTCTCATAGTTTTTTATTTATGTATGATTATATAAAACATTACTAGGTGCTAACTTGACACCTCAGAAAAGCAGCAGTGTACAATCCTGTTTGGTTTTGTACCTGTGACCTGGTGCTGGATTAATTTATTATAAATAAATGGGAAGTTTTGTCTATGCAGACTGATCTCATGGGATTACTGTATGACTTAGATCAATTTATAGTGATACTTTGAATTTTATATATGTCACCTTTCATGTGCTTTATTTTTTATTCTACAGAGGAAATGTGTTTTTGAAAGAAACAATGCATGTATAGAGAATGAGATAAATAGAATGTTGTTGTTCATGCAATCTTAAAGTGATTTAACAGTTATAATGACAGTAATATTACAAAGAAGAAACTTCCATATGCTTAATATAAAAACAGTGAATAAAATAATAGAGAATAAAATGTATTTAAAGATAATCCAATAAAGAAGCAAAGATGCACGTTAATTTCTTATATGATGGGATTATTTACTTTGAAAATCTAAACTTGATGTCTATATTGAAGGAGGTGGGGGCAGGGTATCAACCTAATAAAAGCTACAGGATTTAATATTTCTTCTGAGATGCAACAAGACAAATGCATGGATTTGTGCTTATTTGCTGTTAGAGGAAGGAGGAGCAAATCAAGCCTGGAAGATTCCCATTCCTCTGGCTCTTGTCTAGGAAATATCTGGTTGCAGCATGTGATTACATATTCAAGCTGAAATATTTTCATGGAAAGATCCATGTTTAACTGAGCATCTCTCACATTCTAATACCTATTAATGGACATTAGACTGCATCAAAGCAGTATGTGATATAAAAAAAAAAAAAACAAGTAATAAACCACGGTAATACATAACAATGTATTGTGAATATGAAAGTAGATCCTACAGTTGGATCAATACAGCCAATATATTACCTTCACTTGTTCATTGCATGAGTTCCTCTAATGATAAATTCTTATTTTCTTCCTTTAAACGTAAAAGAGATCAGAAGCACTTTGTGTTTTACAGGAGTTCTCCTAATGCTTTTATACTACATATCCAATCTACTGAACTGTGTTCAAAACTGGAAAAAAAAAAAAAAAAAGATAAAATATAAAAAAGCAAACTGACTTTTCCTAAAGGATAGTGAGGATCTCAATAAGCATAAAATTTATGTCAGATTTCCAAACCAAGAAGTTCAGATAAACTGTGACCAAGCCTCCAAAGTTTGGATAATTATCTAAACTTGCTAGATGAGCTGAACAAACTCAGCATAACTCAGACAAAGGGCAGAAAGAGCACCTGGGAGAAAACAGCAAGCCACTGCATGTCTCATCCCTTCAAAGAAAGCTAGATGCTTTATACTTAAAATAACATTTTACTCGACATTTATCAGCATTCTACTGAATCTTAGTGTTTTTGTTTTGTTTTGTTTATTTTTCTCAGTGCTTAGGATATACTGTCTTGTTGTTAATCCCAGTGCTATAATACACAGTTGGCCAGCACTGGATATGAAAACTTAAAAGTGAAATTGATTATTTGCCATTGATCACTGCGTTAGAAATGAAAATAATGATGGAAAAAAAATAACTTTTAATGATTACATATCTGCAAATTAGACCAATTCACTGAAGAAAAGAATGAGAAAAAAAAAAAAAAAAAACGTGGACTATCATGACTGTTTCAGATGGAAGTATGGAACTAGGATAGCCTCCAGAAGAATCAGAAAATTTTCAAAGGAAGTTAACCTGTGTGTTACAACAGAGTGAGATGTCACATACCTTCTGGGAGGCAAAATTTTCTGTAAGTAGCAACTTAAGCAAAATGAATAAAGTAGTTGAGGAGAAGTTCATGAAAGACTATATTTTAACAAGAAAAATCTTATGCAGATAAGATATTTTAATTAAGGGTATACTTGAAAAAGAAAAAAAAAAAAAAAAAAGACAATTCATCATCAATTCCACAGATCTGAAGAAGGAATTTTGTAGTCTTCCATCTGAACTGTCACCAGAATACCATAAAAATATTAAAATGAGTAAAATAAATTAAAGAACAAACAAACAAACAAACAACAACTATTATTATCTCTATGAATTTAAATTTGAGCAGTATTTCACTGCACAAATTGGTGTTAACCTAGGGCGATTCACTATTATTTTTTTCCCTTAGCATAACAATAAATCTCAGTGAGGGGAAGCATTCAGATGGTTAAGAAGGCAGCGTGCTGTATACAGTATAACAGGAGTAGGGTGTGCAAATAGCCAATACTCTATTTTGCATACTGTGCAAAATAGGTTTTGCAGTTTACCTAATTCAAAGACAAAAAATAAGAGATACAAATGAACATAAGTAAGAAATGAAAATTCAATGGAATATATATAAAAAATATCACCAATATATATGTTAGCATTAGCATTTATTAAGCCTGAGATTTCATCATTGGGTATCTACAACAATAAGATAATCTAGTATGATATATTCAACTTAAATTGCTTGAGAAGAGACTGTTACTCACTTTTCTAAGTATATATATATATAATATATATATTATGAAAGATATATATAATATATATAATATATATTATATATGTGTGTGTGATTTAAAAGATATATATATATCTTTTAAATAATTTCTTAAATCATATGTCTAGATTTTGGAAAAGAAAGAAAGAAAGAAAGAAAGAAAGAAAGAAAGAAAGAAAGAAAGAAAGAAAGAAAGAAAGAAAGAAAGAAAGAAAGAAAGAAAGAAAAAGAAAAAGAAAAAGAAAAAGAAAAAGAAAAAGAAAAAGAAAAAGAAAAAGAAAAAGAAAAAGAAAAAGAAAAAGAAAAAGAAAAAGAAAAAGAAAAAGAAAAAGAAAAAGAATTTACCAAGAAAAAGATTGCAGCAACAGACAGGCAGAGATAAAAGGGAAGACAAGATCTTCTTTAGTGCTGCATTCATATCAAATTAAATAATGTACTCACTCTATGTGTAGTATTACCACAAAGGAAATAATTTCACACAAGCATTCAGCATAGTGACTATGGGAACATTGCCCCCAGACTTGGAAAGAAAAGTTAACAGTTCCTGTAAGGAGCTAAATTGTACTCAGTAGGTCAGGTAGATTCCCATTCACTGCAGAAAATGACCTCTTTTGTCCTTTTGTATTTCTTGTGAAATGTGTGAACTGGAAAGCAAGCTCTGAATGGCTAAAGGTAGTGACAAACAAAATTTTCCCTGGCAGAACTTACCCAGATCTCAAACACACATTAAATAAAATCTGTGATGTCATTACAACTGAAAACTTTGCATTGTCACAGTTATATTAACAGGAAAAGTATTTGGAAAGGTGTTTCATTTTGCATTACTAACTGACATAGCTCTTCAGAAGGGTACAAGTTATTTTTGCTTGTACCCTTGTAGAAAACCAACACCAAAAACCAAAGTGTAGGGTTTTGTGTCATATTTCTACAGGTTGAATCTACTTCTCTACACAGTGTTATAGCTGGAATAAACAGTAAGTGATCAGTCCTAATTTTGATGCTGTGTCTATTTCTAACAGTTGTTAGGATAGGCAGCCAAGTTGACATTTTTGATAAAACCACTGCACACCTTAAATACATAATATAGTTTTTAAAGATTTTTTTTTCTTTCATTTTTAGATCTCCTCCCTATTGTTACACGTTTAATTCAGTCACCAAATATTTTGCTGATAGTGCTTCTCCCCTGATTTTTAAAATTACATTTATTTGTAACAATTACTGGGCAAATGCACTCTCAACTGATGCATCCCTTTTAGACAACATGTGGTTTAGCTTTTGAAATAATATTGTGCAGGTTTTAAACATAATATAAAGAAAGAGAATCAGAGAACAGAGATTTATCAGGCTGTCTATCTACAATATAATATCCTGAAATGTTACAGGAAAGAAATAATCTCATATAGTTAATTTAGTTGGCTTGAAGTAAGTTTGTTGAAGTCTGACCCAATCTCTGTACTACTTTGAGAAAACTTCTGTGGTTTGTATGTACTATTTACTTTTATGAAGACAATATTTCTTTGTTTAGCTGTGAGCTGGGTTCTGTATTCTCTTGCTACCTTCTTTAGTGAGCCAAGGCTATTATTACTTTTTATACTGTAATAGCTCTTTGCTGCCCAGCAGCCCCTAACCACCTCAATTCCTCTGCTTCTCAAGGCATAAGATTGGAAACTGACATTGCTGCAACTTTCACATTCTCACTGAACCTGAAAGGCTGAAAAAAAACTCTTGTTAAATGCTTCAGAAAGACACAAAGACAAAGATCAGAAATGTAGCACAAAATCTGTGATCACCCAAAGTTCTAAGACAGCAATCAAACCACAACTCTGAAAGCAAAATGACAGTAACACAATGCAAGAAGTACTACACTGTTTTTATGCATGGAAATTTAAGGGTAACAAGAATCAGAAAGCTGTGAAGTGAAGAGGAAAACAAAATATCTATCTTAAAACCACTATATTATATATCAACCCCAGATTGTTAAATAAATTCTAAATTTGGGAAAGGGAAATATACAAATTATTATAGATGTGATTTATTATTGTTACAGAAAAATAACATCATAATCTAAGTATATATTGATGTTTGGTATTCTTCTTATAGCAACATATTAGCAAAATAAAAACAGAGAATTCTCAGATGTTTTTCCATTAGTTGTATCCAGAACATGGAGAATTGTGCATATTTGTCTAGTGAATGTCCAGAAAGACCTAGTTCTAGTGGTTGTGGTTTTAGCTAGGGATCCGTTAATATGAACACCAAAACAGAACACCAAGATTCAGGACTCTATATATCCTAGTCTCTACAGATTGAATTTTCCTTTATAGACAATTAAAGACAAATGGCTGTTAAGATTAATAGTTTTCTAAACTCCATTAGCTTTACAGACTTGATCATAATCTTTGAACATATTTGAATAAAAATATCCATATATTTTCAATATTTGAATATAAGATTGTGATAATTCTTGCAAAAATATTTAATAATGTACCATTTTTCCAGCATTTTATGTCTCTGCCTTTGTGCAAAAAAATAAAATTTATAGATTACTTGAAACTGCTATTTAACTTTCTTCTAAGAGTACTTTTGTTTCATTATTCATTGAGAACTACTTTTGAGATGTGTGTATTATATAAAAATAGCAAAACTCCTTTAATAGTAGGCAACAGATATCTGTAATGAAGACACAGGCAGTATAACTTGGTTGAAGTAGTTTTACTTCCTTAAATTTAATTTAATTCTCTACAGAATATCACTTCTGATATTAAGACTTAGTTTAGAGAGTTTTCCCCATATATTAGGAAACAATGTATTAAGGGTGACAATCCCCTTGGGAAATAATCTAATAAATCAATGATTTTACTAAGAAGTCTCTTTCTAAAAGCTACTGATGAAATGTTTATCTAAACAATTCGAAATACATGATATTATATGGTATAAATTTTGAGAGTTTTCATAATTTGTAATATTAAAAAGCATACATTTAATACAAATATATTTTTCTTTCATTTTCCTGGTATTTCACACAGTTCCATTGAGAAATTCTATCATTCTGGTTACAGCACATAATGTGTGATAGACTATTTTGATTCATAGACCAAAGAAAAATCCAGCAACATGCTTGAATTTAAGAACTATTACAAAACATCTCACAAATGTTTATTTAATCTCACATTCAGTATTGCTCATGCTAAGCTCTGTGAAAAACTTATGTGCTAAAGAATTTTAATTTTTGCTGAAATTTGGATCTGCACTGAGATTACTACAATGCCTTGCTTTGTGGAGTTCTTTGTTCAACATGTTGACTGTAGCTGATCCCTTTTTTTTGCTACATCTTTTCCTTTCTTAGGTATTAATGTTCTGGCTAGAGAGCCTAAGTGCCAAAAACTTTTCTATTCAACTGTGAAAAAATAGAGATCTAAAAAAAAATCTTAGCTTTGGTTTGATGGCATTTGAGAGTTGTCTTTTTTGTTGTTGTTGTTTTCATATAGCAATACATTGTAATTAATTAAAAAAAATAAACACAGGGATATATTTGCGGAATGGTCTTGAAAAATTAAATATATTTCTGATGATGATATTGTATTAATCACCAAGCCAATATTTTTGGATATGTAATACACAATAAATGTTTGTTCATTGCCTTTTGTATTATAAAACAAGGAGTTCCGTTTGAGGAGCAGGAGTTGCAAAAGTTTCCTGCTGAAGTAAGGAGATATATAATACTTGGCTAGACTCCATGAAAATTCTTTTGCTTAATGTAACAAAAAAGAGAACCCCCTCCCCTTCTCTCCTTCTGCATCTCAGTTGCCTCTTTTGTTCAAAGACACTGCTGCAAAGTTCATGTAACCATCTCCTGATAAGTTGCTAAACTAGTGTATCAACATCCTGCCTTCCTGTCTCACGCTGGGCCAACATGACCAAATAAAAAAAGAAGTTGAACCACAACGCTGAGGAAGACTACGGCCTTCATCTTCACGACCACCAGAGGGACAGAGACGACCCCCTAGCAACAGTGTGCGCAGTTGCAGAATATACCAGGATGTGCTGCGTAATCCCGGAATTACCAAGATATAAAAAGGGACCCTGGCGGGGGTGAGGTGCGCGCCGTTGGCGGAGCTGAGACTCCCCGGCCGCCCAGCGCTGTTTTGCTTGCTGTTGCTTACTCAATAAATTCCTTTCTATTATTAATGCAATGCTCTCTGAAAATTAATTAAGGGGGCAACTTATAACAGGATAGTTTAGTATTCTGGGATATCATGAATATGTAGAATACAATCTTAGTGCCTTCTTACTTTTTTATGCATATTTTACTGTTGATATTAACTTTGCTAAATGTCTGGATACTTAAATTATGGTAAAGTTTAGGAAACAAAGAACAAGCAGTTTTATCTCTAGGAAACGCATGTTCTTTTCATTAATTTAGCTAATGATGTCAGTATATATTCTACTTTCATCATGCTTGTAGCTAATACATTTAGCCACATTAATCTCCTGTCTTATTTCTGCAAATATATATAAAAATTTGAAGAGGATTTAAAATAATATCTTAAACTTTTTATATCACACCTTAGAGTTCTTGTTCCTTTTCTTTTAGCATATATGTTTCTGTTAGTTGTAGCCATTACAGTTTATGTCAGAATACATGGATCAACTCAACAATATTTTTCCATCACATAAAATCATAAGAAAATGTATTTTCTTGCTTTCAATTTTTGCTGTTTTTTCAAATTTTCTCACACCCAGGACTCTACTGAAAACACTAATAGAGAGATTTGGCTCAAGATATTCTCTTGTACCTACACTTGAACAAGGTTTACAATACAGGCAGTAAATATCTAATGATTCAACTGTTCCCATATAGCTGTCTGGTTTAATTTGATATGCCTCACGGTATACCCTGACCTCCAGGTGCAAGTCCACAAGAGCTAAGATCTGCATTAAATCCCATGCCGTACCTATTGGTCATGTGTATTTGTCTTGGAAACCTTAAATACATTCAAATGGCTTACGATTGACACATGTAATGGATTCTCAAAGTAAATTCAAGGTCAGTTAAAGGTTGTGGTGGCTTGCCAGGCAGCTGAACTCCACCACAACAGCTCCCTCACTCCCCCTTCTTAGTAGAGGGGAAGAAGAAAGTATGCCAGAAAGGGAAAAAACAACTCATGGGTTGAGATAAGGATAATTTAATTAAAGGGAAAACAGAGGGAAAAAAAAAAAAAAAAAAAAAAGAAAGGCCATGAAGAAGCACAGAGAGAAAGAAATTACTCTCTACTTCCCATCAAAGAGCAATGCTTGACCACGTACCTGAAACAGGGCCTCAATACGTGTAGCTGTTGCTCGGGAGGACAGACGTTTTCATAACAAGAGCCCTGCACCCCCTTCTACTGTTCCACCTTTTATTAATGAATGTGACATCACATGGTATGGAATATCCCTTTGGTTGGTTTAGGTTGGCTGCCCTGATTGTTTCCCCCTCCACCTCTTGCTCACCCCCAGCCTGGCTTTGAGGGAGTAGGAGGGAGCCCTGATGCTGTGCCAGCACTGCTCAGCAGCAGACACACCACTGTTGTGATACCAGTGCTGTTCTAACTACAAGTACAGAGCACAGCATTATATGGGCTGCTGCAGGGAAAGTTGACTCCATTCCAGCAAGGCCCAGTAAAAAGGAGGATATCCACTGTAGGGTGAGCTGAATCAACTTTCAAACTACTGAGTGACTGAACTACATTTTATATGTTTGTTTATAGCTCTTTCTGTGTGCCACTGCATAAACTCTTCCTTATTACCTCTTTTATTAAGTGTCTCACAACTAGTGTCCATAATGCTAATGTTTAAGGTCTGATGGGGCTGACTAGTGGATTCCACAAACCACAATGCTTGTTGTAACATTTAGACCTGATAATTTTCCCACATACCTTGTCTGGGGAGAAGCCTGTCTAACAGGAACATGTATCCTACATGCCATATATCTACCAGTATTCCTGTTGACAACCATAATGGAAAACATTATACAACTTCACTAAGTTTTAAGTGGAACTTTCAGTGTTATGTTCAAATACTTTGGTCTAAATTCCTTTCCTAACTGCAATGTAGGTGTCTTGTGACAGCTAATTTTTCTGCTTTTGGAAAGAACTGTGGAGTCTACTCTGAGACTTATTAGGTCTGTCTTTTAATAATTGCCATGTTTTTTAAGAATTAATGTTTTATTTCAAGAAAATGAAACAGAGGCCTTGAAAGCACACTATACTTATGTTTTATGGCTAGTCACTAAGTTTTGTATTAAGCTGCATAGAGAAAAATGCTGGAAGTCAGGCATAGGAAATGAAATGTGGTATCTATTACAGTTCTGTCCCCGTTACTGATTGGAATACTCCTTAAATCTATCCATTTACAAAAGCATTCCTCTGTTTTCTTTAGGCAGGAGTGCTGTCCTGCCCTAGAAGGAAATCCAAGGGCAACCTCATGTGGGTGGGTGACTGCTAGAACAAGACCATACAGAAAAGCATGTTGTGATCCAGTTTGAGCCTGTGTGACAGGAACAGGGAATGCGGGAGAATAACTGCTAAAGTTGTGTGAGCAGCAAATATTTTACCTTTGAATTGGAGGTGAACAAAAAGGTCTAATATCTATCTTTGTTTGTTTGTTTGTTTGTTTGTTTGTTTTCCTGATACTTATAATACTTGCCAATTTGAAAATGGAGAAATCTCAAAATTTTTAATTTACTTTTATTTATATTTTATTTTTCCCTCAAAGAAGTATTGAGATACTATACGAACTGAGTTGTTTGAAAAACCTCCTAGGAACTTATTCTTCCAATGTGCCAGTTCAATTAAAAATATCTGTCAATTCAAAATGTTTTGTTTTGTTTTGTTTTGTTCCCTTGAGTTGTCAAAATCAGAGAGCTTAATAAGACCCTGTTATCAGAAGATGAATTTGGGAACAGAAGCACAAGGATTTAAACTCACTCCCATGGGAAGGGAAGGGAAGGGAAGGGAAGGGAAGGGAAGGGAAGGGAAGGGAAGGGAAGGGAAGGGAAGGGAAGGGAAGGGAAGGGAAGGGAAGGGAAGGGAAGGGAAGGGAAGGGAAGGGAAGGGAAGGGAAGGGAAGGGAAGGGAAGGGAAGGGAAGGGAAGGGAAGGGAAGGGAAGGGAAGGGAAGGTTTCCTATAATTTTTGTTGATGGTGGTTTTGTTGCTGTTGGTTGTCCTTAAAAAAAAAAAAAAAGTATTTTTAAAATTTATTTATTAGTTTCTTAATGTACACTTTCAGAGAAGGAAAACCAGGTAGAGATCGTCTTGGCAAAGCACATCAGGGGCCAGTGAAATATTTATAAACCTTTAGCTACAGCAATTTAATGTATATCTTAATCACAATAATCATAATTGAATTTTATTAATTTAGTAATTCAAAATTTGATTCTTTCTTACCTAGCTAATTTATACAAATGTTACAGATTTCAGGCACTAATGGTAACCATGGGGGATAATAAAATTATAGAGACAATTTCATAACAGAAAATTAAAACCTCTTTTATTTCTAATATGACACCAACAGTATACAAATGAAAATGAAAATTTCCTCTCAAAAACTAGTAAGAATTCAAATATCCTTTTTGATAAATGTGTTTATGTAGTCCAATATATTAGCATGAAGCAGATATTTTGCTTTGTAGCCAGCTGCTATTAAAAATAAATAAATAAATAAACTATCTTGATATTCTGAAAATAACCTGAAAAATCCTATATGTTTAGAAAATAATGTGCTCATAAATGCTCATAATGTTCTCATTAAACTAAGAGTAGATAGCATCAAAATAATTTCTAGTGATTTGGGGTTTTAGGAAAAGCACTCACCACAACTTTGTGTTTTTTTTTTTTTTTTCATATAGAAATGCAAACTTTAGAAACACATTTAAGGTATATTCACAGATATCTTCTTTTACTTCTTAAAATCCTTTCTAATCACTTTTAATCCTTTAAATCCTAGTTTAGATGAATTACTATGAATATCAATAGAGTTTATGAAATTACCTACTGACTGAATAATATTTTAATTTTATTTCTGTGTATCCTCGATATATTGCCAAGAAAGTGGCATCTACATGACTGATGACTCTTGTATTTTTTTCTCATCCATCTTGTGAAAGCAAGATGGTTGTGTCTTTTTAAATAACTTGGAGTCTTAAAAAAATAGAATCTTAGACTTAAAGAAACAAAGTTTAATACACATGAAGTTATATTCTATGAGAGAAACATTTCTTCTTTGCATATCTAATTGTAGAATGTTTTTTGATACTGACTTTTCTTCTTCTTTTTTTTTTTTTTTTTTTTTTTTTATATAATACACACAAATATATGATTTATTTTACTATTCTTTTTTAGGTATATATGTATTAATTCTGATAACAAGTAGGCAGAAGTTCCAGCAAATTGTGATAAACACTGAGGAATCAAACAACACTGCTTGCAAGGTAATTATTCAGATATAACCACACTTTTGATCAATCATGAGATTCTGTATGAGTTCTATAGTAGTTTGGTCTAAACTCAGCACAAAGGTATAATTACAGTATAATACATAGATTTTTCCATCCAAATTGTATTATAGATAATAGGATTCATCATTAATCTATTGACCACACTAATTTTTTTCAATGATATTATTTTTAGACTATGTACTGGGTCTGGCTGGAATGGAGTTAACTTTCCCTGCAGCAGCCCATAGCAGCCCCACTGTGCTCTGCACTTGTAGCTAGAACAGCATTGGTATCACACCTCTGTTTTGTCAGTTGCTGAACAGTGCTGGCACAGCATCAAGACTCTTTAAATCCCCCAAAGCCTGGCTGAGGGTGGAAAAGAAGCGGGGAGGGCACATAATGATGGAAGGTGACCAACCAAAGGGATATTCCATGCCGTAAGATGTCAAACTCAGCAATAAAAGGTGGGAAACAGGAAGAAGGGGATTCTCATCATGAAGATGTCTGTCCTCCCAAACAACCGCTACACATTGAGGCCCTGCTTCTAAGGATGTGGCTGAACATTGCTTGTTGATGTGTAGTGATTTTTTTTTCTACCCTCTTTACTTCCATGTGGCCTTGGCCTGTTATTTTTTTTTCTTTTTTCTTTTTCCCCTTTAATTAAATTATCCTTATCTCAACCTGTGAGCTTTTTTATCTCAACCTGTGAGCTTGTGAGCTTTTTGTTTGTTTGTTTGTTTGTTTTTGTTTTTGTTTTGTTTTGTTTTTCTATCATACTTTCTTCTTTAACTTTTGTTTTGAGAAGGGGAAGTGAGACAGTAGTTGTGGTGGAGTTTATCTGCTCAGTGGGTTAAAAATACCACAGATTATAGTGTGATTTATGTCATAATAGTTTCCTAGTTCTAATAGTTAAAAACCTTATAGGAACCAGAAATCTTCATTTGAAAGTGATCTCTGGAGAGATATTTTCTTATAATCATTTTATAGGGCTATCGTATATTTGCAGTGGTGACATCATGTTTTCAGTCAATTGCAATTTGCCAAATTTAACTGCTCTAACTAAAATCTACCTCAGAATGCATCTGCATTTTGATCCAACTTGCGAAGGTTATCTGTTCATTTACTTTTCAGCCAAAACTAAGTAAAGAATTTTAACAGGAAATTTCTCTATTGAAGAAACGTAAAATCATTATATAGTCTTTATGTACAAGATCATATTCTTCTATTGCAAAAGTCACCTAATGCCTGAACAAAGAATAACCAAAAGTTATAGCAGGTTGTTTTCCTCCATGTGAGCCAATAGAAGGGAGATAAGAAATAAAATAATGGAGATAAAACATAAAATTAATTAGTGACTAGCATTTTCTAATCAACAAATTTGAATGCTTGACCAGGAAATTAACACCAACAGCAAAAAATGACCAATAAAGCCTTTTCTGAAACCATCTTTGGACTAAGATCCTGCTATAATTTAATATTGCCTGGGGTAATTATGTAATTAAAAAAAATAAATAAATACAAAATATCCACATATGCAAAATAGCATTACAGCAAGTCCAGAGTGTCTCAGTTTCCCTCAGGATATGAATAAATGCTAGAGCCAGACCATGCGGTCTCTTTTCCCAAGAAATTGTAGGCTTCAAATTAAATATGGTCACAACCTCCCTCTTTCCCTCTTGGTCTCTGTTTAGCAAGTAAACCTACATACACCCTAGGGGAAGAAATGGGTGGAGACCTAACGCATTGCACTGAAAGTACTGAAGGCTACCATGTTTTCAGGAGAGGAATAGATATGCTTTTCTTCCCCTACTTGAAGGTGGAACTACAAAGTGAGGCACAATAATCTTAGGTACAGGGCAGAAGAGCCAGGAGCTACAAAGTGAGGCTGGCTCACTTTTTTTGGGAGGAACTTTTTCCCTGGCTTCCAGAATACCTAGGGAAAATAAAGAGTTAAGGGATTTATTTTCCAGACTTCACCTCAGTGCAATCCAGGGAGTGAGATGTAGATTAGTGCGTGACTTTTTCTTCTCAATTTTAATTCTGCAGATAGCCTGTTAAATGCCCATTTTCTCAGGTAAAATGGAATTGGGAATAGATGCACAGCAACTATGTCTAAAATAAAGTAGGAAGGGAGTTACATTTGCAAAGTCCCAAGCTATCTTCTTATTTAATTCTCATTGCATATTCTCTATAGTAATGGGATTGTTTAAAAATGTGCCCATGCTCCTCCAAACTACATCTTGTGTTGGTGCTTCTCAAGACCTCTATTCTCATTATTGGTTTTGTATTTCTCTATACTAACATCATTTTGTTAAAGTTGCAAATATCAATTTCTATACAAAATGTAAAGAAAATGGGCATTTCTACATGTATCTTCATAAAACTTATCATTAAGTCACAGAATCATAGAATTATTAAGATTGGAAGAGACCTTCAGGATCATCTGGTCCAACCATCACCTTACTACCAATATCACCCACTATACCATGTCCATAAGTGCCAGGTCCAAACTTTCCTTGAACACCCCCAGGGATGATGACTCCACCACCTGCCTGGGCAACCCGTTCCAATGCCGACTACTCTTTCTGAGAAGAAATGTCTCCTAATTTCTAAACTAACCACAACCATCCACATCTCCCCATTGCCTCTCCCGGTGCAACTTGAGGCCATTCACTA
The DNA here is from genome assembly GCF_965140915.1 of Aythya marila. Taxonomy (NCBI): domain Eukaryota; kingdom Metazoa; phylum Chordata; class Aves; order Anseriformes; family Anatidae; genus Aythya; species Aythya marila. The sequence continues at coordinate 46,510,428 of NC_139042.1, read as the reverse complement.
GTTACCTGTGAGAAGAGGCTGACCCCCAGCTCCCTCTACACCTTCCTTTCAGGTAGTTGTAGTGAGCACAAGTAAGCAAGAATTTAAGAAATCAGTGAATGCCACTTGGACAAAATTAAAATTTTTGCTTCTACTAAACCGAGAAAACAACTTTCAAGCAGGTCAAGAGAAGTTCAGACAAAGCAAAGCCTTAGTGCCGTCGCTTTGAAAACTTAGTACAAATCCAATGACAAAATCATACTACAGGGATACAGAATAACATACATTATTAGCAACACCTCGTGTTCAGGACATGAAAAAAAAAAAAAGTTTGATTGTTGTGTTGTTTTTTTTTTTTTGTTTGTTTGTTTGTGGTTTGTTTTTGTTTATTTGTTTCTTTTTTAAGGATGGGAAGAATCATTAAGTGAGTTCTTACCAACAGACCACTAACATAAACAGCATCTTAAGTCCAGACTGCTGCTACTCTGTCTAGTTCCTTAAACACAAATCCACATACATCTTAGTATGTTTAAATGATAAAACAAAGATACCAAACTGATATAGCTGTTTAGTTCTAGCTCTGTTTATGATCAATATAATTTTCTTTCAGATTTCATTGTACTCAGCATGAAAGTACCTATAGTTTTAATACCAAAAATAAATAAAATAAAATAAAATAAAATAAAATAAAATAAAATAAAATAAAATAAAATAAAATAAAATAAAATAAAATAAATAAAAAACAATGGAAAAAAATAATTGCTTTTTAACTCAAACAGTAATTTCTAAGATTTAGCATAATTTTTTGCAGATGATTCTTTAGTTCTTTAGTAGTGTCTTTGTATATAATAAGTGGCTATAACTGAATCATAAAATATTTATAAATTTAGATGAATGTAACAGGTATATAGTCATCAGTTCTATTTATTTTTATTTTTATTATTATTATTACTTAGGATTGTTAATTTTTAGCACTTGTCTAGGCTTATAATGAATGGTTTTATTAAAATAAAACTGTGGGTAACCAACACCTTATGCATTTGCTTTACAGGACATCAAATTTTCCAAAATAGATGATTCAATAATAATTCAATTCTCTTTTCATTAATGCTGAAATTATAACATGCCTGGAACCAAAAATTACACTGAAAAAAAATAAATTTGAAATTGCTTAAAATTGTAAGTATTTTGCTAAAAACCTCCTTTTAAACTGCATTTTAATGTAACAAGTAGCACCACTTACATCAGCCAAATAGTTTGGGCACTGTTAAGAGGCATTCTTTGCCCAAGGTGGTTGTTATTTGGCTAATGATCTATTTGGAAGCTATTGTAAGTTGTTCAGAAAGTAATTGGCACAATGAAGAAAATATTTTTATTGCAAATCAGACATCACAAACAGTAGCCTAAGGCTCTAGACCTGAAAACTCTCCTTTATGAATATGTTTAATTTGCATGTGAATAATCTGGTAGCAGTCAAAGGCAAGGCTATCATCTTACTTTTTTTTTTTTTTTTTTTTCTTAATTACTTGTGTCTTACACGTTAGTAAATACTGTTGAGTTGCAAATTCTTTTAAATTTTAAAACTACATCCATGTCCTTGTTTTGGCTGGAATAGAGCTAATTTTCTTCCTTATAGCTGGTATAGTGCTGTGTTTTGGATTTAGGATGAGAATAATGTTGGTAACACAACAAGGATTTTAGTGTTGCAGAACAGTGCTTACACTAAGTCAAGGACTTTTCAGCTTCTCATACACCCTTACAACAATGAGGATGGGGGTTCACAAGCAACTGGAAGGGGATAAAGCCAGGACGGCTAACCCAAACTAGCCAAAAGGGTATTCCATACCATATGATGAACTGAACTATGAGACTGAGTTGGCTGGGGTGGGATGCTGTTTCTCGGGGACTGATTTTGCATTGGTCAGCTGATAGTGAGAAACTGTATTGTGCATTGCTTGTTTTGTTTATTTATTTATTTATTTTTGGTTTTGTTGTTGTTTTGTTTTGTTTTCCCTTTATTTAGCAGTCCTATTGCCCTTACCTCAACCCATGAGTTCTTGTACTTTTCAATTTTCTCCCCCATGGAACTGCGATAGAATCACACAGAATCACAGAACTGTAGGGATTGGAAGGAACCTCGAAAGATTATTGGGTCCAACCCCCCTGCCAAAGCAGGTTCCTCATAGGACAGTGCGTGAACAGCTGTGTAGTATTCAGCTGACTGCTGAGTTAAACCACAACAATCCAAAAGAGAGTATATGAAAGTGTAATCCTTCTTATAAAAAAATAAGAAATTTCCAGTTTGGTTCCTTCTTCTTCTCCATATCAGTCTGAAGTTAAGAATATATGGGGAGAAGCTGTAATGTATAGTCTATGACTTTCACTCCAATTAGAATTAAACAAGTAGGAAGGTATTACTGTTTCCTAGAGGTAGTCTAAGTTTGCTTCAATTTAATCTCTTCTAGAAATTATTTCTGCTGTTTGACCCTAAGGCTGAGGTCAAACCAGCCTTAATAATCTAAATAAATAAATAAATAAAATCCTCCTTTTTTTGTTGTTGTTTTGTTTTGTTTTTGTTTTTGTTTTCACTGTATGTTCTTTGTATACTTTATACACACTTGTATGCACTCATAGATACACAGACATAAATACATGCAAGCTGTCAGATATCTGATAATTAAATGTCTGTGTGAGGAAAAACATATTGATTGTAGAATTAATGAAAATCAGGAATTAAATACTCTTGCCAAGATTAACATGGACAAAGTGTAATTACTTTAACTTGGAAGATTAATACTGTTTACACAGAAAGAGAAAAGAAAAAAAATAGAAAAAAGAAAACAAAAAGAAAAAAAAAAAAAGAAAATAAAAGAGTGTTTCATCCAAATCAATAAGATTGATTCCATTCTATATGTCTCTCTACTTTTAGTGCCATACGTGGTTGCAACCCACAAGTTATGTGTTTTAAGAACAAAAATTTTTACAAGGGTATTATTCCTGACTATGATCAGAGAACTTATATTTTTTATATCTTTGCATAATCTCACTCTCCTTGAACCAGTTATTGTTGCTAGAAGCTATATGAATCAAACCATCTTTTTAAACATCTTGGAAGTATTATTTATAAGATATAGTTTTTGTGCAGAAAATAACTTCTTTTGTTTTCTTAACGAGATTAAACATCAAAAATGAAAATACTTATCTAAGAAATTGGAAAACAAACTTTAAAAAACAAAAGATTTATGTTAGGAGTATCAGAGGATATAAATAGGTAGCAAAACAATTTCACAGAGTTTTAAAGATTATATTGAGAAAATTAGCTTAAAAACTTCTACCTTTTACATGTGTTTTGTACCAACTGAGAGCAGTGTTTAAAGTTGTTCTGAAGAACTGTGTAGGTAGCCATGTGATAGATCTGGATAGATGTGATAGTGGAATAAAGACTGCATCTCTGGGTTTTAGAAAGATTTAAAGGAAGTAAATTATGATTGCAAATTATTTTTTTATCCTGGACAAACAAATGTGCACAGAGCATTTTCCAAAAAATATAGAAGACGCAGAGTTCTCCATTACCATCTACTTCCTTTTACAAGAAATAAGCCTTTTTTAATTTTTTTTTTTTCTCTATTCTGCTTCACATTGTCACTTCTGTGAGGTGGGCAGGTTCCTCCCTGAGCTTAAGGAGGGCCAAACAGAAGAATATATTAACATGCTTAGCAAAACCACCTTGTAAAACTAACCACAATGAGATGATGCATCCTCTCTATCTACACATATAGCTGTGAATTTAGAGGTAATATTTTCTTTTTTTTTTCTTTTTTTTTTTTTAAAAAAAAAAAGCTATAAAATTAAAAAATTATACGTATGATATTTATAAATGCTGTAAATATTTCTAAATCTCTAAAATAAAACCTCTTACTATTTACTCTCACAGTAGTTAATTTGTAGAATGGGCCACATGGTGCATAACCTGAACTACTGAAAATGACTTCAGTTATTGATAGTAATTTAATACTGCCCCAGAAATGTTGGCTATTATTGTTACTGACAGAGAATTCTGAAAGTAGAGATTTTCAACAAACAAAACTATTTGCTTCTACTGCTTAATTTTGTATCATTGAAATCACAAAATATGTATGTAAAGATACGACTATTTGTTCTGTACTATTTATTCCCTGGTAGGGGGCAAAAACTTTTAGATTTTTTTTCCCATTGTATGGAACAAAAGAACAAGAGGCAGTGACCAGAGGTTGAAGCAAAGGAAATTCTGAAAGCTCATAAGGAAAAAAAGTAAACAAAGAAGCAAACAAAACTACTCTTAGCAATGAGGGTAATAAAGCATTAGGAGTTGCTAAGTGAGGTTGGGGCATCTCCATCCTTGGAGCTAATCTGAACTCAAGTTGGCAGTCCTGAGCATTGGACATAACACTGAAATTGGTCTTGTTTCAAGTGGAATTTTTACCAGGTGATCTTCCAACAAGTCTACAGTAGGTAATCCAGAGGCTAAGAAAATGTTTTCTTCATTTATTAGTCCTACCTTTAATACTTTGACTTTTCTACCATGTGCAAAATGAATAAAAGAGGAAGGCTTGTGTTCTTTCTATTATCAGAAATGTCTCTTTTGGGTCACTCATTCTGTAATGATGCAATTGTCATGGTCCAAGACCAAATGAATATCTGAAGGAAAAAAAAAAAAAGGACATCAAAACACTTTAATCAATGATGTATGAGATTTTATAAATTACATGACTTCCCCATTCAGTGGGAAAGATGGCAGTTCCTTACACAGCTTCCCTGAGTTGTCGAAGAAAATAGGCAGGCCAATTTTTTTATTTTCCTAATAATGGGATTAGATGGAGTTTACCGCTTTGGTGTCAGGTTTTTCAGTCTGTATTTTTGGTTTCTGTTTTGTTGTTGCTGCTGCTGGTAGTTAAAAGAGGATACTTCTAGACATGCTGCACTTCTTGACAATTGATGGATTGTTTGTATAGTTTGGCTATCCATTTCTTTCAGCTCACAAAAACTATTAAATGTTCATTCTGTTGTTTGAAACAAGAGGTTGGGCATAAATTGCCTACTTAAACAACAGGTAGATTAAAGTTCATGGTCTTATGAACTTGCAACCATCCTAACTGCAACAGAACTTAGTATCACTAAAAATGGCAGTTGTCCATTAGTCTTCTGTGAATGTGTTTTAAATTCTCTCTCCATATAATGTGAAAATGTTTACCCTTTTTTCAGGGATTAATTCTTTCAATTGCCAGAAGACTTTGACACTCCAACACTCAGCTGAATGCTTAAATTATATTCATGAATGGAGAATCCTATCTGTACTTTTGTGAACTATCAAATACATCATTTTCATTTCGTAAATTATATTTTTTCACTTAAATACATATGGAGAAAATGGAGAGAGACCCCAAGAACAGTGTGCTTGCTTGTCTATGTTTTAACAAATTATGAAGTTAAACTGCTATATATAGACTGTTAAATGGTCAGAAAATGATACTGGATATGAGGGAAGTCCTCCTGATTTTTAGTTATTTTCCATTTATGCTCCACCTCTTCTTTGTGTCCCCTCCACTTCACTGCTGTAGACAGCTTCTGAACAGTCTTTCTTGGTGGGCCTGGATGGTGGGTTAATAAACTGCCCGACATACTGAAGCATGTGGGATCTTGATGATTCGTGTCTTACTTTTCATCATTTGCTGAATTTGTAGTTTCAGAATCTTTGTTTGCTTGGTCCTTACAAAAATAAATAAATAAATAAATTAATTAATTAATTAATTAATTAAATATTGAGCATGTCACAGGGCAGCTTAAGGGAAAAGTTTAGTCACTTCCTAAATGTGCAAAAGAATTCACCTTAAAAAATAATAACAGTAAAAATATATAACAACTACATCTCTGTTAGAAAATTATATAGAAATGGGGTAAGTTCCAAGGCATTGGAACTCTATCAACTATCCTGTTACCATTGCTGTAATGATCCTTGGCAGTTTAGCCTGTGGTAGCCAGTTTTCTCCCAGAAAAAATCCCAAGGATCATTTGACCTTTAGCACTGAGAACAGACAATTCATGCTAGATACTTCCATGCTTTGGAAAGTAAGAGAGTTTAAACATAGAAACAGTTCTTCCTACTGGTTTGTGGATTGTGTGAGTTTTGACATTTTGTGTATGTTTACCTTATGACCCAAAATTAATTTGTGATGATCTAATCCATGAGGACCTGTCACGTGATAAAAAGTAACAGGATGGTGTTATATAACTATCCAATATGTACAGTACAGTTAAATGTTGTTTCTACAAGGTGAATGTGCCCTGCAGTGTATCCTTCAATTTTGGCACTAAGCATATTCTGCTGCTGTCTCAGCTTTATATTGTGAGGAGCTGTGTTAGCTCAACACTCCACTGCACATGTGGATTTCCTTCCAAAGGGAGGAAACAAAAATATGTTCTAGCAGGCCTCTTCATGAAGATAATTAAAGCTTATCTTCTTTGCAAATGAAATGAGTCCAGCAAATCCAATCTGCCTATGGATGTGCTGAAACATAGTTCCAGCCGCAGGGTGTGCTTGAGATTTTTAGATGTTACAGTGTGAAAAATCATTGAAGATTATTCACAAAGTGTAGAAAAGCCTTAGAGTACCAATATTTCGACATTGAGATTTATATAATGAGAAATAAAAGAAAAATATTCAAAATGACAAAGAAAGATGTGGAAAATATAGTAATGTGTTTGTATAAATTATCTAGACCCAAGGAAAAAATAATGATATTCTACTTGCACTCTGTGCTGATAAGGGGTGGAGCGCAGGGCACACCTAGAAGCCTATTTCATTTCTTAGAATTCCTGCATAAAGTTCATTCCTGCACTAACTTTTAATGTTTGATAATATTTGCTTAATATTATAATATAAAATATTAAAAATATAATCAGTTCACAAATATGACACTTACCGATTAGTAATTGGATACAAATGCTCAATAGCAGGGGTCTAGTAGATCAGAGATGAAGTGCAGAGGCAAAGCTATATGTGAAAAATGTACCACTACATTACACATTATGGTTAACTCATGCCAATATTATTAATATAATTCTTCCAGAAACATTAACATTTATTTTCAGTTTTGTGTATGAGATTGTGTGTGTGTTTTAATTATATCCAGTATAATGGGTTTTTGAAAGAAACCACAAAAGGTTGCATAATCAATAGAGTAGATAGAAAATTGAGAACTTCTCTATCTTTACTAACAGCTAAAAGCTTGTTCAGGTTTGCTGTTTTAAGAGTATATGTTATTTTTCTTTCAGATATTTCTTTCAAAGCTTCCTTATAATTACAGTATTAAATATTCACTGTACTTGAAAGTTAGTGTTTTTTGTTTGTTTGTTTGTTTTTACAGCTGAACTACATTAACTACTTCAACAGTGAAGTAATTTGATTAATATGTATAAATGGATTTGGAATCTTTCTTATATTAGAACACTTATGTGAGTGTATCAGCACCATATGCACCATATGAATTTAAGTGGTGAAAAGTGATGTAACGTAGTATTTATTTGACCTCTTCAATAAATATATTTTATTAGATAGCCACCCACACACATTTTTCTGGGCTTAAACAGAACATAATTAATCCAGTTTCATTAAACAAACAAACAAAAAAAAAAACAAAACAAAACAAAAAAAAAAAAAAAAAAAAAAAAACAGAATTTCAGTGGCTTATTTATGAGAAATACTTTTTTCTCATCTTGTGTTACTTATGTTCTTATGTTGTATGGAATCTTTTCTACTCTGAAGAGACCAAATTAGTATATTTATAGGTTCCTCCTTTTATCAGTTAATCTCTGTGATTCATTGAAAACAATGAATGGAGTTATAAAATTCAACTATTTAATGCCTTTAAAAGAAAAGGCTTTTTCTGTCCTTTGGTTTTCACACAGCACTATTTTTCACAGAATCAGAATTGCCTAGGTTGGAAGAGACCTCAAGATTATCGAGTCCAACCTCTGACCTAACACTAACAAGCCCTCCACTAAACCATATTGCTAAGTTCAACATCTAAACATCTTTTAAAGACCTCCAGGGATGGTGACTCCACCACTTCCCTGGGCAGCCCATTCCAATGTCTAACAACCCTCTCAGTATTCTTCTTCTTTATCTCCAATGTAAAGCACCCCTGGCACAACTTTAGCCCATTCTCCCTCGTCCTGTCACCAGGCACATGGGAGAACAGACCAATCCCCACCTCACTACAGCCTCCTTTAATGTACTTATAAAGAGCGATAAGGTCGCCCCTGAGCCTCCTTTTCTCCAGGCTGAACAAGCCCAGCTCCCTCAGCTGCTCCTCGTAGGACTTGTTCTCCAGATCCCTCACCAGCTTTGTCACCCTTCTCTGGACTCGCTCGAGCACCTCCATGTCCTTCTTGTAGCGAGGGGCCCCAAACTGAACACAGTACTCGAGGTGCGGCCTCACCAGAGCCGAGTACAGGGGGACAATCACTTTCCTAGCCCTTCTGGCCACACTGCTTCTTATGCAAGCCAGGATGCTGTTGGCCTTCTTGGCCACCTGAGCACACTGCCGGCTCATATTCAGCCGACTATCAACCATCACTCCCAGGTCCTTCTCCGCCAGGCAGCTTTCCAACCACTCATCTCCCAGCCTGTAGCTCTGCTTGGGGTTATTGTGCCCCAGGTGGAGGACCCGGCACTTGGCCTTGTTGAACTTCATACATTTTACCTCAGCCCATCGGTCCAGCCTATCCAGATCCCCCTGCAGAGCCTTCCTACCCTCGAGCAGATCAACACACGCACCTAACTTGGTGTCATCTGCGAACTTACCAAGGGTGCACTCAATCCCCTCATCCAGATCATCGATAAAGATATTAAAGAGGACTGGCCCCAGTACCAAGCCCTACGGAACACCACTAGTGACCGGCCTCCAACTGGATTTTATTCCATTCACCACAACTCTTTGGGCCCGGCTACCAGCCAGTTTTTAACCCAACGAAGTGTACACCAGTCCAAGCCACAAGCAGGCAGTTTCTTGAGGAGAATGTTGTGGGGAATGGTGTCAAAAGCCTTACTGAAATCAAGGTAGACCACATCCACAGCCTTTCCTTCATCCACTAAGCATGTCACTTTGTCATAGAAGGAGATCGGTTTCATCAGGCAGGACCTGCCTTTCATAAACCCATGCTGAGTGGGCCTGCTTGCCTGGTTGCGCTGTAAGTGCCACGTGATGACACTCAAGACAATCTGCTCCATGAGTTTCCCTGGCACTGAGTTCAAACTGACAGGCCTATAGTTCCCTGGGTCTGCCCTCTGACCCTTCTTGTAGATGGGCGTCACGTTTGCTAGCCGCCAGTCGACTGGGACCTCCGCTGATAACCAGGACTGTTGATAAATGATAGAAAGCGGCTTGGTCAGCTCCTCCACCAGTTCTCTCAGTATCCTCGGGTGGATTTTCACATGAATCAGTGGGAAACAAGAAATATTTACTCTCCTCTAAATGTTGTTTTGTTTTTACTATAATATTGCTTGTACTTATCACTGACCATAGTAGTAAAAATTTGACAGCAAAAATTATTCACTGTCAACTGTGGTTATTGAATCAGAACTCATCCATGCCCCAGAATTCATTCAATATTTTTGCATATGAATAAAATCAAATGAAGCAATGACTGAAAAATATTCAACATTATTGTGTCATAACAGTCACAGAGTGGAACAGAAATTTGAATTGTGTTCACTGCAAATTCTGTTTTTTAAAAAAAAATATGCCTTGTGTTTGAATAAAACATAAAATATTAAAAATTCACAATGAAATTAAAGTTCTGAGCTCATTTCAGACATATATTGCAGAAAAGTGTTCTGAAAATATCAAATAATTGTTTGATTTTATTTTTAAAATAATAAAAATACAATTATGCATATTTTGCAATTCATGCATAATTTATAATATAATTGTAATGGAGAAAACTGCTTACTGCTTACTGCTCTTTATAATTCTTCTTGTAGAACATTAGAATTTTGGGAGGATGGTATTTTCAATTTGATGGCAGTGAGTTGGATTTTATTCAGTAAGGATGTTAGCCATGGGATAGCCAAATTTGTAATGTACTTCAAGAATCATATTCCATATACATAAACATATACATATAAAGGCAGTTATGCTACTGAAATTTAACATATATTATAAACTATATACTAATATGGTATATGTATTATAAACCATATTTTATGTTATTATGAATTATATGGTTATATATAAACCATATATTAACATGGTTTATATGATCATAATTTATGTCTTATCATGCTAAGTCAAGTTAGTTATAGTGGAACACAGATAGCATTAATATATTTTTAATGAGACTGGCTTTTTTTTTTTTTTTTTTAATTCAGCTGTTTCTAATTGGAAAAACATTTTGCTGGGAAATTTTCAACTGTGTTTCATTATTTTCATATCGTAGTTCTGAATATTTTTAGTGTTTATTTATAATTTAACTGTCAAAATAAAACATGAAAATTCTGAAAGGTTACTAAGAACAGCTGAAATGTAGTTACATTAACTTTGTGTATGTTTTTCCCATTACCGATGTCATCATACTGTATTTAAGTCAGCTTTCTAGCAAGTAATTCCTGTGACAACACTAATTAAAAAAAAAAAAAAAAAAAAAAAAAAAAGCAGAAAAGTCATTATACTAAGCAAATAATCAGACAGTAACAGAGAAAACTATCAAGGGTAGTTAATGCTGCGGGGCAAATCTGTTGCAAAAATTATGCTGTGAAAAAAAAGCATAGACAGAAGCCAAATACATGATATGCATTAATCTAAATACTAAAATTGGAAATATGAGAAGTGGATACATTTTCACTGAGGAAAATTTTCTTCTAGCCTTAGTGTTGATAGAGATTCCCTTCATGTATGCAATGAAGTGTCTCTCTCTGACTGAAATACAATAAAATTACTCTGCAAACTCTGATAGTAAACTTATCATGCCATTTATACATCTGCATATCTGTATAGTCTTCTTGTGATTTCACAGTCTGCCTACTGTTTACTCCTCTTTATAATTCTTCTTGTAGAACATTAGAATTTTAGGAGAATGGTATTTTCTATTTGATGGCAGTGAGTTGGATTTTATTCAGTAAGGATGTTATCCATGGGATAGCCAAATTTGTAATGTACTTCAAGAATCGTATTCCATATACATAATTTCAGTTTTTGTAGGGATGATACAAGTTTCCAAAACAGTATTTTCTTTATTTTCTTTAAGGAAAATAAAATAATAAAAATAAAAATTATTCCAACTTTGCAGACAGTTTTGCTGTGCTGCATTTTCTGTACAACACACAGGAAAACTTCCAACTGAAATAGATATCATTCCATGTGAAAAGTTTTTGGTTTTTTATTTAGTTGGTTGCTTGGTTGGTTGTTGTCGCTGTTGATGCTTTCTAAAACGTTTGCTATCTGCATTCTATGGATTAGTATGTTTGGAAATACTTCATTTTGTCATGAAGCTTCTGTTGTACCTCCATTTTTCTTGATCAGCAGAACAGTTGACATTACAGAATGTGATAGTAGCTTCAACTCGAGTTAGCTGAAACTGGTAACTTTTGCCTATTACTGTTGTGAGTTGTAAAACTATTTCTGAATTTCCATCTCTATATGCCCTTACAAATCAATGATGAAATAATCAAGGATGTGCATATACTATGCAGCATGCTGAGTCTCATAAAGGGTATAAGAAGCTATAAAAATGTACGTTACATTATTTATCGAACTTTGTATGTAGAAAGAATCATGCACTTAAGAAACTTGAAGAATTTTCTCATGATTAACTAACTAATAGTAACAACATCTGTGTACTATCCTTGTAGGCACCTGTCTGCTCTCATTCTAAAGATGCAAAATCAAAGAATTATAGAATATCTCATTTGGAAGAGACCTACAAGGATCAGTTAAGTCCAACTCTTGGACCACTTCCCCAGTGAGCCTGTTCCAGTGCCCAACCACCCTCTTGGTGAAGAATCTTTTCCTAATATTCAACCTGAACCTACTGTTTTGCAGTTTCATGCCATTTCCTCAGATCCTGTCACTGGTCAGTAGAGAGAAGAGACCAGCACCTGCCCCTTTTCTCCTCCTCATGAGGAAGCTGTAGGCTGCTATGAAGTCTCTTCCCCTTAGTCTCCTCTTCTCCAGGTTGAACAAACCAAGCAACTTCTGCTCCTCATACACCTTGCACTCTAGAACCTTCACCATCTTTGTAGCCCTCCTTTGGACACTTTCTACTATTTTTATGTCATTTGTATACTGTGGTGCCCAAAACTGCACATAGCACTTGAGGTGAGGCTACACCAGTGCAGAACAATCACTTCCCTTGACCAGATAGCAAAGTTGTGCTTGATGCACCCCAGGATATGGCTTGCCTTGTTGGCTGCCAGGACACAATGTTGACTCATTTTCAATCTACTGTCAGTCAGAACCTCCAGATTGTTCTAATCAGAATTTCAAAATTCTGCAGGGCTGCTTTCAAGCCTCTTGTCCTCCAGTCTATATGTATATTCAGGATTGTTCTGTCACAACAGCATAATCCAGAACTTGGTCTTGCTAAACTTCATGTGGTCAGTGATTGCCCAGCCCTCTTCTTTGTCCAGATCCCTCTGCTCCTCTACAAGGCATCTCCACCCTCAACAGAGTCAATAGGTCCTCCTAATTTAATATCATCTGCAAACTTACTTAGCATATATTTGAGATATACAGATAAGTAAAATGTAAATAAATAAATAAATAAAAATTAAAAATCACTGTTTTGTTGATAGTTCTTTTCTCCATAAATTCTTATAAGCCCTGTTTATGAAATGTGGCTTATTTATAAAAAGTTTCAGAAATGACACCAGAAAAAATGTATTGAGAAGCCTGAGAAGTCCATGAGGTAATGATTATTCATATATTTGAATAAAATATATATTTTTTATTTTATATATATATATATACACATATATATACACATATATATATATATATATTTGGTCTGTTCTCCCACGTGTCTTGGTCTGTTCTCCCACGTGCCTGGTGACAGGACGAGGGGGAATGGGCTTAAGTTGTGCCAGGGGAGTTTTAGGCTGGATCTTAGGAAGAACTTCTTTACCGAAAGGGTTGTTAGACACTGGAACAGGCTGCCCAGGGAAGTGGTGGAGTCACCATCCCTGGAAGTCTTTAAAAGACGTTTAGATGTAGAGCTTAGGGATATGGTTTAGTGGGGACTGTTAGTGTTAGGTCAGAGGTTGGACTCGATGATCTTGAGGTCTCTTCCAACCTAGAAATTCTGTAATTCTGTGATTCTGTGAAAATATAATACAGTCTGTACACCTCAGCTATATTATAAGCAAACTAAACCACAAAACCCAAAATATAATTTAGCTACAAATTAAGAAATTCAAAGGTTTTCAAAGAAAGTTTTATAATTTGACATAATCTGATTGTATGAATGTCAGGATCATTCATTCATAGAATGGATCAGATTGGAAGGGACCTTAAAGATCATCTAGTTCTACCCCTCTGCCATGGGCAGGCATGCCACCCATTGGATCAGGTTGCCCAGGGCCTCATCTAACCTGGTCTTGAACACCTCCAGGGATGGGGCATCCACAGCTTCTCTGGGCAATCTGTGCCAGTGCCTCAACACCCTTTAAGTGAAGCATTTTCTCCTAATCTCTAATTTAAATCTCCAGTCTTTTAGTTTGAAACCATTTCCTCTTCTCCTGTCATTATCTGATTGAGCAAAGAGTCACTTTCCATCCTTTTTATAAGTCCCCTTTAAGTACTGAAATGCCACAGTGAGGTCTCCTCAGATCCTTCTCTTCTTCAGGCTGAACAGCCCTCCCTCTCTCAGACTTTCTTCAAAGGAGAGGTGCTCCAGTCCTCTGATCAACTTCATAGCTCTTCTCTGGACCTGCTCTAACAGGTCCACATCCTTCTTGTGCTGGGGGTTCCAGACACAGTACTCCAAGTGGGGCCTCACAAGGGTAAAGTAGACAATCACCTCCTTTGACCTGCTGTCCACTCCTCTTCTGATGCAGCCCGGGATGCAGCTGGCCTTCCGGGTTGCAAGCATGCACTGACGGTTCATTTCAAGCTTTTCATTCACCATAACCCCCAAGTCCATAACCCCCAAGGATATGCAAAGATGTTTCAAATGCAAACCTATTAAATTTATATTCCTTATATAATTTAACATGAGGTGAGGAATAAGAGGAAAATTAGCATTTCCATTAAAATACTGTCTCTTAGCATTTAAATATCAAATATACTTTCTTAAATTTCAGAGCAACTAAGAATATGTGCTAACAGAAACTACACCACAACATTTAGGAAAATAATGTTTTAGGAGAAATTTGTGGAAGTTCTATCTATGAAACCGAATGAAAATTGCCTTTCTTTTAAGTTTTCACATCTCTTGAAGAATATTTTAGCAGTTCTATTCTCAATTAAATTTTACAGGAAGCTCTAAAAAGTCCTCTAGGAAAGGTACTAAGTTATAAAAATCTCCCATAAAGGTTAGTGAATCTCTGATGCCTTCTTGTAGGCACTAAAGAGAAGGGATGATGTTGTTTGATGAAAATCACAAAAAATACATGTACGTAGAAAACTTCTGATTCAGTTATCAGTATGTATACCTGATTTCTAAGGCACTGTGCATTCATAGAATCATAGAATCATAGAATCATAGAATATCCTGAGTTGGAAGGGACCCTTAAGGATCATCAAGTCCAACTCTTGACACCGCACAGGTCTACCCAAAAGTTCAGACCATGTGCCTAAGTTCACAGTCCAATCTCTTCTTAAATTCAGACAGGCTTGGTGCAGTGACCACTTCCCTGGGGAGCCTGTTCCAGTGTGCAACCACCCTCTCTGTGAAGAACCCCCTCCTGACGTCCAGCCTAAATTTCCCCTGCCTCAGCTTAACCCCGTTCCCGTGGGTCCTGTCACTAGTGTTAATGGAGAAAAGGTCTCCTGCCTCTTGACAACCCCTTACGAGGAAGTTGTAGACTGTGATGAGGTCTCCCCTCAGCCTCCTCTTCTCCAGGCTGAACAGGCCCAGTGACCTCAGCCGTTCCTCATACGTCTTCCCCTCAAGGCCTTTCACCATCTTCGTAGCCCTCCTCTGGACACTTTCCAACAGTTTCATGTCCTTTTTATACTGTGGTGCCCAGAACTGCACACAGTACTCGAGGTGAGGCCGCACCAGTGCAGAGTAGAGCGGGACAATCACCTCCCTTGACCTACTAGCGATGCCGTGCTTGATGCACCCCAGGACACGATTGGCCCTCCTGGCTGCCAGGGCACATTGCTGGCTCATATTCAACTTGCTGTCTACCACGACCCCCATATCCCTCTCTTCTAGGCTGCTCTCCAGCGTCTCATCGCCCAGTCTGTACATGCAGCCAGGGTTTCCCCGTCCCAGGTGCAGGACCCGGCACTTGCTCTTATTGAACTTCATGCAGTTGGTGATCGCCCAGCTCTCCAACCTGTCCAGATCCCTCTGTAAGGCCTTTACGCCCTCATTTGAGTCCACAACTCCTCCAAGTTTGGTGTCATCAGCAAACTTGCTCAAAATACCCTCTATTCCTACATCCAGATCGTTTATAAAAATATTGAAAAGTACCGGCCCTACAATGGAGCCTTGAGGGACCCCACTGGTGACCGCCCGCCAGCCTGACGCAGCCCCATTTACCATAACCCTTTGGGTCCTGCCCGTTAGCCAATTGCTCACCCATCGTATGATGTTTATATTTAGCTGTATGGTGGACATTTTGTCCAGTAGGATCCTATGGGAAACCGTGTCAAAAGCCTTGCTGAAGTCCAAAAAAATCACATCAGCTGGTTTCCCTTGGTCCACCATACGGGTGATCTTATCATAAAAGGAAATCAGGTTAGTTAGGCAGGACCTACCCTTCACAAACCCATGCTGGCTGGGACCAATGACTGCTTTGTCCCCCAGGTGCACCTCAATAAGTCCGAGAACCAACTTCTCCATGATTTTACCAGGCACTGACGTGAGACTGACAGGCCTGTAATTGCTAGGGTCTTCTTTCTGACCCTTCTTGAAAATTGGCACAACATTTGCCAGCTTCCAGTCTACCGGGACCTCTCCAAATTCCCAGGATCGTTGAAAAATAATTGAAAGAGGTTCCGCGATGACATCCGCCAGCTCTTTCAGCACCCGGGGATGAATCCCATCCGGACCCATGGACTTGTAGGGATCCAGGTGGAGTAGCAAATCCCGCACACGTTCAGGGTCAGTTGGGAGTTTGTCATCCCCACCGTCCCGGTCCTCCAGCTCAGGGCACCCTGGGTCCCGAAGCCCATCATCGGCATTGAAGACAGAGGCAAAGAAGGCGTTAAGCGTCTCTGCTTTGCCTACGTCATCGTCTGTGAGGAGACCTTCCCTATCAAGGAGCGGCCCTATGTATTCTTTAGTTCTCCTTTTTCCATTTACATATCTAAAAAAACCCTTTTTATTTTCTCTCACAGACACAGCCAGCTTCAACTCTAGCTGTGCTTTGGCCACTCGAACTTTCTCCCTACAAACACGAACAGCATCCCTGTATTCTTTCCATGACGCCTGGCCCTCCTTCCAGTAGCGAAACACTCTCTGTTTCCGCCTAATCTCCATTAGAACATTCCTGGTCAGCCACACCGGCCTCCTGCCCCGCCTGCCTGACTTGCGATATTTTGGAATTGCCTGATCTTGTGCTTCTAGGAGGCATCGCTTAAAGAGTGACCAGCACTGGTGGACATCGAGGCCTTCAAGAGCAGTTTCCCAGGGGACCTTACTGACTAGTTCCCTGAGCAGCCTGAAGTCCGCTTTCCCCATATCTAGGGATGAGGTTTTGGTGGCACTTTTCCTTCTGTCACCATAAATTTTGAACTCAACCACTTCATGGTCGCTATGACCGAGGCGGCCACCAATCACCACATCTCCCACCAGACCCTCTCTGTTTTCTAGCAACAGGTCTAGGAGGGCACCTTTCCTAGTTGGCTCCGTTAGCACCTGTACCAAGAAGTTATCATCTAGGTGCTTCATGAACCTCCTGGACTTGCTCGTGTCAGCCATGTGGCACTCCCAGTTAACGTCTGGCAAGTTGAAGTCCCCCATAAGGACAAGGGGAGTTAATCTCGAGGCCTCTCTTAGTTCTGTAAAGAATAATTTATCGGCGCTATCGTCCTGGCCAGGCGGTCTGTAATAGACTCCCACAACGACATCCCCTTTATTCGTTCGTCCCTTGATCCTTACCCAGAGGCTCTCAACTTTGCCATCGCCTACCTGAAGTTCCACACAGTCCAGCCCCTGCTTCACATACATCGCCACCCCACCACCTCGCCTACCCTGCCTGTCCCTCCTGAAGAGCCTATAACCATCTATCGCAACACCCCAGTCACAGGACTCATCCCACCAGGTTTCGCTTATGCCGATGATGTCGTAGTTGCGGGACTGGGCCAGGACTTCTAGCTCATCTATTTTATTCCTCATACTGCGTGCGTTTGTGTAAAAGCATTTCAAGTGCGTCTCCTTACACTCAGCACCTTGTGGATCTGACCAAAGGACCTCACTGGCACACAGCCCCTCTGATTCTAGCGTACCATCCCTTAGGTCTTCACTGGCGCGCCTGGTTTTAGCCCTTTCCCCCTTCGACTCTAGTTTAAAGCCCTATCTATCAGCCCTGCCAACTCCATTCTATTAGTCAGTGTTTATCCCCAAAGAGGAATTTACCCAATAGATGTTTGTACATCCGGTTTTGTGTTTGATGACTGAATGCTGTTCTAGACCAGCTGAAGTCAAGATTTCTGTAGAGCCACCTTTAAGATCAGGGACTAATTTGAATCAATGTGTATATGTCAACAGAAACTTTATATCCCTAAATCTAGGGTCTTAGATTTTCTATTCTCATATATGTTGTATATTTGTATGGAATATAACTTGAAAATAAAGCATATTCTCAACATAACTTAAAAATTAATGTAAATGACACAGTTTGGAGTCAAACCCACTACAGTATTAGCTAATATAGCTAATATCTATTTACTATTATTTGTATAAATATAGTTCAGATGTTTTAGAAATTCTGCTCTTGATTGTGAAGAATGTCTTTATAGTCAATTACAAAGAGCCAAGATAAGGGAAGATTTAACTTTGGAAAATAAGTGGTATGATAACTAATCAAAAAGAAACACGAGTCAACTCGGTATGTCTATTTTGCTAAATATATGAAAGCCAAAGACCATCAGTGACCCTTAGGTGAACAGATCAAGTTGCTCATGTTTACAAGACTTTCAGATAGATCCTTCTAAAGCAGATTTCTCTAGGATAGAACTAACTGGATTGGACATAATTAATGTGCTTGCTTCTGAATATTTATTTCCAGTTAGGATTTGAAAGTGTGCTAGTTGAGAGAAGACAGTTCAAAAACTTCCCTTTCTGATGTAATACCCTCGAGAGAAGTTAAAATTGTAATGTATTTTATAATCTTTATGAATATTTCTGAAACAATCTTTACTTGGACATCTATTAAAGACTTTTTCATGTCAGTTCTGCTTATGCCCATATAAACTCTGGTTATAGGCTGAGCCGTACTCCTTGTCCAGTCCTTTTAGATAAGTTGTTCTGAGTGCAACAGTCATTTCCTTTAATATATTTCCTTCAGGGAAGTACAGTGCAGCAATTGTCACTTACTTGTAGTTTAACTGAAGCTTTTAAATAGGTTCCTTTGTCCTTTTTGCCTTAAAGGCAAGAATGGAGTAGCAACACCACAGGAAGTTACTTCAAGCATTAGTTAAAGGAACCTTCACACAGAAGGTCTGCTCTGAATGTTGATGAATCCATTAAAACTACTTCATTGGCTGTGGTTTTGCTTGCTTTTTAATACTATTACATTGATAAAGCCTGGACAACCTGCCTTCAGTCATAGGTTCCATACAAGACACTGTGCATAGGGAGTTAAATGATCTAGATAGCAACACACACACAAAATGTGTATTTATATTACCCATACCTGCATACACATTAAGGAAAATTCTGTGCAAGGGAAGGAAACTTAATTTGACAGCTAAGCACAAATGCATCTAAAATCACTTTAATCTGTTTGATATATAATATTCAAACTGGATGCTTGTGATTTCAGTGACTGGGAAATAGTCTTAAAAATACTTCATGTCTTTTAATATGTTTCATTGGTTTGTCATGGCTTGCTACAGTAATAGTATTTAGGACATTTTGTGACCTGACACAATGTGACATATTCTGACCAGAAAGCAACATGATTTCATATAGAATGTCAGAAATTTACATTAAACACATCATTTATTTTGAACTATCAGTATGAATTTCAAGTAGTAAGAATGATTTCAGCTTGCATAAGAAACAGAAATTCCAACTCCCTGCTGTTTTATTGTTGGTAATAGAATATGTTAATCAAAAAAAATCAGAAAAAAAATCAGCAATGAATTATAGGTGAAGCTGCATTTAAACAATATATACAAATTCAACTAAAATTTTACTGCAAAAATTACTGTGTTAAAATAAAATGCTGCCACTATTTCACTCAGTGGTAAATCAAGACTGTCAACTTTATTTGTAACATCATAAAATATGAAAATAAAATAAAATATGAAAATAAAATAAAATAAAATAAAATAAAATAAAATAATAAAATAAAATAAAATAAAATAAATAAAATAAAATAAAATAAAATAAAATAAAATAAAATAAAATAAAATAAAATAAAATAAAATAAAATAAAATAAAATAAAATAAAATAAAATAAAATAAAAAGTACTGCTTGTATGTCCTTTTAATTACTATTTACAGATTTTTAGCTGGCAGTGCTGTCTGCAGAGACATCAGCTTAAATTACCTTCACTTCTCATTTCACTGAAGACCTTTGGGAGTGGTTTATTAACCAGTAAACAATTTTGCTATCACTTCTATTATAATTAAAAAAGAGAAAATACAACAACAACAAAAACATAATAAACAAGTTGTTTTGCTAGCTGATACATTTTGCTTTTTGCCCACACCTCAAATGTGCATTTTTGCAGAATTTCTGTTGCATATCTGCCTTATTAATAAATTGCATTTATAAGAAATAAAATAAAATTATAGTTTCAGTATAGTAAAAAATTAATGTGGAATCAATAAAGAAACTCAAAAGTCTTTAATCAAATACCTCATTTTATATATTAAAAAACTATTTTATATATTAAACTATTTTATATATTAAAAAACTATTATTAAATATATATTATATACAATGTATAATATATATATTTCATATATATTATATACATATGGAATATAACATGTATATATTTAATAATATATATTTAATATAATATATGTAATGTACATGTATATTATATAATATATATAATATAATATATCTAATATCTAATATATTATATATATTATATAATATACATTATATATATATAATTATTTATATATAATGTACATGTATATTATATATAAATAATTTTACTTCAGATAAAAATAATTTAATTGAAAACAGCAGGAACACTCAGTATAGGGTGAAGACGTTTGCCTTTCTCAGATCATTTAACTCTTCAAAGGTCACTTTAGCTAAACTTGATATATATCTCCAGAAAAGTAGGTTTAGATTAGACATGATATATAGTTTTGTGACAGAGAGTGGAATGGTAAAAATACTTGATTAGAGTAATTCTTTGGACTCAGTTCAGACACACTGTGCTTTAGACCATAAAGCTTAGGAACCACTTATATTTTTAGACATATGATGTATAACTTTTAAAATTTAATTTTTATGGAATCAATGGAAACATTTTATGCCTAGTTCTGGTTATACAAGTATATTACAAAGTTCTGGTTATACAAGTATATTATAAAGGAAGGTTCAACATCTTCTTTCCAATGGCAGATTCATCCACTAACAATGTAAAATCAGGTGCAAGCTAGATGCGTAAATTGGTATATTGGACTGTATTCCATAATCCATAACTATATTCAATCATAATAAAAAGAACTGTTCTTTATAGCACAAGAAGGATAAAAATATGGTTTATCTGTATTAAATACTTATACTACTGATTCATCATCAAGAAAGAAAACTACAAAAGTTATATTGTCTATCCTTGGTAAAACCCCAGCTTCCTGTATTTACTCCAGCATCTCACAAGATTTCATATTATGTATAAAAAAAATATTTGAAGACTAAAGGTAGAACTTTGAAAACATGTACCTTCTTTATTAATGTCTCCTGAGGAATAAAATGACCTCATATAGTCAGGATATCTAGCATATTATGAATCTAGAAAGGTTAGCGAAAAGATTGATTTGTAATCTAGAAAAGTCAATAAATACTATAACATTGATATTTTAAATATATTAAATATATTTTGTTGCATTGATACTTTTAAAGTTGTTTGAATATTTTAAACGTGTTCACTGATGTCATAAAAACAATTTCTCTGTTGCATTTCATGTGTTAGTGATATGTCCTTCTATTCTTTCCAGCATGACTCTTTGTTACATTTCTGTGGTTCATAAAATAGGAAGTCCTTGAATGAATATTTGAAGGGAAGTTAGATACAATCTCAGGACTCTAGAAATCTTTTGTACAAATCACAGAATCACAGAATCAGAGTTGTAGGAAGGGATCTCGAGAGATCATTGGCTCCAACCCCCCTGTGAAAGCAGGTTCCTTACAGCAGGCTGGCCACGTAGGCATCCAGACAGGCCTTGAATATCTCCAGAGAAGGAGACTCCCCAACCTCCCTGGGCAACAAAGATTTCTGTCTTCAAATTCTTCAGCTATCTGTTGTCTAAAGACACATAGCTCTTCAGTTACCAGACATGAAGCATGTATTCAGTGTTAAATTAATATTGTTGTCTTCAAGTGTTTACTGCATATTTTATTTGTCTATGTCCACCATCACAAAATCAAACAGCTCCTCTTCCCTTCCAAGGAGAGTAACTTCCATCATCAACTCATGCTACTTACCTTATTGAGGTGCACAGTGGATAAAAGAAAGAGTAGAATGAAATTTAGTGGAGAAAGTATGACTCATTCAGCTTCATCTCAGTATTCTTTAAATCCTTCCACACTACCCCTATAGAAATTCATGTGCAGAACCTCTCACTTTACTGGCACTTTCAGAATACAAAAGATACAAAAGCTAGCTTGGATTTTTTTCCAAATGAAGCCTTGCCAATTTCAAACCCTTTTTAAAATGCTGATTAACTTCATCCAGAATGTAACTCCATCTTTGTGGCTCGCTTTTCATCAAAATCTGTTGTAGAAGCATGAATGACCCCAGAAATATCAACATGTCTTTACTTGTGCTATAATATTATCATTTATTTTAAATCACCTTTTCAACTGACATGAGTTTTGGTTCTAATTCTTGTTAAGACTCTCTTCTTTCTATTTTTATCCTTCCCATTTAAGGAAATGCAGATTGGACTTGGCTGACACTTTCTGTTGCCTTCTTTTTGTAGTAGTCCAAGCTACAATAAAGAGATGACAACTGCATTGCAATAATGTGTGGAACTTTAACTTCAAAATCCAGTAGGGATTTTAGGACACTTAGGCCCAGGCAGAGGTCTCAAATACCAATCTTAAAAACAAACAAACAAACAAACAAACAAACAAACAAAAAAGAACACAAATTTGCTTAATTGGTCCCAATAGTTCAGTCTTTCATGTAGGAGAGAAATGTAATAAAATGCCCCAAAGTCTCTGAAGAGTAATTGAACAGGTAAAATGTATCTGTGTAGAGAATATATTAGCACTGAGATAGGATTGGGATGAGACTTTTTTTTTTTTTTACTTGCAAGATGTTCACATTATCAAAAACATGATGCAATGTGTTATGACACTGCTGATATAACTCGATGATATATCTATATATCTCAATGATATATAACTTGATATAACTTCTATAAAAGTGTAATCTGAACCATTCAAAGGTGGGCACAAAAATGAAAGGAAAAAAAAAAAAAGAGAGAGAGAGAGAGATGGAAAATATACATGTATATATATATATATAAATTTATATGTATTTCTGTTACAGTATGAGACACAGAGGTGACCAATATGCAGTCTAGAGAAATTGTAGTTAAGATGTGAATTTTGCTAAGTACTTCATTCTGTCAGGAAAGAGCAGACTTACAAGAAAAAAACAGTTATCATAAAATTTCCACTGACAGATAACTTGGCATCACCAGACTAGACGATGGGTATTTAAAATACGTGTAAGACAGCTAACCAAGAATACCTAGCAATGTGTCTTGTTTGCAATGCAGTCTGAAACTACCATAAAATCATTTCTCTATTTCTGTTTCACACAGAAACCTCTCATCATATTTTACTATTTCAAAAGCTGTTCTAATTTCATGATTGAAACTGCAAACTGTTGACAATGTAGTTCTGACAAAATTGCTAAAGCACAGATACTCAGATTCTCAGGTGATATATATTTAATATATTCTCTAAAATATATTTGCCTGCCATCAAAAATATCCTGGTTAATACTGTTTTCCTATATCTCAGGCCCATTTTTGGACTTTTCAAAACTATAAATTGCAGGGTTTTCTTTAAGTGTTTTGTGGAAAACTAAAAGAAAAGCAAGAAAAACATTGAAAATACATTTAAAAGAGGTTTGAATTTAAAATATTATTTTTTTTCTGTTGAAAATAGAGTACAATTACTTTTCTTTGTTAACATCACTATTTGATTTGAAGTTTCACTTCTGAAGAAAAATTGTGATTTTCATTATGGCACACTGCCTTAGAATATCATAACTACATTTCTGTCTCTACTTCTAATTAAACTACTATATTTATTTATTAATGCCATTTTTTTTCATCTCTTGGCTCATTCTAATATAACAATTGCTGCAGAAAACTAGATATACTCATTAGTCTATATCATTCACATATAACCATAAATTATTCAAGGTTCTGTTTATGACACAGGCAAAAATAACCAGTTGTTGATGAGTTTTGAATGTCCTTTATACTTTATAGCTGTACCTTTCATTGGTTCTACATAATAACACACAAAAGGATTGGAGAAGTAACATTTTTATTTATATCAAGAGAGCTGATGGACATTAAATAATATTGAAAACTGAAAAAACAGAACAGTTTAAATTATTGTTGTGCTTACACTTGTCAACAACAAAAGGAAAATTAATGAGGGTATTTTTTGGTCTACTCCTGGAAAAAAGTACAAGTGAAATATTTCAAAAGCAGTAGATGGCTTAAAAGGTTATACATGTATACCACATCTGTTTTACTTCTCTCTGGACATTTCCTGTCTCCTTCCACAGACTATGAAAAGTACATCTTTTATTTTAAGATGCTGTTGAAGGCAAACTTACACCAACAGCTTCAGGAAGGTTCAGCTCATGCAGATTTAAAGATGGGTTACAGTTGCCTAGACATAGCTGTCTGTTTTAATTTCAGATGTAAGGTACTAAATGAGACAAAACTTGCAGATATCAAACAGAGCCTTTCAGAGCCATTCTCATTTACAGCAGGGCTTGAAGCCCAGGCAGGTTACCCAGGAATGCCTAAAACAACAGTGGATAGCCCTGTGTGGATAACAGAACTGAGTGCAGAATATTATCTGCATGATTAAAAATAATTTGATGAATTCTATTCCAGGTTTTCAGGCTTGTTTACTTTTTATTGTTTTTAATAGTAAGAATAGTATTTTTTTTTTTTTAAAGCAATATGGAAATAGAATAAAATACCAGAGATTCAAGCAAAGATGAATATGAGGAACAATTGTTTAGATCTTTGTTTGAGTAGAAAATAAGACAGAAGATTCTTACAACTGTCACTGATGTAAATCATATTATAGGCAGCCCTATAAAAACCTTGTATGGTGGTCAAAACCGCTGTATTCTATATGATATACATCTTTTGAAAATTCAACAGGATTTTGATGTCTTTAGTAGTTATAAAATGTTTATATGTTTAAAATGAGGGACAAAAATATGAACCTTAGCCAACAGTTTGTCCAGTTGACCAAGAAGTCCAACAGCATCCTGGCCCGCATCAGAAATAGTTGGCCAGCAGGACGAGGGAAATGACTGTCCCCTTGTACACAGCCCAAGAGAATCTGTACCTTGAATATTGTGTTCAGGGTTGGACTCCTCGCTTTACATAATGTAAACTGGAAAATAGCCAAGAGAAAATGTTTATTCTTTGTGTGGAAACACGTGACTTGATTATGATTTGCTAGTTATCTTTACCACTGAGAGACACTTCAATTTAGAAGTAGAAAAGCTATGAAGAATTTATGAATTCCTTCTTTCACCATGAAGGACTGTAGGCTAGACCTGTCATTGATTCACCATGGGTAAAATTTACTCTACAAAAAGGAGCCAAAACACTTTTGTATGTAACATTCAAATTCCATTTCAGCCATATTCTAAGGGTTTTAATTGAAGTTGAATTGAAACGAAGTGGAACGTGGTCTTTCTTTCACATTTTCAAAATGGACTGCACTCCATCTGAGAATATCCTAATTCCATCTAACACAAAGTTTTATATGGTGCTCATCATTGCTGCATCTAAGCAGCCCTGCATTAAAGGCAGAAGTAACATCTGTGCTGTGTGAGTTCTGGCATCTTCTGAGATATATTTGCAAGGCAGTTGTTCAAAGCTATGATTTGCAGAAGTTTATAGGCACGTATGAATTCTGTTTTTCTATTTATTGCTTCATATAACAAAGTTGTAATGTAAATTGCAGAGACAAAGTCAAAGAAAAGAACCTTGAACTCACTTCAGAAAGCAATATTTTTTGGGATGTTCCACAATTTCTTTGGGATTTTTTTTTTTTTTCTAAAGAAACTTCACACCTCAAACAATGGCTTCTGGAAAACTAGAATAGGGCACTCTGAGCTCTTGGCTTTTCACTTGCTTTTCTTAGGACTTGAGGCAAGTGCTGCATCCAGCATTTTGCTGGGCTCAGTGAAAATGACAACTACTTTCAGATCAGCAACAGCTCCTCTGTTTGTTCAGAGTACTCCTTCTACTTCTCCTTCCACCAACTGATAAAGGTCCTTGACACTTTCTTCATGGTGTCCCATGTGTTTTTGCACCTTTCCTTGGCACATTTCAGCTTCTGATAATTCTTACCACTGCACTGATGTACCTCCAACTCTAGATCAAAAAAATTAGCCCGATCCTGCTGAAATATATCCCACATTCAGTACTGGGCCCTTGTTAATAAAAAATCACAGGTCAATGCAAGACGTAAATGAACTCTGGAGATACTTCTACTCATGCTTTTATTTAGCACTGCTAAGATAAAATTACTATGTCCAAATAAGGCATGTGGAGGTCAGACCTAAACTTGACAGACATAGAAGGGACTGTGAATCATCTGGTGATGCATAAGGAATGGTTGCAGATCAAAAGCATCCTGTGAAATGTAGCAGCAGTTCAAGATTGCACCGAGAAAAACACTTCCTGCAAGTAAGCAAGGGGTATATATGTATATCAACATTTTGCAGATACTAAATTAAAGTCAAAAAGCTGAAACATGTTCAGAAAAAGGAAGCTTCCCTCTCAGAATGCTTAATTAGCTAGGGAGAGTAATTGACCTTTATCTGCTCAAGCATAACCTTGGCTGAATTTTTCCATTCAATGCTCTTTTCTTCCCTCCATTCCCATCAAAACATTCATTCTTTTCATATAGACTCTGCTTGAAAACATGGTCTATTAAGGGTATCCAAGGCAGGAATTTAGTTCTTCTAGGTATTTGAAAATGTTATAGGACCATTGAAGCTTGTTAACTTTACAAGAAAATATTAGAATAAAGATCCCATAGTTGCAAAGGTCAACACAAGAAGAAAAACAGCCAGTGAGAGAAAACCTCTGAGAATGCAGCTAATAGAGGCAGCTAACAGATGCAGCAGTTTGTGCAGCCCTCAGGAACCAAAGAAAGATGGTTAATATTCAAGCATCACTTCTGCCAAGGTCAAGAGTTGTCCATCTCAACCAAGAGGAAGTCAGGCAAAAGTGATGAGAGGCTGGCGCAGATGAACATGAAGCTCCTTGCCAAACTCAAACACAGAAAGGAAGTATACAGAGTATGGAAGCAATGACAGGTAACCTGGGAGGAACACAGAGACCTCGATTCCTTCTTAGATGTCAAGATGTAACCCACTTTTAACAAAATTGAGTAGCAGCAGGAGTAACAATAATCAATGCCATATTGTCTTCTAGGACAAACAATTCTTGTTTTGCTTTCCTTCACAGAGGAAAAAAAAAAAAAAAAAGTTTTTATATTCCATTTTTAAACAAACTGCAATATATAATGTGAGTGGTTTGGAGATATGTTTGTACCAGCCTAAAAGCAAGAAGCAAGTGCTGCCTGGTCATCTGACTGCTACCTGTCTGGTAAGAAGCTGAGATAAAAATACCATTTTATGGTATGAATTGAAAGCATTTGCTTTCAGCTACCAGTGTCACAAAACTGGTAGGAATGTCCTATCTTTTAGCCTCCTTGGTAAATTTAGCTGAAATTGGCTGATGGACTTACAAGTCATAGATGAACTAGCTCATGGATGGTGCAGTTTTATATACTCCTTTTCATTGCAAACATGAATCATATCTAAACAAATAAGAAAAGCATAACATGCCCTCCAAAGGGGAAAACACAAATAGTAACCACCAGAAGAGCAAGCAGCTTACATAAATTCAAATAGAATTGCAAATGTAAATGCAAATGCAAAAGAGAGAGGGTGTGCTAAATTGTCTCATAGATGTCTGGTGAATTGCCACAAATGTTAAAGCATATATGACATTTTCTTTTCACATGTTTGGTTAAATTTAACACAGCACTTAAACTCCATATGAATACATTTGTTTAAATAGTTCTAGTACCAAATGGGAATAAATACCTGAAAGAGGTCTCCACAGAAGAGGAATATTACTCTTGTGCTTGCTTTACAAAATTTTAAAGACATTTTGGAGGACATTAAAGATAATACATGTGAAATTGGCTTCCAGTTGAAAGAAACAGCTTTAATGCAAAATTACCTTTTTGTTTATGAAGCCATATTTACAGTTTTTCCTAAAGTAGGTGATATAAAAGCATTTGACACTTATCTCCCATCTTGGTTAAATATATCCCTGTTTAAATATAAATATAATAACTGGTTTTGACTATACTGGTAAACAAAAACAGCTTGATTGACTATACTGGTAAACGAAAACAGCTAGATTAATTGTATAAATGTTGATGTAGTAGCATAGATTGAGGTTTTCCATTTCCCTAAATGTTGCAGTGGCTTCTTTTACACAAATGATAAATTGTCACAGAAAGAATTTTTTTCTCTTTTTATTTTTAAAATAAAAGACACTGAAACTAAATACAGAATTTATTTATATTTGTTTCAACCTTTTTTGTTCTCAGCAAACTCATTCGGAGAATTGTCTTTTTTGCCATAAAATGCATAAAAATTAGTACCTATATTTTCTTCTTTTAGATTAGGACATGAATACATCAGTTCAGATCTAAGGCAGCTTTCGTCTCATCCTTTACCCACATGACACTATTTTGTGATTTTTGAGTGTTTCAAAACGTTGAAGCATTCAAAGCATTTCTTTATCTATCTTGTTTTCTAAACTTCTCTTTTTCTTCTAATTATAGCATTAAATGTCAAGAGGTTCACTATCTAACCATATACATAACCATATTCCATATAAAGTATTAATCTTTGTAACTATTATTTTTAATTTCTTTCTTATGTGTCATATGTCGTCAATACCTAAAACAATGCCTTCGGTGAATTTTTGTAAAAAAAATATTTTTTTTTCCTTGCTGCATTTATAAATGTTATTCAAATTGCATTATTCTGTATTATTCTAAAGGAATTTAAATATATGTAACCCTCCTCAATTCCTCTTCCTCTCTTCTCCTTGCCCTCTCTTTTTATATAGCCTATAAAAACTCAAAATTAAAGGATTTTAATCTTCTAACCTTTGCAATACAAATGTATATTTTCAGCATCAAAGCACTCACCAAAATTTCCACAAGCAGATACTGTATTTTCTCCTTGTACTGGAATCTCCATTTCTCCAAGATTGGCTCAAGTGTACTCCAATCTTTGTCACAAGTGTAGTCAGCCACCCTGAAGAAAGGAAGTGATAATTAGTGTAAGAGTATGTGGAAAGAGTGTCTGCCCCTTTTTTGTGGTCTAGGGCCTTTTCCAAGACAATGTGGTGGTTTTACCTTGCTATGCAACAGCTGAACTCCAGCATGACCACTCTCTCACTCTCTCTCCTCAAAGAGAAAGGGTGAGAAAATATGATGAAAAGGGCTCATGGGTTGAAATAAAGACAGGGAGATCACTCAACAGTTATTGTCATGGGAAAAAACAGACTCAGCGAAGAGAGATTAATAGAATTTGTTGGCTATCACTAGCTGACTAGAGCACTGAGAGACTAAAAGCAAACTAAAAACACCTTCCCCTCATCCACCCTCTTCCACCTCCTTCCCCCAAGTGGCTCAGGGGAACGGAGAATGGGGGCTGCGGTCAGTCCCTAAGGCTTCATCCATGCTGCTCCTTCACAGTCACTCTCTAACCCTGTTCCACATGAGGTCCCTCCCACAGGATGCCGTCCTTCCCAAATTGATCCTGTGTGGGCTTTCCACAGACAGCTCTTCAAGAACTGTTCCAATATGGGTCCTTACCATGGGAACAGACTGTTACAGAACTGATCCCCATGGGTGGCAGCTCCTAACAGATCACCTGTTTCAGTTCTCCATGGGCTGCAGTGTCAAGATCCGCTCCACCATGGTAGTGCCATGGGCTGCCGGGGGACAGCCTGCTCCACCAGGAGCCTCTCTGCAGGCTGCAAGGGAACTTCTGCTCTGGTACCTGGAGCACCTCCTGCCCACCTTCTGCACTAACCTTGGGGTCTACAGGGCTGGTTATCACTCCTCACTCTCTCATCTCTCTCTTGTTGTTGTTGTTGTTGTTGTTGTTTTGTGCAGCATTTTATTTATTTATTTATTTATTTATTTATTTATTTATTTCATTTATTAAATATGCTCTCACAGAGGCCCAACCAATATCACTTATTGGCTTGGCTCTGGCCAGCAGCAGGTCCCTTTTGGAGCCATCTGGAGCTGGCTCTGGTCAAACACGAGACAGCTGCTGGGCTCTTCTCACAGAGAACCATCGTCCCCAGGAACCATCCTGCTACCAAGTCCTTGCTACTTAAACCCAAGACAGTAAAAAAGAGATAAAATAAAATAGAGGAAGCGATGGGAACCAAGTCTGGGCAGTCACATTATTTTATGAGAGCAGGTGGGAATGCAGGAATGTTTATGCCAGCAAGGACATGTGAATATGAACCTCTAATCTGGGAGACAATCACAAGGAACAAACATTCCAGTCACGCTAACTGGTGGGCTAAGAAGCTACAGGACTCCTTCCAGGAACGATGCATCTTGGAACTGGTAAGACAGCATGCGAACCAAAGGGCCCAGAGTAGGAGGGTGCAGGAAACTGCAGAGCTCTGCAAAACCTTGAGGGTATACGTGTAAAAGGGGAAGCAAGAGGAACAAAGAGGTAATGTAGGTTAAAAAAAAAAAAATAAAAAATCGTTGGCTGCATGTAGTTGTAGCCAGTCACGACGCTCATCTGGCCAAGCTCTGATCACTACAGTTTGCTCTATCTTCTTGTATTTCCTCATTAAATCTTAACTCTCTCACTCTGTATTCATACTCTGCACACTCTGCAGTGTCTATGTGTGCTGCAAGCACTACATGCCTGCTGCTGGCAAGAGGCAGCATGTGTGCGTGCATGAGTGTGTGTGTGATATTGGTGACTGGAGTGAGTGGGTGTCTTCTACTCCTAGTCACTATTGTGGGAGTAGTGTGTGTTCCCAAACCACCTGCTGTGAGAGTGAGGCAACCAGGGAGGTCTCCACAGGTTTCTGGTGAGTCACTAGGCTGTGAGTCACACAGGCCTGGTGCCAGCTCCTGGGGGCTGAGTGTCTGTATCTTTCCCAGCCTTGTGTGTGTTGGGTGTGTGTGTGCATTCGCTTAGCAAGCTTTAAACTGGATTAGCCAGAGAGGACTGAGGGCCTCGGGTCCAGAACAGGGTCTTAATAGGAAGGGGAGGGTGTACATGCTGATACTGCCTGAGGGATTTGCAGATGTGGTGTGCATAAGGAATGAGTGTTTGAGTTTGTATATGTTTGCAGGGAACTTTAAGCTTGACTAGCCAGTGAGTAGAAGGTAAGAGGTCCAGGATCAGGGCAGGGGTGCTGGGCAAAAAAGGAGCTGTGGCAGAACTTGAGGAATCCAGGCAGGGGGCTGAACAGACACAGGAGCTGCGCAAGGTATGCAAAGGATCCACGAATGCATGTGTGCTTGTGAGTCTAGAGAGTGCTGTGTGTATGCCTTTGCTAATGAACTTCCACCTCTATCAGCCAGAGAGAAGGAATGAGACTTGTCTATCTGTCTGTTTTACATGAAAGCTATTGGAAGCAGCTCTTTAACTGGGGCAGCCTGTGTGACCAGGCATGTTAGTGTCATGTCTGTCTGTGTGTATCTGTATGACTTTGGGATACAGTTCAGCTTTGCTGCTGGCTGAACTTGCAAAGAGGAAAGCAGAAGCCGTGTTTCCCAGGCTGGGCAGAGACCCTGGGTCCCCAAGCACTGGTCTAGACCCCTGGCGTCAGGCAAGAGTGGTCTTTGGCCAGAGCAGCTGGAAAAAGCAGCTACACACTTGGTTCTTCTCCTCCCTTAAGAATAAGATGCAGTTTTGTGTTATCAAATGTCCATAAAATTTAAAATTATAGGTCTTTCAGCTTCGTCTGGAAACTTATAATTATATAAAAGGACACTTTTTATTCTTATATGTTTTTTCTTACTTGTTATTGTTCTGTGGAATCTACATATGTTGTAATCCTGAAGAAGAAATATAGAAAAAAAAATCTAAAACCTTTTATCTGCTTTTCCTTTCGTAGGTTGCAGAGGCAATCTGGATTTGTGAACTATCTATCTATCTATCTATCTATCTATCTATCTATTAAAATTTGTAAAAGCACCTTATGGTGACTGAATTTTCTGACCTGCAGAGACTTACAGAACTTTCTCTTGTTGTTGTTTCCTCTGAGTATTTAATTTGTTGGATCTGTGAGGAGTCTTACAACAATTTCACTAAGGGTCAAAAATCAAATCATTAAAACATTTGGTTACTGTAATGGAGGAGCTGTGACAAAATCATCAGAAGCTATAGAAAAGCATTGAAAAGAGAAGGAACGCTAACCATTATGATATGCTATATGCCATGTCTTGCTGTGGAGAACAGGCACTATAAGCAGACATAACCAGGATTGCAAAAAAAATGAAACTTTTCTTACAGCTGTGTCTGAAACACTTGACTGTTTCAAATGGGAATATAAACAATGTATGGAGTATTGACTCCTTGCATGGCTGACTCTTTGCACTGTCAGCCATGGCAAACATCAATTGTAAGACTTTTCCCCTTGAGCTACAAGTACTTCCAAAACCCACCACCTTCAATGGGAACGTTTACACACAAAAAAAAAAAATCTTTCAAAAAACAAGACATTGAAGATGTATGGCATTATTAATAATTCCTTAATACAAATTCTTTCATTTAAAGCTTAATCTTTCAAGTGAAACACCATTTACTGATACATAAAAAACAAAACTTAATTCTTTACAGCTAATAGAGTTGTAAGTTTATGTTCATAGGAAAACAAATTTTGTACTGAGCATATAGTTCTAAATATATTATATTGAAAATGTATGCTGTATACTAAAAGTAAAATTAAAACAAACAAGCAAGCAAACAATCTTTCCTATTAACTGTTAACAGAATAGTCTACCCAAACACATGGGCATCTATCTAAAATCTCAAAGGATCAAGGTATCATATACAAGAAAGACAAAAATGGTTATATAGTTAAGGGTGACATAGATATTGTTAGGTGTGTGTTTTTTGGATTAGGATTTGGTTACTGGAAACCTGGCATTTGTTGTTTTTATTGTTTATTTTTCATGGTGCCATTGGGTGTCTCTTCTGGCCACTGATTCTGCTTCATTCTGCTTCATTCTGCTTTCAAGAGCTCAGGTTTCCTCTAGGAGACTTACTGATAGGTACTTGTAACTATCTCTTTGTAGGACTGAATTCTACCAAAAGTGATTAAAAATTACGTCAAATTCAGTCCCAGAGTTCTGATTCAAAGCCCAACACATCTATTGCCAAATCAAACAGTCTGCCTGAACTCCCAAAGCATTACTTTGTTTATCCTTAAATTTCCCATATTTTTCCATTCAACATTGTTTATTTTTTGCTTAATGCTTTATTTTCGTTTGAAAAAAAAAACCAAAAAAACACACATTTAGCTTAATGTTCTTTCTTTGATATGCAAATAACTTGTCAGGTAAAAGTCTTTTGGATATGCAGATGCATGACGGCAGCCAGGAATAAACAGTATAAATAAACACAAATTGTATTTAGGTTGAATTAAAAGTCAGGGAAGATTTTATATACAGAAACTTCAAGTTCTTAAATAATAGTCGTTTTTTTACCTAAATGAGGGTCTTTTTTTTTTTTTTTTTTTTTCTTCTGAGAATTTACTAGTTTGTTGACCTTAATTGTACTAAATTATCTACTAATAATGACAGATATCTTCTCCACAAAAAGACACGCTTTTTTCCTAGAGCTTTCCATATCTTTTGAATCAGGAGACAAAAGACACTTTGACCTCCATGAAATAAATCACTTTATAATACTTTCTTATGCCTGATAATAATAATAATAATAATAATAATAAAAATAATAAATCCCCAGATATGAAATGTAATGTTTATTATCTCAGCTTTTCACACAGTTTTGTCTGTACCTGAAAATCATTTACTACTAAACATTGTCTTAAAAAACATGGAACAAATGTTTTGGGTAAGAGGAATAATGAAAAAGGATAAGATATGTGTTGATTCAGTCTGAGTATAAGCTTTATGTTTATGTACTAGCTATTCATCTGGGCAACTCAAGAGGAAATGTGACACAATCAGAGTATTAATAAGCTTGCCTCACAGCCAGTTACTCTAGAAAGGAAGGCATGTATTTAAAACTAGGATTTCCATCTCCCGTATGTAAGTGTCTAAACATAAATTTCTAAATATAGATGTTTCCTTAAATGATGGAATTATAACCACTGTAAATGTGATTCAGTTGCTTCACCATGGATCACCTGGGATGTCACTGAGTACTCCCTGAATTACAGAAGGGTTTTGGTGTGTTCTACAACCCAACACATCTGTTCTACACAGCTAGGAAATCTCAGGTATCTTAACCCTTACAAACTCACATTAGCAATTCAGTTGTTCCTTCACTGCCCATTACATTAGTATAGAGAACTAGTTTTCATGCTGGCACCTACAGCCATACACCTCTCCTTAGATTTTGCGATCTCTATATGACATATTTTTAAATATAAATAGAGAATACTTGGATTTTCCTTGACATACCTCCACATTCTAGCTGAGTATGATCATTTATTCATTATTGTACCTGTTATCTTTATTACTGTATTTCTAAGAGAATCCTAGACCCAAATGATAACAAGTAGATATGGAATCTCTGTCTGATTCCAAACTTCACTATCACATACTGGGGCATTTCCCTTAGTGGAAACTGCCTTGAAAAGTGTGTAGTATGGGTTCACTCATTCTGAATGTGACCTTTGGAAAATGAGTGGTCTTCCTGCTATGCTTGAAACATCATTTCAGATAAACATTGGACAAAAAAAGTTTTCTGCCTCTGGGCATCAAGTCCAAAGAGCAGATGAGGAAGAAATAATTCTGATGAGATTCTTCTTTTGACCTTGGGTAACTGAAATACAAAGATTGATAGATTACAGCTTTCTGGCCAGCATGAAGTGTTCCTCTGCTTAGTACCACAGCAACTGAGCACATTTTTCGTATTGTTACTAAGTCATCTCAAAATTAAATTAGCATATTGTGTATTTATTAATTTTTTTGAATGTGCTGTTCAAGATGGCCATGATGGGAGTAGCACTTTTATGAGTAACCTGACTGAATAAATACAGCTGCATATTATGAAGCAATACTTGATTTATTTGGTCACAGCAGGCACTGGCTTCATTTCATAACACAACACCCAGCAAAACTTAGCTAATACAATTATTCTGATGCTTTTCTGTGTTGGTGCTGTTCATCTGAGGAAGTTTTACCTGTCATTTTCTTTGCAATAGAAACTTTCCAGTAAACCTCAGTTTTAAGGATTTGGGCAGCATTATTATTACTTATTAAAGTAATAATTTCCAAAGTTGGTTCATGGTGTTTAAAAAAAATAAATTAAAACACACGATCACGTACGTTAAAAAAAAAAAAAAAAAAAAAAAGGTTTGGTCCCTGCCATGAAGAGCTTACAGTCTAAAAGGTACTTATCTTAAGAGGTAAGAGAAAGGTTTCATTAAAGGATTTTTAGATGCATAGAAATGCATTATAAGTGCACAGAATAAGCAAATCAATCAGACTAATGGCAAGCAAATGTTTTTTTAGTTTAGTTTTGTTTTGTTTGAGGTGCAATACTGCTCATTTCAAGCAACTTTTGCCTTCAAGCTTTTGATTATAAAATGGCTTAGGTCTTCTTTCCATGTTGCATAGCTGCTTTAGTGATGATCATTGCTTCTGATCTTCCCTTACATCTACAATGCAGCCAGAAAAGTTGATTGAGTCTGCCTTGTGTGAAATGTAGTTGTAGAAGTGCAGCTCCTTATTGCAACCAGGAGGCACAACTCCATGTCAGACCACGGTCATTGTGGGGTTGCAGTATGGACTAACAGGTGGGCAGATGTCAGTGTTTTCACATAGTGACAAAAAACCTGTCTTGCCTTCAGATCCCATGTGCCAGACCTGGTGGGCTAACCAGCTATTTCTGACAGGTGACACTGAGGCTGCAGAGGGGCAGTGAAAATACTATACAGTGAAAATTACAGTTGCCTGCTTTGTGACGAAAGGATGAAAGGAAAGCATTAATGGAGATTTAACAGCTTCTTTGATTTTTTTATAAATTTATTCCAGAACTGAATTAATTAATATAAAATGTATTTGGTGAAACAATATAAAGATTACAATTAAAGCTTAAAATCATATGTACAGTATGTATAAATTATATAAAATAAATATGCTGGGAAAAAAAAATTAGAAAACAACGTTTAATATCATCCTGATACCTTATTTGAAATTTTCTGTTGCTATGGAGGATGGATGTTAGAGCATTTAAAGCCCTTCATTTAACTTATCTCACTCAGATTTTTATTTATTTATTTAGTTTGTTAAAGAGGACCTATTTGGGACTTTGATTGTTATGGGGGTCCTGAAACTGCACAACCATCTTGTTCAGTGACCACTTTGAGTTCTACCTCTCACAAGAAGAAAAAAAACACAGCACTTCCAATGTTTTTTACTTCCAAATCTGCAGTCAGAACATTTTGATGGCACCTTTAAAATGCAGCCTGTCATATACATTAAAAAGCATATTCTACTTTCTAAAATTTCATACAGTTTTACCATATTTAAAATAGTATTCTCATTTATAGCAGTGCGTAAATACATTGACCAACCAAGTCTTAACTAAGCAACACAGAAGATTATCATGATAACCACAACAAAATACACAGGAATAAATAGTCATGTTAGCAAGCAAACAAAAGTAATACAAATTAAAATCAGAATGCTTTTTGGGGTGAGAAAAAGACCTCAAAATCTTTCACACTAAGTGACTGATGATTCATGGCTTAAAGCACTAGTGTTATTAACCAGAAACAGTCCTGTTCTGCATTTGAGATTGGCAGGAAATCAGAGCCTGGATTCAACACAGCAACTTGATCCAGATTAGAATGGAGTCTCCTAGCTGGCTGAGAAATACTTCAGACATAGTTAAACTTGCTATATTTCTCTGCTTTTCTCTGCACTCTGGAGGGAAACAATGTTTACTCTTTGAAAACTCAATCTCCTACTGAACCTTGATCTCAACTGGGCATTCCATCTTCACTTGCTATATCAAAAAATAAATCAAATATGCTTGTGCAGAAAATGTTATTTTTTTTTTCAGTTCTCTTACATCTGTCAAAGCTTCCCAGTTGATCAGAAAAAATAAAATAAAGTATATGCCGAGAAACTCAGTATGGATATAATTTTGAACTAATGCATTTGCAGTGTCAGAAGATTTGATGCAAGGGGATGGTTAGGATATCACTGAAGAAAAAGTTAAACTGATTCTACAGACATTTTGCTTTGGGTCTTTTAGAAGGCAGCAGATCAAGAATATGTTTGCTCCTATTCAAAGAGCAATAATACCAAACAACCATTTGGAACCAAAATGTTTTGTATGGTTAATATTTCTATTTTATTGGTTTCATCATAAAATGTTAAGACTGGGGTTCAAATGTTGTGGAAAAAGTAGGTTCAAAGTAATTTAATATTGGAATAGAAAATCTTAAGAATATAGGATTTTTATTATTAAATATTTTCCTACTTGACAAGAAGTTAGAGAAGTTAGACCCCTTTATTGGGAACTAGTGGATAAAAGTTTGTTAGAAAATCAAAATCACTTGCAGTCAAATCTGACTGTAAAAATATATAACGATGCTAGCCCTCATTTTGTTGTTTTTGTTTGTTTGTTTGTTTGTTTTTTCATTTTTTTTGTTTTCCTGAAAATGTGCATGAAGCACTGTTCTTATTTAAATTGATATTTAAAAACATCAACTGTAGCTTATAAAAAAAAATAGCATCATTCATTTATAGCTTTTATATAGATGTCAAAACTACGTGATTACAACAGCTATCCTAGAGAAAACAATGACATTTAATGTAGGTTTCATATGACCAAATGTGGATTTATACAGTATTAGGAGCTGAATCGGTTGCTTAAACAGAGGTATTTAATGTTACTAGAAAAGCCCTATATGGCAATCAGCTTTGTCTTCAGAAGCGCTCAGGTTTTTATAGGTTTTATCTGTCAGCCCTAAGCAGGTGTCTTTGATACTGTACCAAATTTCACTAGATATCTACTTTTGATTCACCTGATAGTTACCTACGCTCAACAAATGGGAGTT
This sequence comes from Aythya marila, assembly GCF_965140915.1. NCBI lineage: Eukaryota > Metazoa > Chordata > Aves > Anseriformes > Anatidae > Aythya > Aythya marila. The sequence continues at coordinate 46,472,247 of NC_139042.1, read as the reverse complement.
TAGGTAACTAGGGCTGAATTTAGCTGAATTCAGACTGGCATCCAGTGTCATTTAAAACTCATCAGCATATCACAGAATCACAGAATTACAGAATCACAGAACTGTAGGGGTTGGAAGGGACTTCAAAGATCTTTTGGTAGTGTTGGTAGTGTTGGTAGAACTGCTACTGTTGCCACACTGTGGCCTTGGCCATCAGTGAGTGTGGCACACACCTCCTGCAGTCCATGTTGCTGATGATCTTCCTCGCATCTCCCAGAGGACACAGTGGGTGGCAGACCATATGGATGTGGGTGTACACAAGCGCATGCAGCAGAGTGCAAAGCAGATGAGTCAGGATGCTACACAAGGAAGGGGAAGGAGCAGGAGGAAGAAGTCAAAGAATATAGTGAATCTGATGACACATGGGGTCTGGATAGAGTTTAGGCCGATTGCCTCCAGTGTCTGGCACCAAACATGACTGACATGTGTAAGGCCTTGGAGGAAGTGGTGGATGAGCTTCTTGGTGCCTACTGAGGGCTCTCCAGGAACACCTTCAAGCCATGACTGCAGCCGGCCATCAGCATGGGCTATGTGTACGAAGGCTGGAGTGCAGTGAAATGTTTCAAGGAAAGGTTGGACCTGGTGCTTAGGGACATGGTCTAGTGGGTGACATTGGTAGTAGGGTGATGGTTGGACCAGATGATCTCAAAGATCTTTTTCATCCTTAATGATTCTATGATTCTATGAAGTTCAACAAGAGGAAGTGCTGGACTCCGTACCTGGGATGGGGCAACCTTGGCTATTTGTACAGACTGTAGCACACAGGAGCCTTCCTTTTTTTTTTTTTTTTTTTTTTTTTTCACCTTTATACCTTTACTTCTTTACTTACCACTTGCGGGTGTTTCCCATCTGGGCCCATAGATTTTCATATATCAGTTTTGCCTAGATTAATTCTAACCTGATTCTCCTCAAAGTCTTCCTTTCTCCAGACTTTCTGTCCTGTCTCCAGGATCTGGGATTCCTGAGAGCTGGCCTTAACAGTAAATACTAAAGTAAAGAAAGTTTAATTATTATTTTTATTTTTATATTTTTATATCAAATTTTCTATGTTTCCTTCAGCACCAGGGTGGTCACTCCATTCAGCAGCAGGCCCACATTTTCCCTAGTCTTCTTTTTGCCACTGATGTATTTGAAGAAGCTCTTCTTGTTGTCCTTGTCATGTCTTGCCAGATTTAAGTCCAAACAGGCCTTAGCCTTCCTTGCCACATCCCTGCATATTCTGACAACATTCCTATATTCCTCCCTAGCGGCCTGTCCCTTTTTCCATTTTAGGTATACTTTTTCTTCTGCTTTAGTTCTGCCAGGAGATTCTTGCTCATCCATGCAGGTCTCCTGCTCCCTTTGCTTGACTTCTTAGTCATAGGCATGCACCAGTCATGGAATCATAGAATGGTTTGGGTTGGAAGGGGCCTTTAAAAATCACCTAGTCCAAAACTTCTGCCATAGGCAGGGTCGTCTTTAACTAAATGAGTTTGCTCAAACCCACATCCAACATAACTTTGAACATTGCCAATGATGTGTCATTCACAACTTCTCTGGTCAACTCATTCCACTATCTTACCATCCTCATTGTGAAAAATGTCTTCCTTATATCCAGTCTTTATCTATCCTCTTTCAATTTAAATCAGTTTTCTCTTGTCCTGTCACTACAAACCCTTGTAAAAAGTTTTTATCCATCCTTCTTATAAGCCGCCGTTATGTACTGAAAAGCTGTAATAAGTACTTCTTATCTCCAGGACAAACAACCCAACTTTCTCAGCCTTGCTTCATAAGAGAGGTATAACAGCACTCAGCTTGTTTTCATGGCTCTTCCTCTGGACCCACTCTAAGAGATCCTTGTGCTGTGGGCCCCAGAACTGGATCACAGAATCACAGAATCACAGAATCACAGAATCACAGAATCACAGAATCACAGAATCACAGAACTGTAGGGGTTGGAAGGGACCTCGAAAGATCATCGGGTCCAACCCCCCTGCCAAAACAGGTTCCTCAGAGCAGGCTGCCCAGGTAGGCGTCCAGACGGGCCTTGAATATCTCCAGAGAAGGAGACTCCACAACCTCCCTAGGCAGCCTGTTCCAATGCTCCGTCACTCTCACCGTGAAGAAGTTCTTTCGCATGTCAGTGCAGAACTTCCTGTGCTCTAACTTGCAGCCATTGCCCCTTGTCCTATCCCCACAAACCACTGAGAAGAGGTTGGCTACATCCTTCTGTCCCCCACCCCTCCGATATTTATATACACTGAGGAGATCCCCTCTGTCTTCTCTTCTCCAGGCTGAACAGACCCAGGTCTCTCAGCTCTTCTTCAGCTCATCTCTTCATAGGGAAGATGCTCCAGGCCCCGTATCATCTTTGTGGCCCTCCGCTGGACTCTTTCCAGGAGATCCCTGTCTTTCTTGTACTGGGGAGCCCAGAACTGGACACAGTACTCCAGATGGGGCCTGACCAGGGCAGAGTCAAGGGGGAGGATCACCTCCCTTGACCTGCTGGCCACGCTCCTTTTAATGCGCGCCAGGATCCCATTGGCCACAAGGGCACAGTGCTGGCTAATGGCCAACCTGTTGTCCACCAGGACCCCCAGGTCCTTTTTGTCAGAGCTCCTCTCCAGCAGGTCGTCCCCCAGCCCGTACTGATACTTTGGGTTGTTCCTTCCCAGGTGCAGGACTCTACACTTGCTCTTAATAAATCTCATTTGGTTTCTTCCTGCCCATCTCTCCAGCTGGTCCAGGTCTCGCTGAATGGCAGCACAGCCTTCTGGCGTGTCAGCCGCTCCTCCCAGCTTTGTGTCATCAGCGTACTTGCTGAGGGCGGACACTATTCCCTCATCAAGGTCGTCGATGAAGATGTTGAAGACCAGACCCAGCACTGACCCCTGGGGAACACCGCTAGTCACAGGCCTCCAGCCAGACTCTGCTCCGCCGATCACCACCCTCCGAGCTCGGCCAGTCAGCCAGTTCTCAACCCACCTTGCCATCCACTCATCTATCCCACATTTTCTCAGCTTTCCTAGTAGGATGTCACAGGAGACAGTATCGAAAGCCTTGCTAAAGTCAAGGTAGATGACATCCGCCGCTCTCCGCCCATCTCCCCCCATCTATGATGGTGATGCCATAATAGAAGGCAACGAGGTTGGTCGAGCATGACTTCCCCTTAGTGAATCCATGCTGACTACTCCTCATGACCTTCTTCTCTTCCAATTGCTTGGAGACGGCATCCAGAACTAGCTGCTCCAACACCTTTCCAGGGACAGAGGTGAGACTGACTGGCCTGTAGTTTCCTGGATCCTCCTTCCTGCCCTTCTTGAAGACTGGAGTGACACTGGCTATCCTCCAGTCTTCAGGCACCTCACCCGTTCTCCAGGACCTTTCAAAGATTATAGAGAGCGGTTCGGCGATCACATCTGCCAGCTCCCTTAGCACACACAGATGCATCCCATTGGGACCCATGGATTTGTGTGCATTGATCCCACTCAGACGCTCCCGAACCACTCTCACGTCCACCAGGGGGAGCCCTCCATTTCCCAGACCCTTTGTCCTATTGCCAGGGGCGAGGAGTCCCGGGGGAGTGTCCTTGAAGCAAAGACTGAAGCAAAGAAAGCATTCAGTATCTCTCCCTTCTCAGCGTCTCCCATGACCAGGACACCTCCCTCATTCAGCAAGGGACCCACATTATCCCTAGTCTTCCTCTTGCTGTTTACATACTTGAAAAATCCCTTCTTATTATCCTTTATCTCTTTCGCGAGCCTCATCTCTAGGTGGGCTTTAGCCTTCCTCATCGCATCCCTGCAGGCCCTGACAACACTTCTATACTCCTCCCAACAGGACACGCCCTTTGTCCACATTTCATAGAAATTCCTCTTCCTTTTGATCTTATTGGTGAGCTTCTTCCTCATCCACGCAGGTTTCCTGCCCCCGTTCCCTGATTTCCTACTCTTAGGGATGCACGGTAAGAACAAGGTCCAGGAGCACCCCCCGCCTTCTCGACTCCTCCACCACCTGCATCAGAAAATTGTCCTCAACGCATTGTAGGAACCGTTTGGACTGCTCGTGCCTGGCCAAGTTGCTTACCCAGCAGATGTCTGGGTAACTGAAGTCCCCCATGAAGACCAGTGCTCGTGATTGTGAGGCTACTAGCAGCTGCTCATAGAAGGCCTCATCGGCTTCCTCCTCCTGATCTGGAGACCTGTAGTAGATCCCCACCACCATGTCTCCCATAGCAGCCCACCCCTTAATTCTTACCCACAAGCTCTCCACTTGTCCTTCATCCTCCCCCAGCTGGAGCTGGGTACACTCTAATTGCTCCCTTACATAAAGGGCAACCCCACCCCCTCGCTTCCCCAGCCTGTCTCTCCTAAAGAGGACATACCCCTCAATGACAGCGTTCCAGTCATGCAAGCTGTCCCACCACGTCTCAGTGGTGGGACAATCACCAGGCCTCTCCGCTCTTTTTTTGTGGCACAGGTTACAATGTGGTGCTCCATCTGGCCTTGATCCTTATGTTTTGTACTTCCCCCAATCCTGACTCTCTTCTCAGGGTTGCTTCCTGGGCTCGGACTACTGTCCAGACCCTCAGAATCTTCCGCAACCTCCCTGAGAGCATCAAATCTGTTTCCCAGGGACACCGTGGGGGTAGGTGTCACCGTTGGTGTTGGGGGCAGACATCTGTTTCTGCTCCACGCTGAGACAAGGGTTCAGCTCCTTGTCCCTTGTGGACAGTCTGGCCCTCTGTTCTGCATGTGTTCAATGGGGGCAGCGTCTACCTCTTGTCAGGACATAGGAGAGGGCTGCCGAGAAACAGCAGGGGCAGGGAGACCCCTCCTATCTGTCACCCTCAGAGACTCTCTCAGGCTGCCAATTTCTTGCTGCAGCCCAACCACCTGCTTGAGGAGTCCCTGAAGTAGGGCACACCTGCACCTGTGACAGCGCTCTCCTCCCTCATGGCCCAGATGGGCCTCCAGATTCTGGAGTTCCCTGCAGTCACCTGTCTGGACTTCCACCTCCCCTCTCAGGGGATCCACCTTGGTGCCCACGTGAGCCCAGAGAGACAGCATCTCCTCCATTTGGGTTGCTGCCTTGGACCAACTGCTGTGGCAGGTGCCCACTGTGGCGAGGTCTAGGTTCTCCTCCCTGCCCCCCTTGAACTGCCCTGTGCAAACTGTCTGCGCTAACTGCCAAGCCAGTCCTGTTAGCGTGTCCTGTTTGCAGCGCTCCATAGGGACTACTTTTATAGCACCGGGGGTGGGTGGGCTGTTGTCACCCCTGGCTCCACACTCAGCACATCAATGCCCACGGTGGCACAAGCACAGCTCCTGCCTGCTTGGGCAGTGGGGAGGGGCCGGGGCTGTGGCTCTGTTCCGCATTATTAAGGGGTTTGGTGTTGACTTCGTTAGTCTCCCTGCCAGGAGCGCTCGCTGCAGCCAATCCCTGTGAGGTTCCCAATCGAATATCTCTGTTATCTGCTTGGGGCTGATAGATCAGGACCAGTATCTCCTACAAGAGGAGCTAGACGCAGTAGAATACATTGGAGTGTCTCATATGAGACATATGAGATGTCTACATGTAGACATAGATATGTCTAAATTAGATGTCTTAATTAGATGTAGACATCTCACCAATTTATAATGTGAATAAAATATCTTTAAAAGCTGTAGTAAATAATTTTTCTTTGAAATATAAAAGTGATTTACATACAAAATTGAAAGTCTGCCGTTTAGTACAGAAAAATATTATTTTTTGTCAAGTTTATAAAGTTTTGTCTGAGTACATTAATTCTAGAAACTCTACATCTAGTGCATTACAGTCAGAAAACAGAAATTGTTTCAGTTCCTAGCTGCCTAACATACGTCAGAGTTTGCTGTTCTGAAGCATATTCTGGATTATCACATCTTTCAGGTGAAAATATTAAGGTAAAAAGAAACTGGGAAATTTTACAGGCAATTTGTTTGCAATCGTCACTCTACTCAAGAACCTTAAGTCTCATGATATACAGTCTAATCTGTCATCACTCTCTGTCACTCCTTGTATTACGGTTTTAATTAGATTTTTTTTCCACTTCTGGATATTACACGTGATTAATTAGTGGAATAACTATTATAAATTATTGATATTTAGCTTCTAGATTATGAATAATTAAGTATAATGAATTTTAGATCAGTAATCTTTTACCTCTTTTGGATTTGTGTCTGACTCGGTGAATGAATGATGCAGAAGTTAAGGACTTCTTTTAAGCCAGCAGTCCTACTTTTGAAGTTGGTTGACATCAAACAGCAGTATGATTTTTAAATGATTTGTGATATAAGGCAACAATTTAAGACAATGCATGCAACAGAGTAAAGTCTTCAAGTACAGGGGAAGCTAAACCTTATGAAGAAGACAAATTTTAACTAACTCATAATACTGGTTTCCAGAAAGTTTCAATAAAATAATTTAATTAAAGATTTTGAAAGTTTTGCTTTGTTTTGATAGAATACATCACTAATGAATTTGAATACCATTTATTAAGGAGAAAGATAACACCCACAGTCAGATATCCAGAGGGGTGTGTTTGTGCAAGGACAACCGTCCCTTTTGGAAATGCAACACTTTGTAGTACATTCTGGGTTGAGCCAATTATTGTATACTATGAAAAGCTGGTATTAGTAACATGACACATAAAGCCATTATGTTCCCACACATTCACTTTCCTTTTATGTTACTGAAATATTTCCTCTTGCACTGAAGGTATAGCATAGCTAACGGTCTGATTTCTTGCTGATTGCCACCTCTGAACACTGCATATTGAAAAAGGAGATGGGAATGTTAAAATAAAATGTTCCTAACATTTAAGCTTTTTTTTTTTTTTTTTTTTTTTTTTTTTTTTTTTTTCAGCTCTCTATTACAGAAAGCTTCAGGACATTTTGTAAGAAAGACATTTTTTTCCTTCAAATACTGAATGAAATAGATGGAAGAGAACAAATCCGACATATTACTCTTGCTGCAGAAGGCTTAAAAAATTGAATAGTCTATGGAATTAATATCTATTCAATTTGTAAGTTATGTTTGTATAATTTCTTAATTAATTTCTTTCCTTCTAGCAATTCCTATTGCAGGACCAGAAGGACACAAGCAAGGTCTGCATTACAATTTTCACTTACTTTTTAGGTGGAATGGGATTTATCTCACATAACAGGTGTAATGTAGATGTCTATATCTGACTAATCAGATAACAGTCACTGAAGATTTGCTAAAGTCACTTACTTAATATTAAGCTCTTTCCCCAGTTCAGCTCAAGATTATCTAATGCCATATTATTCCTGTAATGTCAGTGGGTAACAGGCATAACAAGTGAGTAGGTACGGCCACTTCCTGATTGCATCTTGGACCTTGAGGCCTGGATCACAACCTGATCTGGGAACTACCAGAACTGTACATTCTGGAAGGTACTGCAATGGCAGGGTGGAATGGTGGAAAATATCAAAATTGCCTTATCTGAACCGTAGTCAGGATGGAAAAGTACGGACTAACAGTCAGTCATCTCATGGCTCTACACAGTGTCCTTAACTGAAGAACCCCATGAGCTCTTTGGTTATCACAGTGGGCTGTGACCTTCCATCTGCTCGTGAGCTGGGACACCTTTCAGGTGGAATGTCTCTCAGGGCTGACTCCTCAAGTAGTTCCTATTTCTAATATAGCAAATACTCTAACAGAAAATTCTTTTGAATAATTATGTTAAACTGGCTGATGATTAAGTGCCATTAAAAATCACGCAATCTAATCCTGAGATTTACCATAAAATATTAATAAATCTTAAATTGCTACTAGATCAAAGTTTTGTGAAAAGCTATTCACGACAAGCTAGTGTTCACTAAGTGTGTGAGTCCTTCACTAACTTTTTAGCAAAAGTAGATTTGCTTTAACACAGATTTGTTGCTGATTATGTAACTATGTGATTGAGTTTAATGAAGTGACTGAGCAGCTAGTCCTAAAAACCATTTCCAGGCACATTAAAAAAAAAAGAAAATTCTCAGGAGTAGTCAGTATGTATTCACCAAGGGAAAGGCACGCTTGGCCAACTTGATAAACCTATATGATTAAATCACAGGGTTGGTAGATGAAGATACTGTCTACCTGGAGTTCAGTAAAGCTTATTTCACTGTCTCCTGTAAGATCTTCATACACAAGTTGTTGCAGTATGAACTGGATAAGCAGACAGTGAGGTGGCTTAAGAACTGTTTGAATGACTGCGCCCAGGGGATTTGATCAGTAGCAGAAAGTCTGCTTGGAGGTCAGTAACAAGCAGTGTACCCCAGGGGTCTGCACTGGATTGAGTCTGGCTTAATGTCTGCATTTATGATCTGGTTGATGGCACAGCATGTACTCTCAGAAAGTCTGAAGATGGCACAAAATTAGAGGGAGCAATGACAGGTTGACAGGAACAATAGGGGTTTTGCTGCCATCCAGACGGACCTTGACACACTGGAGAAATGGGCCAGTAATAACATCCTGCTCTTCAACAAGAAGTGCAAAGTTGTGTACCAGGGGAAGAACAACCCCAAGTAGCAATACCTGCTGGTCTACTCATCTAGAAAGTAGCTCTGCAGAAAAGAACCTGTGGGTGTCCTGTTGGACACCTAGTTGAACATCAGTCAGTAATCTGCCCTTGGGGTAAACAGGGCTAATTATATCCTGGGCTGCATTAGGCAAAGGATTGTCAGCAGGTGATCCTACTCCTCCTGTAGGAGGTGATCCTACTCCTCAGGACGGGTAAGGCCACACTTGGAGTACTGTGTCTAGTTCTGCTCACTTCCTTGTCCCTCAGAACAAGAAAGATGTGGGCATAATTTAGAGTCCAAAGTGAGGTCACAAAGATGATTACAGCACTGGATCATCTCTCCTATGAGAAAAGGCTGAGAGAGCTGAGATTGTGTAGCCTAGGAAAGAGGAGGTTTGGAGGGGATCTCATCGATATATAACTGAAGGGAGGGTGAAAAGATAATGGAGCCAGGCTCCTGAACATCAGGAAGCACTTCTTTGCTGTGCAGATGATGGAGAACAGGAACAGATTGCACAGAGCAGTTGTGGAGTCTCCCTCCTTGGATATCTTCAAAAATTCCATGCTTCAAAATATTATGATTTGTGAAATTATAATATGAAGTTTCTATTAAAACATATGTGTATATTCACAAACTTCTATCCCAAAACAAAGTAGACCCATCTATTTACAAAATATTTTAGAAAACTAGCAATTACAATCGCACCCTGGGACATGGTTGGCCCTGTTGTTTGCCAGACTGTGGCCTCATGTTCAGCACTCATATTCAACTTGTGCTTATAAGCTTTGAATTACTCACTCCAAAATTGTCGAAAGGAAAAAATGCTTAGATTAATGTAGCAAATTTAAATTCCATGGGATTTGTATGTTAAAAGTTTTGCCAAGGAGTACTTTTTTTTTTTCTTTCTTTCTTTCTATTCCTTATTTTTCTTGATTAAGGTCTATATGGACTTTCAGTGTTGCAAAAGGATGATCTTACACCTGTTTTTCTATCGCTAATAAGTAAGATATGAGGCATGCTGTTTCTTTGATACAGTTCCCAGAACAATCTTTGTCAGCATAGTTACCCAAAAAGAAACACTCATATATTTATCTCTATAAAAGATAGTGAATCACAGTGAAGGAAGTCAGCTTCAGTCAAATTTGAAGCTTAGCTGCATGGAGTTGTTTACCAATTATACGTAGATATAATCTGCTAATCTCTGAAGCTTTTTTTCAGATGGGTGTTGTCTGAGCACTGAATATTACAGATTTTGTTTTTAGCACAATATTAGACTATTAGGTGCATCCTAAAGCCTGCTTGGATTGTATTTTAACAGACTAGGAATTGGCAGTTTTAACTACATTCAACCATACTAGTCTATGTTTGGTTTGTGTTGATTATAAACGTAACTAGTTTACAATTACTTGCTTTACTGAATACTCACGTTTTCACTCAATTCTCTGAAAGAATTAGAATAAGCATACAAGAAGAAATAAATTAATAAAAATTGGCACTTCTGGTGATTTGCCATAATAACACAATAGAGGAAGGGGAAATCAAAAAGATTTCTCTCTCTCCAGATTGTCTCTCTCTCCAGAATTAAAATAAAATAAAATAAAATAAAATAAAATAAAATAAAATAAAATAAAATAAAATAAAATAAAATAAAATAAAATAAAATTTGCAGAAGAATAACTCTCTCACTAATCTTTCTCCCACCAGGTCTTCACGAAACTGAGCTCATTCAGACTGTAAAAGAATTAAAAAGAATAAAGCAAAAAAGAAACAACAGCAATAACACTCAATTTTTATTTGATCCTCACTTTTCTGGAATATTAGGAATTAATCTGTTGGGTTTGGTGTTTTGTTTTTGTTTTTTTCAGATCTTTTGATACTTCAATTTTGTCTTGTCATATGTAGTAAATTTAAAATAAAAAATGTTTTGTAGTGAAAAATAAAAATTTCCACCATTCAGTTCCTTTGTGTTTGCCTAAGACTTTGCATCATGTTACAGGCAAGCTATTGAAAATTTTGGTGCCTTAGAGGTGTATATTTCTGACATATTAGTATTCATCAGACATAACAAGGAATTGCAGGAAAGAAGAAAAAACTATGTAAATGCTTGCATATTTACAAATCATACAGTTCATAATGATAGGGAAATATTTCCTCCTTGAATTTTTGTGAGATTAAACTCTCTCAAAGCAGGATGGTGGTTGCTCAGGTTGACCTATGTATCTAAGAAATAAAAACACTTGCTTAAGTATGACTAGGTAACTTCTTTAGTAACCCCAAACTCACATACCTGATATGAAGTCTCCAGTCTGTGTATTAAAAATCATGCCCTTCTTAGAAAGGACAGCTCTGAATATAGAAAATTATAAACTTAAGGTCATAGGAACTGCTCCATTTAGCAAGTGTAATGAGTTATCCATCCCAATTACAAACACAAATCATAATCAGTTTCTTGGCAGAAGAAAAAGAATTTTAAATGAAGAAAACATGAATAACACAGAAAAAAAAAAAACAGCAGGCAAGACAGCTTTGCAAAGGTATAAGCAACTAAACTGGCAGGTAAAAGACATGGGTGAGTAGCTTTCACTAAACTGTATATAGCATAGAAAAAATAATCTATAGAAAGGGAATACTGAAACCGTTGATGAGATCAATAAGTAGCATGAGGTAAGAGAAGGAAGAATAGATATGGTTGAGCACATAATAGTAGAGAACGTATAAGAAAAGTCAAAATTTTAACAAAAGAATACATATACCACGACTCCTAAAAGAAATACAGTTAACATTAGCAAATGTCAATAGCAAAACATTTTGTGTATTGGGAAATAAACCAGTACGTCAAGACACTCAAAGAAGAGGTATTTTCTTTAGTATGTAGTTTTGTATCTTGAACTTATGGGAACCTAGAGAAAAAGGGAAAGCAATAACAGTTATCCATCTGAACAACACTCATGGCTTTTTTTTTTTTCTTTCTTTCTTTTTTAATGATAAAACAGAGAAAAGCACTTCTTTTCACTTTTATATAGGTTCTTCTGCCCAAAAATTCTCTGGTATTAAAATGAGAAAGATGTCCTTTCTAGTAAATAAAAGGAGGCTAAATAATAGGCTTAAACCCTGGACTTCTGATCACCCAAAGAGTTACATACCTTGGTTCTATTTTGAACCATGTAGCCCCAATGCTGGTTCTCACTCCTCTCTCAACAGCTGTTGCGCAGCAGGTTTTGTTGTTGTTGTTTGTTTGTTTGTTTGTTTTCCCTTTCTTAAATCTGCTCAGATTTAGTGTCGCCCACTGACTTGGCTCTGGCCAGAGGTGGGTCCCTTTTGTAGCCGTCTGGAGCTGTCTCTGATCTGACATGGGACAGCTGATGGAGTGTTCTCACAGAAGCCACCCACTCTCTTTTCCCCCACTACCAAAACCTTGCCGTGTAAACCCCATACGAGTCCTCAGGCTATGTTGGTGCATGGAGTTATTTCTCTCCAGATGCAGGGCTTGGCATTTTCCTTTTATGAACATTAGGAGATTCCTGTCATTACATTGTTTTGGACTGTCGAGCTCTCCCTGAACTGCACTACAGTCATCTGGTATATTATATATCAACCACTTCCAATTTTGTATCATTTGCAAATAAATCTCTTAGATTAAATGCATTTCTTTCTTTTTCTGTCCTCCATGTTTTGTTTTGTTATTTTTTTCTTCTTCTTCACTATAATGAAAATAAATAATATTTTTCATGTATTGAAACTGCTGATTAGGTGCTGTTTTATTCTTCTCCCTCTATGAGGTTTGTAGAGCCTAATAATCAAATTCAAAGTAATCTGTCACCTGTGGCTGAAACAATCATAAGTCCATTTGTCTGTATAAGGTCTGTCTTTATCATTCTCATGATATAAATATCCACATAAGCATCCTGGACAGAAGAAAGATGTTTAAGATCCTATTATGAGGGTTTGTAGTGAAATTTCAATGACTGCAGTAGGACATTCTGACAGAAATGCAATGCTACGAAATTGCTCAGGTATAGACTTCACAATTCTTCCTGCTTTCAAAACTAATAATTAAGTCAGGCTTTTCTGTCTATGCTGAGTATGGCAGTACTTTATGAACTCTTTTAAAACTGTTTTAATTGATTTTCAGAACAAACCTCATTAATATATGGCTGTGATGGGATGACCTTGGCTGGCTTCCAGGTGCCCACCAAACTCTTCAGCAAGACAGGGAGAAAACATGATGAAAAATGTACAAGGTCATGATAAGGACAGGGAGATTGCTCAACAACAATGCTGGTGAAATACATTTGACTTTGGGAAGGTTAATTTATTGCCAATTAAAAATACAGTGGGATAGGAAGAAACAAATCCAAACTAAAACTGCTTTCTCTCTAACCCCCTTATCTCCAGGTCCAACTTTTTTGTTCCCTTCTATCACCTCATCCTCCTGCAAGCAGCACAAAATAGGGAATGGGGATTGCCATGAGTACGTGTACCTAACACCTAATCTCTGCTTCTGTTTCATCACACTTCTCTCCTGCTCCAGGGTCCCTCCTACAGGATTCGGTCCTTCATGAACCACTCCCAAATGGGTGGACAGCATGGACAGCAGGTCTTTAAGAACTGTGCCAGTATGGTTCCTTTCCACAGGGTAGAGTTCTTCAGGAAAAGTCTGCTCCAGTGTGGGTCTCCTACAGCCACAATTCCTGCCAGAAAACCTATTCCAGCATAAGACAGCAGTGTTCTCATGGTCTGCAGTTCCTTACCCGGAGCCTGCCCCTGTGTGAGGTCTTCACAGGCTACATTTTGGATATCTGCAATGATGTGGTCCTCCATGGGCTGCAGGGTTTCAACTGTCTTCACAATGGTCCTCTCCTTGGGCTGCAGGGAAATCTCTGCTTCTGCACCTGGACACCCTACTCTCCCTCCATCTTCACTGACCTTGCTGTCTGCAAAGTTGTTTCTCTCACATTTTTCTCATTCCTCTCTCTCACAGCTGCTTCACTGTGTGTTTTTAGTGACCTTTATCCTTTCTTAAATAGATTATTACAGAGGCAGCACCAATGTCACTGATTGGCTCAACTTTGGCCAGCTGTGGGACTGTCTTGGGGCTGCCTGGAACTGGCTGTGTCTGACATGGGCTCAGCTCCTGATCTCTTTTTAGAGGCCTCACTTGCAGTCTTTCCCCACCCCTATCCCTTTTCCATGTAAAACAAATACAGCTGTAAAGAAAATAGAAACAATGCAAGAACTCAACAGAATACGTGATAAAAGAAGGTGAAGAGGAATGCTGAATGAAGTACACCATATCATTCAATCTTATGGCCTACTTGACTGAATGAAGACAACTTAATTCAAGAGTGAATTAATTTGTGTGACAAATCAGTGGAGGAGCAGATCATATATAGATGACTAAAACAAAATTTTTGAGAAAATATTATGTTCAAAGCATTATAGTTAGCTTTCCAAACTCATTTCTTCAGAATCTTTTTACAAGAAAGGCTAAGCCTCAGCCAATTGGCAGGCTGGTGACCACTAGAAATTATAGCTGCACTAATGACAGTATAGTTAATAGTATTAGTTTGACTTGAACTTCAATATAGACATTATAAAACAGTGTAATCAACAACAGCATATAACTGTTTTATATCACTGTGATAGCATAGCAAGACAAAATGTTTAGGCGTTCATGAGAAGAGTCCCGAAGCTGCCCCATGTTAAGCAAGAGCCAGCTCCAGCTGCCTCCAAAAGGGACTCAAAGCTGGCCCAAGCTCAGACAATGAGCAATGCTGTGAGAGGCAGATTTAAAAAAGGAAAGAAATCACTGTGCAACAGCAGCTGGGAAGGAGGAGTGAGAAAATGTAGAGAGGAACAGCCCTGCAGACCCCAAGGTCAGTGCAGCAGGAGGGCAGGAGGTGCTCCAGGCACACAGCAGAAGTTCCCCTGCAGCCTGTGGAGAGGGCCCTGGTGGAGCAGGCTGTCCCCCTGCAGCCCATGGGTCCCACATGGAGCAGATCTCCACGCTGCAGCCCATGGAGGAGCCCCTGGTGGAGCAGGTGGATGTGGCCTGAAAAAGCCTGCAGCCCATGGAGAGCCCCCGCAGAAGCAGACTCAGGCCAGAACAACAGCCCATAGAGAGAGGACCGCAGCTGTGCAGGTGGTCTGGCAAGAGCTGCTACCCATGGGCAGCCCATGCTGGAGCAGTCCATTCCTGAAGGATGGACCCCATGGTATAGACCCATGTTGGAGTACTTGAAGAACTGAAGTTTTTGGGGAGCCCATGTAGAATCGGTTCAGCAAGGATGATATCCCATGGGAGGGACCCCAAAGTGAAACAGGGTAAGAGAGATAAAGGAACTGCAGAAGATGAAGTGTTATGGATTGACTACAACCCCCATTCCCATGGAATGGGAGGCCTCATGGTCAGGAGGAGGTGGTGGAAGACAGGGAATGGGGGGAGGTAAGGTGATTTTATTTTGCTTTTAGTTTCTCTCTGCTCTAGTCTTTTAGTAATAGGCAATAAGTAATATTATTCTCCTTATGTCAAGCCTTCTCAAAAGAAGAGATAGGAGGAGAAGAAAGTATGATGGGTGTCATGGTTTAACCCAGCCAGCAGCTAAACATCACACAGCCGTTCGCTCACCCTCCTCCCTCCCTCTCTGGGATGGGGGAGAGAAATGGGAAATTGAAGCCTGTGAGTTGAGATAAAGACAGTTTATTAAGACAGGAAGATAATAATAATAACAATAATAATAATAACAATAATAATAATAACAATAATAATAATAACAATAATGATGATAATAATACTACTAATAATAATGTGTGCAAACAAGTGATGCACAATGCAATTGCTCACCACCCGCTGACCGATGCCCAGCCTAACCCCAAGCAGTCCACCCCCCCCTCCCCCGGCTAGCCACCCCTATATATTGTTCAGCATGATGTCAGATGGTATGGAATACCCCTTTGGCTAGTTTGGGTCAGCTGTCCTGGGTCTGTCCCCTCCCAGCTCTTACTGCACCCCCAGCCTGCCCGTTGGCAGCACAGAGCAAGAAGCTGAGATGTCCTTGGCTTAGTATAAGCACTGCTCTGCAACAATTAAAACATCGGCGTGTTATCAGCACTCTTCTCATCCTAAGCTAAAACATAGCATTCTACCAGCTACTAGGAAGAAAATTAACTCTGTCCTAACTGAAACCACGACAATGGGGAAAAAAAAAAAAAGGCTCATGGGTTGTGATAAGCGTAATTAAATCAAAGGGAATAGAAGGAGGGGAGAAAAAGTCTGCTTGGAAGTACATAGGGAAGAAAAATAAAATTATTCTCTATTTCCTATCAACAAACGATGTTCAACCACATCCTGGAAAGCAGAGCCTCAATACACGTAGCAGTTATTTGAGTGGACTGACAGCTTCATAACAAGAGTCCCCTTCTCCTTCCCCTTTCTCACTTTTTATTGCTGAGTGTGATAGCATATGGTATGGAATATCCCTTTGGTTGGTTTAGCTCAGCTATACTCCTGATGTGCCCTCCACAGTTCTTGCCAACTGTCAGCCAGGCTTTGTGGGTTTTGGAGGGAGTCTTGATGCTGTGCCAACACTGCTCAGCAATTGGTGTGATACCAACGCTGTTCTAGCTACAAGAGCAGAGCACAACATATGCTGCAGGGAAAATCCCAACAGCATCCAGTATATGGGCTGCTGCAGGAAAAGTCCTAGCTTCATCCCAGCCAGACTCAGTACAGTATGTGCGCACTCTGACCACCAAAGTAACAAACAAATACTTGTGTTGAAGTACTTAGGAGCCATGGGAAAATATGTAAATAACAACCTGAGTAACAGAATTTGTAAGATGAAGAACAAATAACAAGATAAACATGAAGGACCACAGTTAGGTGAGCCTAAAACACAAGAAGGATGAACGGAAAAGGAAAAAAAAAGGTATGCATCATGGAAGTAGATGGCATCCCCCTTTCAGGAAAGGTACAAGTAGCATAAAATACCACACGACAAACTGAAGGAAAAAAAAGATGCTTCAGATCAGACTTGTCTTGTGAAAGAGCCCTCTGGCCTGAGCACCCTTTCTTCAGTGACTGTGGACCACCAAGGACTCTAGCCATAATGGCTAACTCTATGGCATCAGATCCATGGCATTGTATGCTCACAGCTAATACAAGGTATGAGTGCTAAGGACAAGCAGTTTTGTACACATACGTGTAGTAGTAGTCTCAACATGTAAGAAATTATCATTAGCACAAAGTGTGCTGTTGTCCAATATTAGTTTTGTTTTAAAATTTATTTAAAATTATATTTTAAATATTTATAATTTATTTAAAATTAAAATTTTGTTTTAAAATTTATTTAATTATTTTAAAATTTATAACTGATGTGACTTGTTAGTCTTGGAAGTCAGACATTCCCATCACAGTAATCTCTAATTCCCTTATGATATGCATATATATGTGCGTATAGAATCACAGAATAGTAAAATATCCCAAGTTGGAAGAGATCCACAGGGATTAGCAAATCCAGCTGACTCCACACAGTACTACCTGATTTATTAAACCATATGTCTGAGAGCATTGTTGAAATACTTCTTAAACTCTTGGAGACTTGGTGCTGTGACCACTTTCCTGGGGAGCCTGTTCCAGTGCCCAACCAGCCTCTTAGTAAATAGTCTTTTTCTAATTATTAATAGTATTAGTAGTATCGTAGTATTTATTTTATTATTATAGTAGTATTTATTATTATTCTATTTATTAGTCGTATATATTAATATAGTAATATAGTGATATATGTATTGTATAGTAGTATTATGTATGTTATATATAATATAATGTGTATATTATATATATTATTTATATATATTATATAGTAGTATTTATTATCGTTGTAGTATTTTAGTATACAGATATATCTATAGAGATATATAGATATTCTATTGAAAGAAGACAAAGGTGGTGCTACATATGTAACTTTATATATATAACACCCATTCTTTATCAGAAGTAGAAAGAAATTATCATGTAGAAACTAAAGATTCTTGTGTAAGTAGGATTTGAGGGAAATGCTAAGGTAAGAGAACAGTTTCTAATGAAGAGAACATTTCTGTTGTTCAATGCTGAAAAGAAGAATTGAATGCAGGGGAAAAAGTTGCAAATGCAGAAGAGGAAAGGGTGGTGGTGAAAAAGATGTGAAGAAATACTCAAAGATCTGCTTGTACAGAAATTATATGGTAGGACAGTTTCTCACATAAATAAGATAAGTGGTGTGTCACATAAAGGAATTGCAAAAGTATTTGAAGAGAGAGATTTGAAGCTTATGCTTCACAGAAAAGAATGAACAGTACAATAGTACAATTATGATTTAAATCCTAAATAACAATGCTGTTTCCACAAATGATTCTTTACTATGTTTCTTCCCTATTATATCCGGCTTCCAGAGCTTCTAATACTAAAACTTACAAGGAAATGAAAATGGCTAACAAGTCAAACAACTGAAAGGAGAGGCTACTTAATGTCTGTTTTATAGGGATAATGCTGTGGGTATTTGCTGAAATAAGTTTAACATATATCCCAACATATATCCCTTACTTAAACTGGGTAATAAAATGCTCAATATAGCAATAATGACAAGACAAGCATAGTGACTGTTTAAGTATATTCCAAAATCTGTGAGATTGTGGCGGAGACATGAGAAAAAAAAAAAAAAAAAAAAAAAAAAAGGCAGTGGAGAGATTAATGAATCTCTTAACAACAAAATTTGCTGAACTAATCAGTATGTAAACTTTTTTTTTTTTTTTTTTTTTTTTTTTTTTTTCCTGCTGTATTCTGCTGCAGTAGTAAACTGAATTAAGACAGGTCATAGAAAGCTAAACAGGAGGTATGGAAGAAAGGAAGTGACAGGCAGGATTAGAGGAAGATTAGTGACAGAAAGGCTTAGAGAAATTGAGGATTCTACGGGCCATAAACAGATGGTGATAACGAACTGTTCATGAAGGAGAAAAAATGAGTAGATTAGAATTATTGAGGGAGGAGGGGGAGGAGGAGGAATTCACTAAATAGCAGCAAACTAAATGTATTTTGTCGAAGAATAGTTGTGAAGAAAAAATCTTAATTTAGGGGATCAGAATCATCTCATTTATGTGAGACATAGCAAACAATACACAATAACAGAGATATAAGGACAAAATATAGGACATGGGACTCTGTCCAGATGCTATGAGTTGAGTTATAAATGATTACAGCAGGTTTGTTAGAGAGTAATATAAAATATTATGTAGTAAAGTTGGCAGTATTGTGCACTGGCTAATCATTCAGAATGATGGACTACAAGAAAGAGACAAATAGGACTGGTGTACCCTAGACAAAATAAAAGAAAATTAAAACCATAAAATATTACAGTTTTTTACAGTTTTATTTTTCATTAATTATATACTAGATGAGCAAGAATGGTAGCTATAAAATAAAAAGCTAATTCAGAGAGAGTGCTTCATCCTTGACTTTCTCTTGTTTTGCAGGCCAGGCAATGAAAATGACATAAAAACTGAAAAGTATGATAATCTTGCCTTAAATTGAACAACATGAATAGAATAATAATTCAGTATCAATAATTTGTGTGTGAGGATACCACAGCAACATCATGCAACCTGTAAATATAGTCCATCCCAAGATAATAGGTACTTAGAAAGTCACTTCAAAGAGTACTGAATTTACATTGTAATATAATAGCTCAGATGCTGTGGGATGACAAAGTATTGAAATAGAAATTTATAGAAACAAATCCACTTATGTCTATCAACTCAAATGCATAACAGATCAACCAACATGACAAAAATGTATTTTAGCAAGAAAAAATAGACTTATTTATTTTCTTTTTTTGTTACTGTTTTTGTTTTAAAACTACTCTTCTTGCTTTTAAGAATAATATTTTTATGCTATTTTTCTAGAGATATAAGAAAGCTGTATGTTTTATTAAAATTATATATCCAAACAGTGATATTTGATTTGGTATAGATTATGACATCTTCCTAACTAATCAATGGCTTGTTGTCGTGTGAATCTGATGGCAAGTAAGATCTCACGTCTATGCTAATGTAGTTCACCTCTAGCATAAAAATGCTCACAACTCTGAAACCAGTATTCCACTGATTTTCCATTGAGATTTATAACATTCTGTTCTGTGAGCTTTTTATGTTTTTCTAATTTCACTTAGCATGAAAAATCTATGAAACTGCCTTGCTTCTGTTAAAATTGATAGTTGGTGGTTTGTTGTTTTTTGTTTGTTTGTTTGTTTTTTCAGTGGTATCAAGGGAACCTGAATCTGACCCTGTGTGAATACTGCAATTAATGGAAGTAAATAGGAATGTCAGATGTATTTTGATAAGGTTATGGTGCCCAAATTTTGTGAATTTTGAGAAAATTTGACTTATTAACCAGCATGTCAAAAATTAATTTAGGATCAATACTCAGCTGTCTTCCAAAAAAGCACATCTTTATTCTGGCTAGATTCTTTTCCTTCTATTGTAATAGTATGTGTCAGGAGCATGCCTTTCTGATAATCACTGACTGTTTTCTACAAGGTACAGCTGTTATGTATTAGTTTATGTCAGTCTCAAGAGCATACGGTGTCTGCTCATTTTTACATTAGAGAACATTTGCCTGTTTAGGGTGGGATAGTTACATGCTTGTAAGGAGGGCCTGTGCTTAGTCATTTAAGAAACTGGTAACTCTCTATATAGACCGTGACTAAATAGCCAATGCTACACAGAGTAGCAGCCCTGTCTGAATATAGACCATTGCTTCAAATAATCACCCTAGTGTATGCATGTCGGTTTAACTTTTCCAATATTTAAAGCAGATACTGCATGATCTCTACAACTACCCTTCTGCAGATAGGATGAGTAAGTATATGTTTGGTCAGCTTTCAGGGGTTTCCCTAGCAGCAGTAGAACAGCATCCTGCACTTTTCATTGAGCTGGCATAGTCTTCCCTGCATATCAGTGATATTCAGATTTTGTCATTTGTACTGCACTCTGAATTTTCATACATAGACTCATATGCTCCTTTCAGCTACAGACCCTATTTCTGTAATTTAATTTCTCTAGCTCATGATCAGACTTATAAAAACAGGAATCCTATTTCACTGGGGAACTGCTGTCACAAACTATTTCCATATTGGATGTACACACCTGCAGCTAACTGCTCACACAACATCAGTCTTGCTTCACATCACTAGGTGCTAATGAGGTAAAAGTAAGAACAATGAATCTGTTGGTACAAGACCAGATCTCAGTAGGTTTGCATATTCAGTAGTGCTGCTTTTTGCCAGCTCTTCACTGAGTTCAACATTGCTACACTTTTTGTACTTGCAGAGAATCAGAGCAATAACATTTCCTGGATATGAGGAAAACAAGCAAGTATAGTAGGAAAAAACAGTATGTAGCTCCAATGTGAAAAAGCAGGAAGAAAAACAAACAAACAAAAAAAAAGTAATTTGTAAAAGCATTTTACTACAACTCTGTAGGGAAATGTTAGCACATATTAGCATATTTGAATCAATTCTAACTGCTGAGTGATAAATGCTGGTATATGAATGTTGTTGTTCTGAATTTGCATTTGCAACCTCATTTTCCCCAGAAAAAAAAAAAAAAAAAAATGGAATATTGCCCTCAGCAGTATGTTTGAAAAACGTTATTTGTCAGTTAGCAAAATCAGTACAAGCTTTCCAAAAGCTCCAGTATATGCTCAGCATGCAGAAAACACTTCAATAACTTCTGCCTGCTTAATATAAAGAAGCATGACTGGTTTATTGGCTTGAGAGCTTGATCTCTACTGATTGAGTGTCATCATCTACTTCTTTTTTTAGCTACTAATTTTCTGCTTATATTTTTTCATGGTAAAGCAGAGGGTTTCAGCCCCTGCTGGGGCCATGGAGCTGCATGTTTCACCACATACCAAATATAAACCATTATAATAAAAAAAGCCTACATTCAAATTATGTCTTATAAGACAGGTATTTTCTGAATTAATCCAGATCATATCCATATTAACAACTTTTTTATTTATTGTCACACTGAAAAATTTGGAAGTGTTTTTACAATTTTTATTTATTTATTTATTTATTTATTTTCTCTCAGAACCTCTCAAGACTGAAAAATACAACCACACCCACGCTTTTATTTTCTTCCTTACAATCTCCATTTCAGGGTCATATGCAACAGGTATATATATATATCAGGCATATATATCACCTGATATATTTACTGAATTACTGTTTGTATCACTGTATCAATATCTGACAAAGTGAGCTACAAATGCTCTTACTCTGATCTTCTTTGGTATTCTAGTCTACATTTTACCAAGCAGCAGTGCCATGCAGCTATGTATAACTAAAATACTACTAATACAAGCATCACATATAGTTAGTGTTACTTACAATTTGTTACAAAGCTGAAATTTAAAAATCATTCTTTCCCATAACTATTTTTTGTGTTTTTATATAATTTAAGGTCACATACTTATTAGATTCATTTTGTTATACAGAATAAAATAGTAAACAATTCCAGATGCAACAGAGATATTGAATATAAATTTAAGAGGGTGGTCATTATATTAAAGGAACAGTGTTTGTCTACTTCCATTTTACACCAGCTTATATCATTTATCTGCATTTTATGGATAACGACATTTTATATAGCTTTTATCCTGATGAGATCACTCCTAAAAGGTGTGGTTCTTTAAACAGGAGACATAGTCCTGTCTCCCATTAAAAAGATGAATTCTTGAATATAGAGATTAAAGACACGTTTGGCTTATTTGTTTGTTTGATATTCATGACGTATGTGAAAAAGTAGAGGAAAGAAATCCTTGTGGTGAATTACTGTAATTTTTTTTCATGTATTAAATAAGTAATGTGTTGCTAAATTCTAGCAGGATAAGGACATGGAGATATTAGAAAAATAGTTGTGAAGTTTGGTCAAAGTGGTTAAAAATCAAGTCCCATAATGTTGGGGTAGGTGGTATATTTTGCTGTCAGGTGGAATGGGATATCAGAATAAACTACAGCTCCTTCTACTCCGTATATAAAGATTTTCTTCCAAAAGAAACATATTATACTATGTTAGCAATTCAATTTCAGATATTCCCTAGTAAACTGTTGTAACATAGCTAATGGGTTCACTGAGACCTGGGAATTAGACAACAGCCCTGTATCCTATCTCTGATACCATTATACAGGACAGTTTCTATTTAGCATCACAGTAGACCACCTTATAGTTTTTTAAGTGGTAGTAGTTTTTTGTTTGTTTGGCTGGTTGGCTTTGTTTACTTTTTTTTTTTTTTTTTCCCCAACCTTTTTGTTTTGTAGGTTTATTTACCAATTTTCAAATCAGAAAGAACAGTTACTAACCTGACATCTAAGCATCTAAGCTATTCAGTCTATCCACATAACATAGCAGGAAAAATGTCATCCACTAATTTTTGCATAAAACCATAATTTCTGTATGAGTGAATGCACATTATTACAATAGTGTGCGGCACTGCATAGAATAATAAACTGTTCCCTACAGATTAGTTTGGATAGTCCAAATCTTTGCTTTGAAGAAGCTACATTAGATGAACCTAATGGGCTCTTCTAGCCTGAGAACATATAGAATTATGAAATGGCCATCTAAAATATTCAGGGGAAGCAGGCCAATGCTTCTGAGTTCCACAGAAAACTAAAATGATAGCCTGGTATCCTTGTTTTATCACTATTTTCTGGTGTTCTGCTTTCCACATATCACTCTTACATCTTAGGAAAAAGGAAATATTAAACATTGTCTTCATAGGAGACCTTACAGGAAACTCTGGTTAGGAGATATACCTTTCTTTGTCTACTGCAAAACCCAATTGCTGTCAAGAATGTAAGGTGACCTTTTTGTTGGATGAAGTGTATGTGGACAACAGAGGTGAAACCTCATTGAAGCTTCCACTTCTAAAATGGTTTAGAATTGGTTAGAATTGGGAGTTTTACCTTACAATCTGTTTCACCTTTTCACACATACCCAAGAAACTAAACTACTGTCCTCTTTGTTTGAATTTAGCAATCTAACACTTATCTATGCAGTGGATAACAGATTAAATTAAATGATGAGATTAAATTAAATTAGAAGAAAAAAAAAATAATGTAGAAGCCACATAGTTCACAATGATTATTTTTATAAAAATTGAGGGTGATGAGGCACAGAGGAGCTATGAATGCCCCATCCTTGGAAGTGTTCAAGACCAGGTTGGATGGGGTTTTGGGCAACCTGATGTAGGGGAAAGTGTCCTTGCCCATGGTAGGGGCATTGGAACTAGATGATCTTTAAGGTCCTTCCAACCCAAAACCATTCTGTGATTCTATGATTCTATGAATTTCCATAGAATGTGCTAAGTGTTTGGCTGAACAATTAACTCTATTATGAAATATCTGTTGCTTAAAGTGTATAGTCAGTAGGCAGCTGAAGTTATTTTAATACAGAGTAAGCTTTCACCATCTGTTGTGTCCTCTATAATTAGGATGCCAAAACCAAACCAAAACAAAACAAAAACAAAAAACCACACATAATTCACAATTGCACAATAAAAGTAGAGTAATAAGTAATCAGAATGCATTTGTGTGTTTTTCATTTATTGCTGCATTCATCTGTTACATTTTGGTAATGACAAGAACAACAACAACAATTAAAAAAAGGCAGCAGGAAGGTGTTTTGTTTTGCTTCCCCTTTTGTTTGATTGTTTGTTTTTTCTTTTCACACTAACATCAGATCACATCCTCAGTTAGTTCAATACAATATTCTTCAGTGAAGTCAATGGAGTTAAGACAGACAACCGGATTTGTAACATGGATTCTGGTTTAAACTAAACTATTGTACTATTTAAACAAAATAGTACAATTTTTGCAAAAGTTGTTTTAATACATGTTGTTTTAATAAAAGTTGTTTTAATACTTAATGGCTTCTCATTATTAGTTTATTTTGAAAAAATCCAGCATTTTAGGACACGCTTTTAGGCTACCTCATCTTTCATTTCAAAAAAATCAAGCAATGCTTTTTTTCAGTTTTAATAAAAGGATCATTCATTTTCCTGAGTACC
The DNA here is from genome assembly GCF_965140915.1 of Aythya marila. Taxonomy (NCBI): domain Eukaryota; kingdom Metazoa; phylum Chordata; class Aves; order Anseriformes; family Anatidae; genus Aythya; species Aythya marila. Next base: position 46,447,575 of record NC_139042.1, on the reverse strand, counting down.
ATTTCTGTGAAGAGGGCCTAACAGTATTTTGTAGAACTGCTCCCTTTATGCACTACATTTATGCTATGGTGTAGGAATCTCTTCTCCAGTACCCTTGCAGTTCAAATAACTTTATTACTTGCTGCACTTCTGCATTTCTCTTTGTTATTATTTACTCTGAATTCCAAACTAAAATCACTGTCTGTTGTCATGTTTGTCTTCATTTTTATTGGTTACATAATGTTGTACTTTGAGTATCAAGGCTAAGAGAGTACATAACTAAATAAAACGATTTCCCTAGAAGCTATATGAATAAATTCCACATCTGGATTTTTCAATGCATTTCTATTTGGTTAGGAAAAAAAAAAAAAAAAAGTGTTTTATCTTCCCTTTTATTGCATTTGTTTCTTCTTTTTCTTCCCTATTATATAAGTGGTTATTTCCTTATACATTGCTATAACTAGTCATTTCTTGCCAATGACATGTCGTTCTATTTTAATCATACGTGTGTAGAGGGAAAACAAAAAAGGACTGATCATGTTGCCTTGTCTATGGAAGAGATCAGAAGTCATATAAAATCCAAAGTCAGTGAGACAACTAGGAAGTACTAAAGGAATCAGTCTGACAGTCAACAAGGAAATACACACAATACCTGAGACAGACTCTACATAGTTAGGCTATGGTCTCTGAACACAGTCACATGACATTCTTAGCTTCTTTATTTATCCCTAAAGAGCAGTAAAACTGCTTTGCCCACAGATATTTTGAATTTATGCATTTGTGTTTCTCCTTTAATGAGCAAATTATAAGCTGAATGTGCCTGAAGGAAGACCTGTGATATTTAAAATCTTTTCTCCAACAGGCCTTAAGGAAATCCAAATTCTGGTAATTCAAATGGCTTTGTTTGTCCAATGCTTAACTAGCATTAGTAATATAAGTGAATGTTTCCTTCTTCACAGCAAGAATTCCCAAATAGCAGTTCAATTTGCATTTTCTCAATACTATCGATCCAAAACTGGGAAAAGAAAACAAACAAACAAACAAACAAACAACTGTCTTACATGATTTGCATCTGAGCAAATAGTTCATTCATCTCCTTAGTGGTGTTTGACCAGATACATCCTGCAAAACATGGCAGGGCTTTCATTTGTCCTGACTACTGCTTAGTTTTTCTTCTGTTGTGTTGGTCTACTATATGAAATACAAAAATCTATTTCCTAACCAGTCAGTGTAGTGTTTAGTGTTCATTCTCAAAGTAAAGGTCTTTCCGGGACTTGACAATTTTAACATAAAATTAGAACACAAGTCAGAGAAAAAACCTAGTTGTAGGCATGCCATAAGAACTCAAGCAATGGGCCCAAGCAGTGGGTCCCAAGAAAATCATGTGTGTCTTAAGCAGACATAAAAGATAAGTAGACATAAATCCTAGTCTCCTATGAAGAAAGGCTGAGAGAGCTGAGGATGTTCAGCCTGAAAAAGAGAAAGCTCAGAAGTGACCTTATTACAGCTTTTCAAAGCTTAAAGGGGACTTATAAAAAAAGATGGAGAGTAACTTTTTGCTTGGGCAGACAATGACAGGAGAATGACTTTAAACTGAAAGAGAGGAGGTCTAGATTACAGGTTAGGAGGAAACTCTTCAATCAGAGGGTGGTGAGGCACTGGAACAGGTTGCTGTGGATGCCCCATTCCTGGAGGTGTTCCAGACCAGGTTGGACAAGGCCCTAGGGTGGACAAGGCCCTAGCCAACATTATCTAGTGGGTGGCATCCCTTCCCATGGCAGGAGGGTTGGAACTGGATCATCTTTAAGGTCCCTTCCAACCCAAACTGTTCTATAGTTCTAAAGAAAGAACAAGTTTCAGAAGAATGACTCAATAACAGATCTGTTTGAAAACACTTGTCTTACAAAAGGTTGTCTTACAAAACGAACTTGAAGTTGTCTTACAAAATGAACTTAAACAGCTGGAGAGATGATAATGAATATTTTCTGGAAACCTCTGATCTGAGAGAATTTTTAGAGGGGTCTTGAGAAGATTTCAGAGAGCATTGGAGAATTATATAGGTGCAGTGATAAACTGGTGCAGTGATACCCAAATTGAATTTTGAACAATCCATGAATTACTCTATGCCCAAACCTGCATGCAAGTATTATTTCAAAGGAAATATGTTAATTGATTCCAAAAGAGAGGTTAGAAAAGAGCACAGGTTTCTTGCTTTTGTTTGCTTGTGTTCATTTCAAAATGTAAGAAACCACAGGGAACCACAACCCAAAAACAAACTGGGCAGCTATATAACATAAATACCCTCGGATACAGATGCATTCCTTTCTACATGTAAGTACGTTGGTATGTCAGTATACAGACGAAGATAAAAAATGTATCCAAATATTCTAAGGATAATAAATAATAATATATTAAAAGATGATTTTCACTTAAATAATAAACATTGAAAAAAACTGAAATCATATGTATTCATTTTACTTCAAGAAGATTAAATTATACAAAATATTTTGGTGGTTTCCTTGTCAGTAAAGGATCTGAACTCATTCAAAAATATCATGTAAAGTTTGTCTCGTGTAAAAGAACAGCACGTCCTCTATACATGCCTGCCTCAAAACGAACTCTACCCATATCAAAATTACAATCAGAAACACAATCTTTTGTATTACCATGAAAAATGAGACTAAGTTACATAAAATTAGTGAAACATCATATTTACAGCAAATAACCATTATTCCTGGCAGTATTTTTGCAAAGAAGAACTAAACAGTAAGTATGGAACTAAGTACCACAGTTTGGAAAATATAATAGAAAAAATGAAGGAATTATTAGCCACATGCCCTTGACAACTCCTCTGATGAACATTCATGCTGGCACAAGGAAATCTAGGAATGTAGAGCTATAGGTAGAGATGACAGTATTACAAGCAAATAAATTATAAATTAATCATCTCAATTACCCACCACAAAAACAACTCTGTGGATAGTGCTATTAGGATTGTGATCCAGACATTCTTGACTTCATAAAAGTGCTATTCTGTTTCTCTTCTCTTATTTTTGAAAGACCTGTTCTTACCTTATTTTGTACATGAAGCTGATTCATGTGCTATAGTAATTCAATAGAGTTTGCTTGATAGCCTAGAACCTTTCCCCACATGGCCCAAGGGAATGGAATAGGACATTTTAAAAGGAAAGTGTTATTTTGTAAGTTGGAGGAAAAACAACAATAACAACAACAACTATTCTGATCATTCTAGCACTTCGAGTACCTCACTGTTACTGACATGTTACTTTGAAATATTTGACAATTCATTTAATTCTTAAGTAAAACCAATGTAAGTATAGTTAGTCACATATTGATCCAGTTGAAAAATAATAAATCTAGAAGATTAAATAAGTGCAATATAAATGATTCTTTGAATTCCCAGGAAGATTACTTGCAAGTCTAAAAAAGCATGTTTTCATATACACACCAAGAGTGATTTTAAAGAACATTGCTGACAATCTAGCCTGTGGAGTTTTTATAACTAAAACACTGCATCTTTAACAAAGACTGTGCTGTAATCAGGCATAGATGAAACTTCCCATTTCCAAGTTTATATTGACAACATGGCTTTGCTTCCTCTTTCATCCCAGTTCATAACTCTCTTGGAATAGGCAGTATATGCCTATTTTGCACTCATGAGTTTGTAGAAAAACAAATAGCTGTTTTCTTTGTGATAGCACAAAGTTAATATCACAACAGAGGATAATCTGCACTAAAAATGCACATTATACGATGAACTTATCCATACCATCTGGCTGTGGGACTGTGAAGCACTCCATGATGTTGATAATGAAAAAAGTGCAGAGTTAACTGTGTTAAGTTATGACAGGAAAGAAGACTGATCTGTAGCACTCCAGTGTGATCTACAAGTCACCATGCAGTTACTGGTACAATGAACTAAATTGTTAATCTTTGGGAGGGATAGGTACATAGGGTTTCCTCAGAATTCCTGTTCAGTGGATTTAGCAACTTTATCTTGGAAAGGGATCACATTTAATATTTGTAAAAGACTATTCCATATTCCTAAGACTATTCCATATTCCTAGTCTGTCTGTCTGTCTGTCTATCTATTGCAACTGAAGACACTCTTCCCTAACAGATAGGATTCCTATACTCTGCCTGCATCTAGTTATCATTATTGAAAATTAGCATGTTTTCATTAATATAAATGAAGATGACCATAAAAACTGTTTTGCAAGCATGTTGTTTTGAGGACAGAAAAGAGAAACAGATGAAAAGTGTATTTTTTCACACAGTATTACTCATTCTAAACTTCATGTGAAAGTGGAAGAAGAAATTTCAGAAAATGATGATATAAAAACTGTAAATAAGTTTCCTTTATTTAAATATATATATATTCACTATTATTTATTTTTGTTACTTTTTTTTTTTTTTTTCTTTCCCGTTAGGGTAATATTTCATTCAGAGTTTCCTCTATTCCCTATATTTTCTTTATTTTTCCCTGATTTACCATGTTTTCCACTAACTTCCAAGCTTCAGATTGAATTATTCTGATTCTCAACTGACAAGACAAAGCTGGTATGTATGCTGCATCTCTGAAAAGTTAGGAAAGGTGCACTAGCACAATCCAGGCTGCTAACCTGTAAGAAGTACCAGACAAGAGGCTAGCCTAGAAATTTTGCCACTCAATTTATTCGACGTTTCGCATGTTATTACACTTTCTCATACACAAATGTTTACTTCTGTCTCTTTCAGCTAATGCCCCTGCGATGTTCTCATCCCCAGTTTGCGACAGTGTCCAAGAAGAAATAATACAGCTTCTCTCCCATGAGGAATCAAGAAAAGAAGAGTTGCAAAGTATGAACTGTAGATGCATGAAGGCACATACATAGAAAATGTTAGGAAGTAGTTTCTTTCTTTCTTTAAACTTCTTTAAATGTATTTGAGTGAACTGTTTAACATCAGCTTAGTTTTTCCTACAACTGTATTTATGGCTTGGTGTACCTGAAACGTTTCATGTATAGAATACACGTATTTACTGATATATTAGTATAAGGATAATCTATAGTAATTTGAAGATGGAATTAATTTTCATTTGTATTATCTTCTGTGCATTTTTATTTAAAAATAAAAATTCTTTCCTTATTTAGGCTTGTAATTCTGATCATATTTCCTATGATTTTCATAAAAGTAAGGGCTCTCTAGACATATTTTTCTTAAAAATAAATAAATAAAAATGAATGGTTAAATGACCTTGAACTTTCAGTACATAATTTCCTTATTTACATGCATATATGACATACAGGTATGTCACTAAGTGGACTTAACTGAATGAACTGCAACACACTGGACAAGGATTGTTGAAAATTTTTTCCTTAAAATTTCATATGAAAAGTTGCCATATCAGTATGGTAGATAAAACATATGGAATAATTTTATTAAAAAAAAAAAAAAAAGAGAGAGAGAGAGAATGAATGTTGAAAGCAGATCTAACCTAATAGATAAAGAAGAGCTTTTCACATTTGAAGAGAAGAGATTTCATATTTTGTGGAGAGAGAAATCTAACAACAAAATATCTGAAGAATTAAATTTTAAAATTTAATTTTTAATGGGGAAGTTTTTTGCTTGTTTGGTTATTATGAAATTTAAGGATTCATTTATAAGAAGGATTAAATGAATCATGATGCCATATGTCTTATGAAAGTATTATTCAAAACTGAGAACTGAATTCTCAGATAAAACTTAATTAAACAGTTTTTATGTGCCAGATTCAAATATGGTAAAAATTAGAAGAGTTTCAGAAATGCAAGACTCCAACTGCAAGTTTTTTAGAGTCAGGAAATTGTCTCCCTGCCTCAGCTATTTATTATTTGTAGAAAACTTAACTTTTTGTTTGTTTGTTAGTTTGTTTGTTTGTTTTGGGTGAGGGCTGGTGCTGGCTATTTTTTGTTTGTTTGTTTTTAAATTTTCAGCCTCCCAACTGTTTGCATTAACTATTTATACTGAAAATTTACTTTGGCCACAATGACCTTTCAGTTAGCTTCTGTACCTGTACCTTAGCAGGACGAATTACTATAACAATGTTGTAAGCAAATTACAGGAGGTTTGCAAGGTCATTTTTATTTTTTTTTCAGTAAAGCATACATTGTATTTCTATCTGTTGAAGAACTTTCTTTGAAGAAACTTGTAAACCATTACTGATCCAAACCCAGGGGAAAGTGACATAGCATTTAAATTTGAAAAATGACTGTTACAATCTGAAATATTGTTTTCATACCCCAGATGAATACAGCTCAAGTTATATTGCTAACATCCCAAAAGCAGAAGTGATACATTTATAGACAGACAGTTTCCTTAATGCAATGTGAAAGGTCCTTTCTGCCTCTGTTAGAAAAAGCACAAAGCCTGGGTCACGGTGTTGATGCAGTAGTGTCAGGAAAATCTGTTTCAGCCATCCTCATCATAGAGAATGCAAACATCAGGAAGGACACACAAGGCAGAAGATCCAGCTAATGAAAAACCTTTCATTAAGAGGAAGCTATCATGAAGCTGAGGTTTTCCCTTACCAAGCTAGTACACAGAACAATAAAAGCTATCTTTTTTTTTTTTTTTTTTTTTTTTTTTTTAAGACTGACATGTCACTAGTAGTGACAGCATACATAAGCCTGGAGTTTTGTTCATATATATTTCTCTTTACATTCCTGTTGCTTTTACTATGTTTGCTCAGAAGTAACTATTACTAATAATTATGTCAAATCAAGAATAAGACTTAGATTTAACATCAGTTATTCTCCTGTTCCAAGCTTGCTGGTAAATTTGATCTTATTTTGTATGATCAGAAATTCTGGCACTGTTCAGTTTCCATCCTTTACTTTACTGGAGGAGAGTGTTCAAATAAATAAGGGAAGCATAACCGGACATGTATCTCTGGAAGTATGATTATGCTAGTTAAAAGACACAAGATTTTTACTGGCCTGACAGTACTAAGTCTTAGAATTCCCCTGGATGTGTGTAGGCCTGAGCTGGTTTTACCTTTTTTTCAGCTATGATACCAATTGCCTAGTGGTCAGGTAACTGCTTTGTATCTGTTTTGTAACTGATCTGTTTTGCATTTTGTTCAACTTTGTACAATTGTGTGATATGAAGTCTACTGTTAATAGATAACAAGTAATTATTCTCTGTAGAATGAACTGTCTATGACTCTAGAATAAAGCATAATACAATTGTCCCAGAGTGAAGAAGTAAGACCTTTACAGCTATCAAGGAACAAAAAAGAATGGATAGTTAGAAACCAACTAGAAGAAAAGCAGATTTTTTATTTTTTTATTTTTTTAAAGTGTAAAAATAACGTGAAGGATGATGAAGCAGCAATCAAACAAGCATTATATTCCTCCAAGCAAAGACCTCTTGATGTTGATGATTTGACATGATCCATTCTCTTCCTAGACCCCTTGACGAAGTCTGGCATTGTCAGCCTCAGGCTCCAGTGAGACTCTAGGATGTGTATATGTAATAAATTCAACGCTTCGACAATAGTTGAAGAGTTGTTCCTCTGATAACAAGTAGATATTTTTGAGGAGTATTAGCATCACTTTAACTGAACCAATAACTGATATATTCTGATTAGATTGCTAAGACTTTAGTTACACTAAATACATTCTTAGTCTGCATATATTTAGCATGTTTTCCCTTTTGCTCATAACAGATTTAATAGAGAATATCACCGTAAAGCCAGCAATTAATGTGAAAGTATAAATTGTATAAATGATGAATAAATCATGGACCTGTTCTTGTGAGCCAAGGTTCTGCAGCTATTCAGGTGAAGACAGGAAGGAACAGGGAAATAAGAGGTGTATGATAATAAAGGTAAAAATGGTACAGCAATAGCAGGGGAAGTGAAATGTTGGCTTCACTTAGTGAGATGTGTCATCATTTGTACTTACAGAAAGGTGTTTTTGTTGTGTTGTTTTTTTGTGTGTTTTTTTTTTTTCTTTTTCTTTTTTCTCTTTACTCCTATAAACCTGATGTAATTAGAAAGATTGTTTTTTATTATTTTTTCTAGAAATGGCATGTTTTATATCTTTTTTTTTTTTTTTTTTTTTCCTCTGATATATATCTCTGGTTCAAATATTTTGATCTATTTATTAGTTCATTATCTTCATTTTAAATAATTAGTCAACCCTCTTGGAAAGCAGGAATTAGTGAAAATGACGGTTGAGCTTAACATATAGTTGTAATAGTTGGTGAGTAAATTACATATATCTATACATTTCCACTCAAAGCTTTAAGGTAGTTTTGCTTCTTCTTGTGCCTTATTGCATTGTTTATATCATAAAGTCCCAATTTTTGTAATATTTACTCTTCCTGGGTGTGCCATAGCTTTACCTCCATTATTCTAAACATTTGCAATACATCACTGTAATACAGATGCAATACATCCTCTGAGTACCAGGGGATGGCTTGAGACTTTTTCTGCCCCTGAATTTATGTTTACAAAGACTGAAACAAACAAAAATATAATAACATGAAAAATAAGTTTTCTATCTAATTTAGACAGTACTGTTCTCTGAAAAAAAAGATGAAATATAAATTCAATAATTAGTGTGAGTTGTTTGAAACATGGAAATTTTATGTTTAAATACCAACTATGAGCAGGAGGCATCTCTGAAATAAATAGGGGAGATTTTGAAAAAAATCTACAGTGCATAGCAACAAAAAATAATTTAAGTCGAAAAGGGTTATTTTTCAAAATCTTTCTTTATTATATGAATATAAATATAATTGAACTTGCTATTAATTTAATTATGTTCTCAACCTACAACTCACCCACAAGTAGGCAGTTCGAAATAATTGGATAATTTTATGCTCCTTCATTTCTAATCCCTTCCAAAGCTGTGATAATGAAATTAGTGAATCTTATCTGCCTCTAGTACCTGGTTGCTCCAGATATTAATGAATTTTCCTGCTTAGACAGAAGAGTGTCGTTCACTGACATTGCTGCTTCATCAATCTGTTTTTAAGTATGACCTTGACTATGTTCTACCATATTAGTGAAACTAATTGTCCAGAGCACCAAACCATTAGTGACTGTTCATTATGTGTGGATTATCATTTTCTGTGTTACATATGGGCGACAAATATCTATACTTGTGCCAGTGCAAGGCTATAATACTCCAATTATAATAATCCAACTGTATATATCATAAAGTATGCTAACATGCCTTCATCATTCTGCATTTTAATATTTGAAATAACATTTTCAGAACAAACCTAGATTATTAATTTATATCCAGGTTTTGCAGTTGTAAGTTTACTGTCAGTATTCCAAATAGTTATTCAGCATACATTTTTCTAACAGTTCAGAGTTTTTTCTAATAGTTTTTTTTTAGTAATTCAGAGTTAATTTGTTTAAATAATGAATTTAAGTTTCATCTTTATTATGAGAATAAATAAATAAATAAATTCATAGCTATATATTGTAACTCAAAATGCTGTTTGTAGGTCTGACATAGACATACATTAATTTATGTTAAGAAAACAAGGAATGAGATATAGTGGATATGTTCAAGATCAAAAAAAATCTGAAAATCTTGCTTGGTTTTCGTATTACCCATACTCAAATAATTTTCAGTAGTAACTGGAAAGGTTCAAAAACTCTATAGCAATGCTGCACGGTTATAGGCTACAGGTGATTATAGACTGTAACCTATATAGGCCAGTTTGCTTTAGGTAAGAAGTCTTAATTAAAAAAATAAAAATAAAAATAAAAGTGGAGTTAACCTGTATCATATAAACTAAAATAAACTAATTTATTGTTTATATTTCTTAGACTTATTGCAATACAAAGTAAAATAAAATAAAATAAAATAAAATAAAATAAAATAAAATAAAATAAAATAAAATAAAATAAAATAAAATAAAATAAAATAAAGTAAAATAAATAATAAAATAATGTGGCACACATTCTGGCCCAGGACTGTTCCTGTCTGAATGCTGTGGCCCCATCCAGCATTCAGGAACCAAGGGTCTCTGTCCAATCTGGGGGACACTGCTGATGCTTTCCCTTTTGCAGGTCCAGGCAGTAGCAAATATGAGCACATACACCCGAGACACACTGACACACACAAACAAAGATAGGATAGGGACAGAAACAGTCACACAGGCTTCCCCAGCTAAGGGCTGCTTTACACAAAGGACTCATGTTAAACAGACACTGAAACCCCTTACTCTTCTCCAGCTGGAACTGTTGCGGGCACACAGCATTCTCCGTAAGCGCACACACATTTGCAGATCCTCCGAGTACCTGGCACCTCTGTCCATCCAGCACCCCTTACTCCAGGGTTTCCCTGCTCACAAGCTAGTTGAGCTTGAAGTTTGCTACAAACTAAGAGTACTCCCACCCTCATCCCTCATGCACACCATATTTGCAATTCCCCTGGGCGTACCAGCATGGTCTCCCTGTCCACCCAATGCTTCAGCTCAGACTCGAGACCTTTGCTCCTCTCTGGCTAGTCCAGGTTAAAGTTTTCTAAGTGAATACACACAGACACCCCTCACACACCAGGTTGGGGAAGATACAGATACTCAGTCCCCAGCAGCTGGCACCAGGCCTGTGACCTGCAGCTCTGCTCCAGCCGCAGGTGAGGAGCCCTGCATTTGCCTTACTCATGCCAGTCACTCCCTGCAGTAGCTGGTTTGGGAACAGACACCATTCTTGTCCCAGTGACTGGAAGAAGACCCCATTCTAGCCAGTGAATGGGGTCTCCAGTAGCTGATGCTAGGACCCCCTCACTCCTGTAGGTGGCACCACAGTCCAGGGGACTTACAGCCCAGGTGTGACATCAGTAGATGGCACCCACTTAACAAGTGCAGGTCCCCCAGTAGGTGGCACTCCACGGTCAGTCTGTAGCACCCTTTCAGATCCAGAGCTATGGCCTCTCCAGCTACTGACCCCCACTCATTCCAATAGCTGGTATCACAGTCCATGGGCCTACACCTTGGCCTGACTCCAGTAGTTGACACCAATTCCACTTATACACACACAAAGATGTCCCACCAGTGACTGGCACCGATACCCCCATACTTATTCCAGTAGCTACCACTGCAGGCCAGGTTTTTCTACTCCTCAACCTGATTCCAGTAGCTGGCACCAACTTTCACTCACACACAGACACCCCTGCCAGTAGCTGGCATATAGTTCTTGCAGCACACATACACACCATAGAAAGTGTGAATACACTGAGAGTTAAGAAAAGATATAATGAGGAAATATAAGAAGATAAGACCAACTGCAGTGATCAGGTACAGGGCTTAGCCACACAAATGTACTGAGCAACCCCATTTTACATGCAACTGTCCCTTTTGCACCCTTTTCAACCTCACCCCATGTTGTTCCTCTTACTTCCCTTTCCCCCTTTACACCCCTTGATGGGTTTGCAGAGCTCTGCAGCTTTCTGAACCCCCACAGTTTGGGACACCCTGCTTCACTCTTATCAGTTGCAAGGTTCATCCTTCCTTGAAGCAGTACACACAGTCTGATTGCCCATAAATTAATGAGACTGGAAGGTTTGTATCTAGTCATTTTCTCCCAATTTAGAAGTCCTCAATCAGACAGCCCTGCTGGGATAAACATTCATACATTTGAACAAATTAAATTCTCAAAATTAGTCTGACTCTATAGTAGACTGCCGATAAAACACTGTATGTATTTTACTTAAGTATTCAGAAAGCCACAAACTAAATCCTTTAATATTGAACTGCAGAGAACAGTACATAAGTATTATCTCTGTTTAGTAGAATAGTGATTGATTTCCTCTGCACGTTGATGGAAAAGGGAGTGGAGGCAAAGATGGCAAAGTTCACTTGTGATACTAAGCTATTTGGATAGAGTTACCAAGAATAAATAGATGCATAAGCAAATGTAAAACAAAAATCTACAGGAATCAATCATGAAGAGAGATCTAAGTGGCAGAGTCATTTCATATGTGAAACAGCAGACTGTTCAGCCTCAAAACCAGATAAATGAAGAGGGATCAAAAAAAAAAAAAAAAAAAAAAAAAGAGAGAGAGAGAGAGAGATTGTGTAATCACGAGTCCCTGTCATAGTTTGGGGTATGATATGATTTCCTTGAAAAATTTGAAGCAATGTAAAGACTCCAAGGGGCTCAGACATAGAAACATAATTAGTCAGAGGTTTATTTAATGTTCCCCTTTCCTGCAGGGGAGACAACATGGTCCAGATGGAAGGTCAAGTGGGTCAGCGAAGGGGTACTGACTGTGCCATGTCTGGCACAGTCCATGCAAGGGGCCACAGTCTTCCTCAATGCTTAACTGTTAACTTGCTTCATAGTGTGGTTTGGCATCATTTTACTCTCCCAAATGAAGTCAAAATGTGGTTCAGGCTGGGATCTGTTATAAGAAGAGAATATTGGCACAATCATTCTATTCCGACAAGGGTGTAAGTCATGGTACTGCACTAGTTCACTTACGGCAAATCCTATTGTCACCTGGTCCAGTGAATCTCATATTGTAATGTAATCTCATTTCCTGAAGGAAATATATTTCTGGTCTATTTGAAATGTTCAATCAATCCTTTTGGGAGTGCAAAGAGGCATGTAGTTTGTAACAAACTACTTTAGGAGTACCCAGATCTAGTGTACTAGCCAGTCTATTTTCAGATCTATTTATCTTTATTTAATGAATACTTTTGATTGATTTATTATCATTAATGGTAAATGAAATACATGATATAAGTCTTCTGAACTGTCTTCCATGTTATGGACTATTAATACTCATCTGTGAGCACAATTTCAGTTATCTGGGTTATCTGGGAGGCACTTGAGACAAGCTGTCATTTATTTATTTATTTATTTATTTATTTATTTATTTATTTATTTATTTATTGTCAGACTCTATTCCCTCCTTCCATCTGCTTAGTGTCCTGGGAAGTTCTAAGAGAGCTAATGGAAAGTTATGGGTTGATACTGGATAAAGATGTGAATAATGTTCAGAGTTACAGATGAGACTTTCTAAAACATGCGGTAGTGGTCCATGTTAAATTCCACTGAGATAAAATTTGGCTTTCTACTAGTTCATATTTATTCAGTCTTGGAAAGCTTTGACAAACGACAGTCTCTGTCTGGAGTTTCAGTGAGGACCAGGCATATTCACCACAATGAAATTAACTAACTTCAAAGAAGATAGAGTACAGAAGCTCAACAGTGAAATAATAAGAGAGGAGACCATCAGTGTTATTGTGTCTTGTTGCTGGTGATCAGTTATATGTTCTTAGGTTGCTGTTGTACCACTGACCAAAACATGAAAATGTGATTTAAAACACACACTAGCTATCCTCAGCAAAAAGCACGCTTTTCCTTTTTTTTAATTTTTTTTTTAATTTTTTATTTTTTTTCGTAGCAATAGTTTCTTACCATTATTAAGTTCCATATAATAGGAAAATAATGCTACAGTTAAATCTTTGAACCATATGCATCTGCACTCTACAAAATAAAATCACTGAACTCAGGATTCCATATATGGCACTGTAATCATTATCTTAATGATTGAAAAGTAATTTAATAGCAAGACATTGTATTATTATAAATAGATTAGGCAAAATATGATTTTTAGCATTTAGCATTTTCAGCATTATTGATATTTTCTATTTTATAATTTATAATCCCTTTGCTATACAACTAGCCTTCACCAATAATTTATTTTGACACTCTCTTAGTTTGGAGCTTAATGACTTATATAAGTTGCTTAAACCACAGAACACTTTAATGTATAGAGCAACGTAGTGTCTATTTTTCAGAACAGAATTACAATGACATATTCAATCAAAAGATAGATTCAGTTTTTCTTTGGGTCATAGTAGAAATACATTTCTATTTGCATTGACAAGAATTACACCATATTTAACTCAACGAGATTTTTTTTCAGACAAATTAAGATGTTTTTGTGTAAGTTCATTATGAACTGGTATATTATCCAACCTCTATGTCCATTGTATAGAAGCATAACAACATGGCATTTTGTTCAAATCATTTGAATTTTTCAGTCATTCTTCTGAAGTTTTTGCATCATAGATTGTTTTAAAAAGAGATGTACTTGGAAAAATAAAGAAAAATCTTAAAATTCCAGTCTGCTCACAGACATCTTGTGTGTTCATGTTAGCTTGTACCAAGTCCAATATTTTCTAGAAGCAACTGCATAGAAATATATTGGAAAGTTTCAAGACTAGTATCATCTACAGAAGAATTGCGTTTTAAGTGCATGATTAACTTTAATAACCTGTATTAAATGGTCTTTGCCTTTTATTAGAGATTCCTAAAATGTGTATTAAGCAGCCTGATATGCTCTAATGATAACTTGAAATGCATTTGAGCTTCAGTGGTGTTTAGAAGTTCATACAGTCCAAACTGAGCACCAATCTTTAGTGGTAAAAGTCGAATATTAGCTGAAGAGATGAACTCATGGTGAACATTTGTCTCAGTTCCTGTAGAGGATGATGACATTTTATTAACAAAACAGGTCCACAGTGGAATAGATTTCATTGTGAGGTTTGCTTGTTTGTTGTTATTGTTGATGTTTTTTTTTGTTTGTTTGTTTGTTTGTTTTTTTCCTAATACTCATCCAACATTTAACTTCTCATTTACATAATCATAGTTGTCTCCTTTAAGCTGGAAAAAAACATCTAACTATTTATGAGTTTGACTCTTTCCTCATGTATCATTTATGTCAGCTCCTGTATATAGGCAAAGGAGAGCTACTCCTTTTTAGTTTTATGAGTAGGCAAATCCAGGCCTCTGTGCTAATAATACTCTGCTATGGGAATTTGGAAAGAGTTATGTGAAAAGCAAGTTTTCACAGAGATAGGTGGTTCATGGATGTGATGCACAACACAGTCCAGATGTGATGCACAACTACCAGCTTAAAAATATATACAGATATTTAACTAAGTTGACAGGCATTAAGTATGACATACAGTCATTCACTAGAATTATAATACCTTATTCAAATGCCTACAATACCACATATATTTGCCCTTGCATGCAGGAGTAATTCTCCTGTCTTCCCTTCAATCATGTGAAGTAGCCTTTCCAAAACAGCAGCTGCAAAATAACTCTGATTATATTTTTTTCAATGACTAATAGTTATTAGGTTCATATGAAAGAGTATGTCCTCTCTCATATTCTTATTTTAGTATTACTTTCCATCTCAGTGTTTTCATTTAGTAAATAAAGTAAAATCTTGTTGCATACTTATACAAACCAATTGAAAAGGACAGTGATACTTCTTTTTTTTTTCTTTTTTCTTTTTTCTTTTTTTTCCATTGAACACTTTCCTGATGTGTTGGGTCTGTCTGAGCTGGAGTCACCTTTTCCCTGCAGCAGCCCACACAGTGCTGTACTCTGCACTCATAGCTGGAACAGCACTGATATCACTCCAGTGTTGTGTCTATTGCTGTGTAGTGCTGGCACAGCATCAGGACTCCTTCCAAGCCCTCAAGAGCCAGCAGGCTGGGGGTGGGCAAGTGATGGGGAGGGGACATTGCCGGGGCAGCTGACCTAAACCAACCAAAGGGATATTCCATAACACCTGATGTCACACTCAGCAATAAAAGGGGGGGCTCTCGTGGGGGAGGGGGCTGTTCCTCCTGAACAACCACTACGCGTTTGAGGCCCTGCTTCCCAGGACGTGGCCGAACACCGCTCACTGATGGGAAGTAGAGAATAGCTTTTTTCTCTCTCTCTGTGCTTCCGCATGGACTGATTGTTTCTTTTGTTTCTGTTTTTCCTCCTCATTCCCTTTCCCTTTAATTAAACCTTTCTCATCTCAAACCTCGAGTTCTCTGTGTTGTATTTTCTCCCCCTTCCTCGTTGAGGAGAGGGGGAGTGAGAGAGAGGTTGTGGTGGAGCTCGGCTGCCCACCTAAGTAAAACCACCACACCTGAACATATAATTATTTCCTCTAATGATCTATTCATCTTCTTTTTCTTTTTATATTCCAAATATTTTATAGGCATAAGGTCATATATTTCTCTTTACCTCTGCAAGTAGGATAATTTTTTTGTAAAAAAATTTTTGTGTTTTCTGAAATTGTTTTCCCAATTTTTCCTTTTTTTTTTTTTTTTTTTTAACCAAAGTAGTGAAGAGCAGTTTTTTTAATTCCTAAATAATATCTTAGTTTTAAATTTTCAAAATAAATCTCTTTACTTTCTTTAGTACAACATATACTCATTGTAAGGATTGGATTCTAACACTGGTCGAAAAAATGTACACAGATTGAGGCATAAAGTGGCAAATCCTATCACCTGCTGACATAGCCAAGTATTTGCAAGATGCTGTTTGTCTCTTCATGACAGAAAATGCAGAATTTTCTGGGGGAAAAATAAATAAATAAATAAATAAATAAATAAATGAAAAGGAGTATTCGAGTAATAGGATTCATCTTGAATAACTCCTACCATAATATAATGTAAGTGTCCAAATTTTAGTAGTCACTTTAGATACCCTTTGTAGTTTAAAACTGAAAGAAATGTGTCTTCTGGTCTAAGATTTAATTAACCAATCTTAAAGTTATATTTTAGGATAAGAAGAAGCCTTATTACTTTCCAGTGTTTTTAAAGACTTATCACTTATTACTTTCAATTGTTTTTAAAGAGTGCCTAGAATGACTAATTCAGATGTAGATGTCTCCATTGTAAAAATCCACATGAGAGGTTTTTCTTCCTCTTTTATGTACCGTTCACTGATGCCTTGCCAACCTGTACACTGGATATTTGGGTTTACAGGTTGAATAAATTTTCAACCTGTAAAAATTCCTGAGAAAATAAATTTTCTCAGGAAAGGAACTTTGAAAATACAAGTATCCAGTGAGGATATGTATACACCAGTAAATTTAGTGCTCAAAGACCTTTCCACATATTAGGCTAAATGTTACAAATAGCTTATGATTATATTTACAAACAGTAAAGTCTTCAAAATAAGATGCTACATGCAAACTTGCTATCAGCTGTCAGTCAGGATAAAATATACTGTTTTTACACATATATACTGTTTGCACATGTCCACAGCATCCATATGTGCTGGTTGAGTTATCTCTCATTGTAAACTGCAAATCAGAAATATATGTCTTTTAATATACTTTCTTTCCTTCTTCTACTAGAGAAGTAGAAGGCACTTTTCAAGTACAATTCATCTGGCCATCTGGACAGAAGACATAGCACAGCTTAGATGTGTCTGTTTCTTCCTATTAACTATATATAAAAAAAAAAAAAAGTCCCGATGAAAGGCTTGCACATAAAAATCTGAAAGATAAAGATCACTGAAGATTAATCAGGGAAAAAATGCCTAACAGTTGATGATGTTCTTCCTGGTTATTCTGAGAGGATGATGCACATCTCAAAGCTGAAGACTGGGAGATTTTCTAATGCAAATGTTTTTGTTTGCTGTCTATACAGAGCTTTGGAAGGCTATTTGTTTCTCTAAATGTTTATTCAGAAAAAAAAAAAAAAAAAAAAAAAAAAAAGGAATATTCTGTGCAAATGAAAGGGATGGTTTTGTCAAGGATGGAAACCTAATCAGGATGGAAGAAATTCATGCATGTGGGAATAACATGGAGAGGCTTTGAACAGATGAAGAAAAAAGATGGAGCACTTATGAGTCATTTTGGTTTTGGTAGGCAAATCCTTGTGTTTGACAAGTACAAGTACTACAACAGCACATTTAAATTTAATGGCCAATTCTGAGGTAACCAGGATTTCCACCCTTTAAAATATATGTGGGCTAAAAAACATACCTCTTATGCAAACTTAGGAATGTCTTGCTAGTGCAAATAAATATCTAGCCCTAGTATCAATTAATTATCATTAGTCCAGTTACAAAAATACTCTTCAGTTGAAATCACCTAATTTATATTATGTTGGATCATTTTTAATATAGCTAATATATATATAAAACCAAAACAAACAAACAAACAAAACTTGAAGTACACAGTCCCCCGCTTTTGTGCTCACCCTTTTTTTACCCCTCCAGTTTCAATGCATATAAGACTGATAATGATACTCTTCCTCCAGAAGGCAAGGAAAACTAGCAAGTCATCAGTTTTGGACATCTTCACAAAAAAAAAAAAAAAAGAATAATTGTGATGGCAATGATTTATTTCTCCTCATTCTGTACTTCCCTTGGGATATTTATTCACATTTTCCATTACACACTACAAATGTGCATAAAAAATGTCTATAAATTGGTCTCCATTTCCATGTTATACCTTAATTTACACAATGTGTTTTATACATTGCCTATTTGTTCATTTTCTCTTCCAATCACAATTTTACCCAGCTCTCAGGGTGGTATTCCTTCAACAAATAGTAAGTGAGCCTTAATGATTAGTTTATAGCCCTGAAGCCTCTGTTTTCATCCTGTGCTCACACTTTTGATGCCTCATTCTGTTTGTAGTCCTCTACACCACATTATTATTTTGGGGTCACAGCATGCACTACTCAGATGAGAATTGTTTCACCTTTAATTAGAGACCTATACCAAAAGTAATATAGCACACTATATAGTCATTCAAAGTTAAGCAAAATTAAAATGATTAGGCAATAATAATCTGTCATCTGGTTGCTAGACAATTTATGCTATTGCTGAAAAAAATTAAAATGAGCTCCAGGCAAGCATAAGCAAATCACAGCTGGCAAGTTCTTGTTCTGAGAACTTCCAGTTGGTACAAGCCTGTGGCGTGCTACTAGTAATGGTAAGTCAAATTTACCAGTCTGAAAAGCTACAGAAAAGCTACAACATCTTATTGGTTTTTTGTTTGTTTGTTTGTTGTTTTTTGTTTTGTTTTGTTTTGTTTTGTTTTGTTTTTCTTTGAAGACTGGAACACAGCTCAGACCTCTTTATTTTTTCCTCCACCCTACTCCCAGCAACATGCAACAGCTGCCCTGAAGTAATGTGACAGACATTTTTCTGCTGTAGACAGGAGAGATAGGACCTAATAACATTGTGTCTTTTGCTTCTCTGTTTTGTTAATCACTTTGTATTATTTCACTTTGTTCTCTTTGATGACTTCAGCAAGTAGGACCATTAAAGATCTCTTCTCTGTTTTACTGCAAAAAACCCTCTCTCCATTTATCTGTTCAATATGTTCAATACTACAGTATACTCTCCAAGTGTATAGATGGCTTCTGAAAGGATTTTTGGAAGTCAGGTAGTTTACTTTCTTTAACCTTACATAGAGGACCAATGATTTCAGGGTATTTACATGTTGTGCTAGACTGAATACTGAAACCAGAAGTGGTCATAAGGGCCCTAAGTTTTTGATGTATTTCCTCCTACAGAAAAAAAGCATCGAGAAGTTTTGAAATAATTTTGAATAAATATATTTGGAAATTAATAATAATAATAATATTTTTTTTAAAAAGGAATAAATACAAAGTAAAAAGTTTAAAATAATAATAACTAAAAAAAAAAAAAAAAGCCTGGTACTTTGAAAGGGTTTCCCAAGGCCAATTGTTTTGGCAGTTAATGGAAACTTAAAAAGTAAACTGTTTTCCTTTGATTTTCTGACAGATTTAAGCTTCTGAAAGATCTGTTGTGATTATTATAAAACATGTCCTGTAATTCTACACTATTTCCACAAATTAGTGGATTCTGAAAAACCTGCAAGGATTATGGCTGCAGGAGATAGTGAGCTGCAAGTGACAGTGGCTGTATAATTAGCTTCCTGACCACTGTCCATTATAGATTCATGGAATCATAGAATCATTAAGGTTGTAAAAGACCTCCAAAATCAACTGGTCCACCCATCCTCCTACCACCAATATCATCCACTAAACCATGTCCCTAAGCACTACATCCAACCATTCCTTAAAGACCCCCAGGGATGGTGAGTCCACCAACTTCCCTGCGCAACCTGTTCTAATGCCTAACCACTCTTATGGAGAAGAAATGTCTCCTCATTTCCAACCTAAACCTCCCCATGTGCAACTTGAGGCCATTCCCTCTAGTCCTATTGCTAGTTATCTGTGAGAAGAGGCTCCCCAGCTCCCCACTACTTCCTTTCAGGTAGCTGTAGAGAGCAGTAAGGTCTCCCCTGAGTCTCCTCTTCTCCAAACTAAAAACCTCACTTCCTTCGGCCACTCCTTGTGTTCCAGACTCTTCACCACCTTCATTGCTCTTCTCTGAACACACTCCAGGGCATTGATGTCTTTCTTGTAGACAGGGGCCCAAAACTGAACACAGGTGCACCCTAACAAGAGCAGAATACAAGGGGATGATCACCTTCCTGTTCCTGATGGCTACGCTGTTCCTGATACAAGCCAGGATGCCATTGGCCTTCTTGGCCACCTGGGCACACTGCTGGTTCATGTTGAGGTGAGCATTGACCAACACCCCTAAATCCTTTTCCTCTGCACAGCTTTCCAGCCCCTCTGCCCCAAGCCTGTAGCATTGCATGGGGTTGTTGTGGCCAAAGTGCAGGACCCAACACTTAGTCATGTTAAACCTCATCCCATTAGCCTCTGCCTTTCGATCCAGCTTGTCCAGGTCCCTCTGCAGGGCCTTGCTACCCTCTTGCAGATCGAAACTACCCTCCAGGTTAGTGTTGTCTGAAAGCTTACTGAAGGTGCACTCAATTCTCTAAATCATCAATGAAGATATTAAAGAGGTTGGCCCCAACACTGACCCTTGGGGAACACCACCGGTGACTGGTCACCAGATGGATTTCACTCCATTCACCACCACTCTCTGGGCCCAGCTGTCCAGCCAGTTTTTAGCCCAGCAAAGAGTGTACCTGTCCAAGCCACAGACTGCCACTTTCTCCAGGAGGATACTGTGGGAGACCGTGTCAAAGGTTTTGCTGATATCTAGACTACATCAGCAGCCTTTCCCTGATCAACCAGGAGGGTCACCCAGTCATAGAAGGAGATGAGGTTGGTCAGGCAGGGCTTGCCTTTCATGAACCTACATTGGTTAGGCCTAATCCCCTAGCTGTCTTACACGTGTGATTACACTCAAGATGACTTGTGCCATCACCTTTCCTGGCACCAAGGCCAGGCTGTTAGACCTGTAGTTCCCTGGATCTTCCTTAAGACCCTTCTTATAGCTGGGCATCACATTAGCAAGTCTCCAGTCATCTGTTCACCTGTGATGTCCCAGTATGCACCATTCTATGCACCAGATACCACTGGTTGCAAAGAGACTTCTGTTCACTGCAAAGACGAGTTATAGGGCATTGTAAGTGAACCAAAAATACATGTGTTTTGCTTACTGTGCTAAAAACTTCCTCCCATACTGAATACTATTGTCTAATTAATAGCTAGTTGCATTCAATCAATGTATTAATCTCGGCTTAACTCAATCTTATTTCTCACTGATTTGTCTTCTTTTGTGTTTGTTTAGCAATGTTTTAGAATGCATTCACAAATCTCATTTTAATGCTTTTGAATTTTACTTTATCTGAATGTTATATTTTTTGACATTTTATTTACGGGAATATGATTTCTATGTCATGTCCATCACGATTTTCTACTTTTATGGTAGTTTTCCTTCAGCATTTTTGGAGAGTGGGATTGTTGAATGATTCTTGAGGATTGTGGCTGGATTTCCTCTGGATTTTTTGTTAATCTATATTTCTTAATAACTCCTTAAAATACAGTAAAATAAAGGCATATATATATATATATATTAAATCAGAAATAGTAAATTAAAGACTTTTCAAAACAACAGTGAAAATAAGCCAAAGAAGGAACTCTTTCCTCAGTTAAAATGTACTAAAAAAAGGCAATTTATAGTAAAGACTAGCAGTTACTAATATTTTTAAGTGAATAAAATAACTTACAAAATTCAGAAAAGTGGCATTAAAAGGACCTTTATATGCTCATCACAGACATAAATACACACACCTAAACAATGATTAGATGCAAAATAAAAGCTAATAAGTGTAAAAGTTTTCTATTGCCTCAAAAATACAATTATAAAATTAATAGAAAAATAAAATAAGCTATATTGTCTCCCTTATTCTTTTCACTGTGTCTTGTTATGAGCATATTTGACTTTCTCTTGCTAGACCTAGCTTGATAGAGTGTCTTGTTGTTGTTGTTTGTTTGTTTTCATTTTCCCTCCATTCCAATGATCCCGTAACACTCATTTAGTAGTATCTCAATATTTATGTCTTCCTTCTTTAAATTCCTGCACCTCTGTGATCTAATCTTTTTGTTCTCTACTTTTGGTGGCAGTATAGTCTCTTTTCTATCTTTCAGAGTCAATTTCCATTTTATTCTTTTACTCATGTATTTTCTATTTTGCATTCCATTCCTAAAAAAACATAAATAATATTTTGTTGTTGTTGTTGCTTTGCCACATACTTAGCTATATCAAGGAGTCCTTTAGTCTTTTGAACTCTTTTTCTCTTTGTAGCACAAACAGATTTGATTTCTCTTTCTAGAAAAGAAAGAGAAACTACTTTTCAAGCAGTTTCAGGACAACATTCCTAGGCAGGCTGTAGAGGGCTTCTAGATGGAAAAAATGTATATAACCTTAAAAAAAAAAAAAAAAAAATCTGAAAAATATCCCATAGTATTGTCAGTGTTGCCAAAAAAAAAAAAAAAGTCATGCTGAGCACTATGTGCTATTTCGATAGTTGATGAAGTTCAGAGATCTAAGTGAGTATTTCTGATTTACAAATTTATCAACTGAGTAACCTGGAAATTAAACTAATTTCCAGCTGAAGTTTGGAGATATATAAATTCCAGTCAGTGATGGTCACCTATGATTTGTAAACATCAGGATATACTATGCAAATACAATTTAATTCTCAATGAGATTATAAGTGTTCTTGATAGAAATAAATATATAAATAAATAAACCTGTACAGATACAGTGTATATAAACTGTTGGTTTTTGTTTTGTTTTGTTTTGTTTCATTTTTTAAGATCTGCAATTTTTTACTGCATTACATAAAGATTAGAAAAATGAAATGTTACATAGTGCTGATAAATTTTACATTACATATGCACATTTAGTGGCAGGTCTCATTGGAAAAAATGTCAGGAAATTATTCAACTACTGAAAGAATCATAATGAATATGCACAGCAATCCTCAATTCTGGCAGTCAATCCTTTGAGTCTTCGATTTTGAAAGCTGTATAACACTTCTAGTTAGGAGGAAGAGAACAGGATGGAGAAGAGCATACAAGGGCAAGACAAATTTTATACTCCAAATTCCTTCCTCAGTGACACTATTTTTACATGTCTTTCAAAGCCCCATTATTCAAAAAGACAAGCAGGTGAATGTTCTTCTTCTTAGAATTTACGCAGTGCAGCAAAAAGCACACCTACTCCATAGTCATTTATTTCCAAAATACTGGTTTAAGTGGACATGACAACTGTGATCGGAGCACCTGCTAGGCCTGCTAATATAAAATTAGCATATCTACAAATACAATTTGGTTAGCTTAAAACTATCTGAATATAAAAATTCAACTCTCATGAAGTCAAATATGGAGAGTGGTAGGGTGTTCTGTGCTTTGAATTCATGATTAGCCAGATCTTGGAGTCTGATAATCCAGGAAACCTGTCTCTAGTCCAGTTTTGACTAGTGTTTCAGATTTCATGATCTCTGCTCCAAACTGTGGTCTTGAGCTAAAGAAAACAAGGAGACAAATAACCTTGAGTTAAAGAAAACAAAGAGACAAGAGATGAAAGCAAGAATGAGGAAGTAGCCTCAAGGAAGATTCCAGATTGACCCAGAGTAACCTTTTGCTCATTAAGGATCATTAAGGATCATTAGCATATTAAAAATGTTTCCATAAAAATGGAAATGTAATTGGCTGATAGGTCAGGCTAAAAAGTTTATAGTAAATGGAGTTACATCAAGCTGGCAGACAGTTACTAGTGGGGTTCCCCAGGGATCCATTTTAGGGCAAGTTCTATTTAATGTTTTCATAAATGACTTGGATGCAGGACTAGAAGCTGTATTGAGTAAGTTTGCAGATGACACTAAATTGGGTGAAGCTGTTGACTCTCTCAAGAGTTTAGAGGCCTTGTAGAGAGATTTTTACAAGTTACTGTTGGGCAATTACTAACCACATGAAGTTTAACAAGAGCAAGTGCTGAATTCTATACTAAATAAATTAAAACTAAAACTAAAACTAAATAAATATAAATAAACTATTAAATATTAAACAAAGCTATTAAATAAATTATTAGAACTATTAGGCACTAAAATGAGAGGAGCTGTTGACTCTCTTGCGAGTGCAGAGGCCTTTAAGAGAGATCTTGACAAATTAGAAGGTTGGGCAGTAACCAACATTGTGAAGTTTAACATGAGCAAGTGCCCACATTCTGCATGTGGGACAGATATATGTACAGACTGGGGGACAAGAGGCAAGAGGGACAAGGGGGACAAGGGGGATACAGCACTGCAGAAACGGATCTGGGGTCTCTGGTTGATGGTAAGTTGAATATAAGTCAACAGTGTGCCATAGCAGCCAACATCCTGGGGTGCATCAAGCATGGCATTGTAGCTGTTTGAAGGATGTGATTGCCCTGACTGTACTCTGCACTGGCGGTGCAGCTTCACCTCAAGTATTCTGTGTAGTTTTTGATGCTGCAATATAAGAAGGACATAAAATTATTAAAGAGTGTCCGGCATGGAGCTGCATCAAGAGAGGTTCAGGCTGGATATTAGGAAAAGGTTCTTCACTGAGAGAGTGGTTGGGCACTGGAACAGGGTCTCCAGGGGTCTCCAGGCAAGTTGTCAAGGCAGCAAGCCTGCCCAAGTTGAAGAAGCATTTGGACAATGTTCTAAGACATATGGTTTAATTTTGGGGTGGTCCTGTGTGGAGCCGGGAGTCAAAATTCCTGATCCTTGTAGGATCCTTCCAATTCAGGATATTCTATGATTCTATGTGTGTAAATGTTGGAATTGCTTCCCCCCCAACACACACACGTTCTGCTCCTCTGTAACACACATGTTGAATAGCAGATAAGCTAGGCAAATTAGGACAACCAATCAAATCAGAAGTAGCAAGGAATAGTTTCATAAATTGGCTGTGAAGTATAGCTCAAGTCAGAGCTATACTTGCTTGCAAAAGATTTCAAAACACCTTATGATGAAGAATTAATGAAACAAAAGTCCTTCATGTAGATTCTGATTTGTTTACTTAATGGTTAGGTGCACCAGTCTCAAAGCTATAGATAACAATTTTGGTGACCCAGATGGGACCCTACAGTAGCCTTGCCCATTCCATTCCTACTTATCAGAATCAGTGTTGGAGGAGAGAACTCCAGTGACCAAGAGTGAACTGGTGATTTTATCAGAGATCTAACCTTGATCCCCCAATATTGTGGGGCCAATGAATGATACAATAGTGCAAAACATCAAAAATCTGGGGATAAGGGAAAAGTCACTTGGACTGGTGAGTACAGTTTATATCTTCCATAGGTGTATTTGGAGAGCAAATTGTCAGCCTCCCATGTAGGTGCTGTGGTTTGACAAGAGTGGAATACAGACCCTTGAGCCACATTAGTTGACTGATGTTGTGGTTTGTCAAGAATAGGATATAGATCTGTGAGCCACATTAACTGATTGACTGGTTAAAGTCAAGGCCAAGTGTGAACAGCTGCTGAAGAGAATCTAGGAAGCAGTGTGGTGGTTTTAGCTTGCTAGGAAACTGAACTCCACCACAACTGCTCTCTCACTCCCACTCCTCAGAAGAAGAGGTGAAGAAGAAAGGGGGATTTGATTGTATTGATTTTTATTCATTTTTTATTTTGAAACAATTCACCTACAGTTCCAATATGGGTCTAATATGTTTCCAATTCTGGACACAGAATTCTATAGCTCAGATAGCTTTAAACTTGACCTGTTCTTCAAATATGGCATCTTGTTGGGTGTGCACTCATATACTTGTCTCAGTAAATGAGAGAATTCCCATCTATACCACTCATTGTGAATAAGACAGACGTGTGGGAGTTATCAAACTCGAGCTATACTAGTATCTCCTCTCCACCACAGTTTCCCTCTATCTCTGTGTATCCTATTAAAAGGCAAAATCTGCCATGTATTCAATTAACAGGACCAATAAGGAGAATGCCATCCAGGAATCTGACTGGACAATGTAGAACTGTTATTATAATTGAAACTACCAATTTACTCCATCATAAAAAATATGGAAATGTCAACAGGCTTATAGGCCTCCACTAGTGAAAGGAGTATATTGGCCCCAGAAGGAGTATGCTGGCTATATGGCCCACAGACACATAAAGCACTTCCTGTGGATGGTATGGAACCTGTACCCTGGGAGAATTAGTTCTGGATGTTAGACTCCAAAGCTATTCACACATAAGGGGCTGGCTAAGATCACAAGCTATCTTTATGATGCCTAAGGAAAAAATGAGAAATTTATAATCCCCTCTCACACAGAAATATCTGTTTTTATGATTTTGTTGAGGGCTTTAATCCCCTCGTTGGGAGTAATAGAACATGAGAAGGCAATAAAAAATATTTCTGCAGCACTGGAAGTTATAAGCAATGTCTCTACAAATGCTTTTGATCAAATATAAACAGAAATTGAACAGGTATCCAAAATAGCCCTGGAAAATTGTCTTGCCTTAGACAGCCTACTCGTGGCACAAGGAGGTGTCTGTGCTGTGATAAACTACAGCTGCTGTGTCTTTGTAAATGAGAAGAAGCAAATCCAAACAGTTATTAATTGAATCTGGCAAGCATTCCATTTATTTCACCAAGTATCTCAGGATGCAGCCATTAACAATGGGCTAGATTGTTCATAGCTCATGTCATGTTTGCCAAACTTTATGTGGTTAAAACAACTGTTTTTATTTGTTGCATTAATTGTAGTCATAGTAATCACATGTAGTTGTGGCTTGCAATGCATGCCTATCTGTCTAATTTTGTGTAGTGCTTTGTTCAGCCAATCTAAGCAAATAATGTTGGCAAGATTATACATAGATAATATAGAGTACTTCTAAAAAAGAAGTGAACAAAGTTGAGAACTATGAAGCCTTAAAACAAGTTCTCAAAGGGGGAAACTGTAGTCTTGGGCTAAAGAAAACAAGACAAGTATCCTTAAATTAAAGAAAACAAAGGAGATGAGAGGAAAGCAAGAATGAGGAAGTGGCCTGAAGGAAGATTCTAGATTGACCCATAATGAGGTGTGAATAAATAACAGTACTTCAAGTCAGAGGTGTGCTTGCTTTGCAAGAGATGGACAAGCACCTGATTCTGAAGAATTAATGAAACAAAAGGCCTTTGTGTGGATTCCAAATCTTATGCTTATTGGCTAGGCACACGGGCCATGGACCTATGGATAACAGCTGGAGTCTGGTAAGTCTGAAACAGACTTAAAAGATCTGAGGGATCATGACAGGTAGTATTCTTGAACTACCAAATCTTGAAAAATCCCTTGAACTCTGCATGAAAAAAAGGTTAAAAAAAAAAAAAAAGCACAGGATGCAGTTCAGTGTGACATTCATCCATTGTGGCATTCATCCTGTTCACTGTGTCATTGAAAATAATGTTTGCCAGGATTCAAATGAGAGTGAAAGTAAGTATTGAAAGAATTCAGTTTCTGTGAACCTGAAATCCCTCTTTTAAGACAATTTTCTGTTTAATGATCCTTTAAAATACTGCTTCCAGTTATTTTCCCATTTAACATTAATAGTTATAAATTTTATATAAGTAGTTAAAGAATAAAAAGGGTTTTGGCCCTGGTTAATTAATCAGAGGGAAGGGAAGGGAAGGGAAGGGAAGGGAAGGGAAGGGAAGGGAAGGGAAGGGAAGGGAAGGGAAGGGAAGGGAAGGGAAGGGAAGGGAAGGGAAGGGAAGGGAAGGGAAGGGAAGGGAAGGGAAGGGAAGGGAAGGGAAGGGAAGGGAAGGGAAGGGAAGGGAAGGGAAGGGAAGGGAAGGGAAGGGAAGGGAAGGGAAGGGAAGGGAAGGGAAGGGAAGGGAAGGGAAGGGAAGGGAAGGGAAGGGAAGGGAAGGGAAGGGAAGGGAAGGGAAGGGAAGGGAAGGGAAGGGAAGGGAAGGGAAGGGAAGGGAAGGGAAGGGAAGGGAAGGGAAGGGAAGGGAAGGGAAGGGAAGGGAAGGGAAGGGAAGGGAAGGGAAGGGAAGGGAAGGGATAACTCCACATATGTCACTGTCCTCTCTCATCTGTTTTTCCCCTGCCTTCACTCAAAAAAAGGTTATGTAGGAAATTTTTCCTTTCCGTCTTTCTAGGGGAAACTACTCAGACTCATGTTGAATCTTACAAGGCTTCTGCATTGCTTTCTGTTGTGGAAGAATTGGAACACAATAGCTTATCATTTCTTACACTAAGATTTTCCTCTGTACCTGATAAGCTGATTGAGAAGAAGTAGATGTCTTTGCAGCTATTCAAAGAAAAAAATCCTATCTACCTAAGACCTGTTTTTAAGGCATCAATATTCAATTTCATGTGCTAAGAAATGTACTAGAAGGAGTGTATTAGCGCTTAGAACAAATGTTTTAAATATTCTCTAACAATTGATCAACTAGTCTCTATTTTTTTCAGTGAATGAACTACACATACAGTATGATGCATGATATATACAAAATATAACACACCACCCTGCATACAACTTGTATTCATCATTCACAGGCAGAAATATTTTATTTTAAATGTAGGAAAATATGTTCATGCAAATTAACTAATCCACTGATCACAGCCTTCCTTTGTAATAAGGCCAGAGTGTCAGTGTTTCAATCCATTCTGCTGACAACAAACTCTCTTATTTATTTATTTTTTCCTGAGGAGAAAGGTGAGTAAAAAAAAAAAAAAAGGGGGGGGGGGAGTGGAGGGTGAAACTGGATATTTTTATCTACAAATTATCCTTTCTGTTTTCCTGTAATTCTACCATAATTTCTATTACAAATGCTGTCTTTCATATTTACTAAATCAGCTATTTGTTGAAACAGAGACTTGGCCTGAAGATTGTCAGTCCTGAAAGAGCTACTGGAAATCTAATTAAAAGCAAACAAAACAAAACAACAACAACAACAAATAGTTTGTGTGGTGTGTAATTATATTATCAAAACATTTGAACTAGGACTAGCAGTCATCACTGATTTATCAAGAAAAGCTGGAGAAGTGATATGCTGGATATTTAAATTGATTCATTACCCCACCTCCCCCACCCCCCTTTATTACTGCTGCACATATTATGCAAGTGAATGTTTTATAGAAACTTCTCTTCCCAATCTTAAATCATACTTTCATATCTCACAGTCCAAATATAGAGCAGTGTCAACAGTTGAGGAAAATCTGGACTCAGGTCCACAGTAAGCCATACCAATATTAGCTTTCTTTACACAATCAAGAAGGCAATTGCAAACACTGGATTTAGAGAAATATTGGGATTGCACTTTCCCTCCTTATTGACTTATTACCTGGAGCAAGTACTGTCCTGAGGAGATAATGGAAGAGATGGAGGCATTATTATTCTATTCTAGTCTTCAAAGTGAGATGAGAACACAAGCACCAGCTGCCTGTGTTCCTTCTCAGGATGTCTGCTGCTGCTGCTGGATAGCTGGTTCATGCACAACTAGTGGTTGTAAATGAAACATAACTATATACAGTTTCAGCAAAGCAGGCAAGATATATTCTGAAATGCAAATAATTAATAACTTTATTGACATAACCACTGATTCACAGACATCCAGAAGTAGATTAATAACAATATATTTCATGCTGTATGTCTGCAAGCACTTAATATAGAAGGATTCGATAGTAACTTTTTAGAGTTATATATTAGCATGCAAACCATTGCTCAGTACCAGTAAATACAGGGCCATAACTTTCTGAAAACTTAATATGGTCAACAGAAACTTCATGCAACTTGTCTTCTATCTACTTGCCATGAGGTTGGCAAGTAACAAAAACGTTTCTTACCAAGTGTTTATATTCCAACAAAATACTTGTCATACTCCATAAATAAATATACATGTGCAAGGACATGTAAATCCAGCTATATGGTCAAGAATGGGAATAGACCTAATAATAGACCATCTAAATGCTAAAAGTGTAGAAAATAAGTGTGCTTTTTTTTCCCATTTATCCATTGTTTTGATAGGAAGTAGGAGCTAATTTAAGGTATATTGAAGAGAGGAGAAGTTAAGAAGACTTGTGCGTAACTTTTAATATAAGGAAATGATAATTTTGGTGATTTTTTTTTTTTTTTTAATATATTCATTAAGACTTTTAAAGATACTGAAAAAAAAAAAAAAAAAAAAAAAAAGTTTTAGGCTCTTATCCAAAACAGCTGACTAAGGACTGTCAAAAGTAATTTAAATTTAAGATTTAAATTGTTCTTCAGAGGTGCCTAACTCTCTTTTGTGAGCGTAGGAAAGTGTAAATGAGCTAAGCTGTTAAATTAAGTACATCAGCTGGTGCTCAGTTAAGGCAAGATGAATGTAGATTATACTGCCTGTTTTATTTCTGTTTTCATTCTTTTCACTGAGCTTCACAGTGAGTCTGAGTTTCACAAAGGACATTTCCACTTTGATTCACTGAGGAATGTCCTGATCTTGATTCATCGTGTACTCTCCAGCTCAAATAGTTTACACATTACTTTAGCTGTTTTTTGTTGTACAAAGGTTTGAGTAAAAAGATACAGGAAAGTGAAACTGTAAAGGAATTTCAGCTAATGTCTGTTCATTTCATAATGACTGATCCAAAAATGTCTTATCATATATTATTCTCTACTGCAGGTTATTATGTAGATTTAGGGTGACTTTGCAAATTATTTCCTTTTTCTGTTCCTAGTGATCTTCCTTAATAGTCTCCTAAATATTCTCTCATGACAAGTGTCATTCAAAATATTTATTGTTAGAGTTAAAGGTGCACTAGAGTAGTTCTGACTGAATCATAATTTCTGAAAGTCTATAAGCTAAAAAATCTCCTTTTGATTTAATTTTACATTTGAAACTGCTTATAATTTTATTGTATTAAATTCATTCATTCATAGAGTCTGCTTCATAAATCCTCGTGCTTATAACAAGAATTGACAGAGACAGTATTTTCATTTTGTGCAACATCCAGGCTGGTAAGTAGCAATGCATATAAATTAACAGTCACAATTTCCTACTTCTTAAATCATCATCATCATCATCGTCACCAACATCATCATCATCTCTGGGAATACATTTTATGGACTGAGTACCCTCTTATAAAAAGGAACTGTGATGGATTGATTTTGGCCAGTTGTCAAACTCCTACCCAGACTCCCACCCAGCTGCTCTTGCTGCCATTCCTCACCCAACAAGGATTTCTCTTGAAAGAGAAAATAAATATGGTCATGGGTCAAGATAGAGACAGACAGATCACTTACCATTTAGCAATGGGGGCAAAAGAGACTTGACTTGGGGAACATTCATTTATTGTCAAGTAAAATAAATTTGTATAGTGAGAAATGAAAATACACACATATACACACACACAAAAGCTCTGAAGTATCTTCTCCTGCAACACATCTTTTCTTTTTTCTCTTTTTTCTCTTTTTTTTTCTTTTTTTCTTTTTTCTTTTTTCTTTTTTCTTTTTTCTTTTTTTTCTTTTTTCTTTTTTCTTTTTTCTTTTTTCTTTTTTTCTTTTTTCTTTTTTTCTTTTTTCCTTTTTCTTTTTTCTTTTTTCTTTTTTCTTTTTTTCTTTTTTCTTTTTTCTTTTTTCTTTTTTTCTTTTTTCTTTTTTCTTTTTTTTCTTCTTTTTTCTTTTTTCTTTTTTCTTTTTTTCTTTTTTCTTTTTTCTTTTTTTTTTCTTCTTTTTTCTTTTTTCCTTTTTCTTTTTTCTTTTTTCTTTTTTCTTTTTTTCCTTTTTCTTTTTTCTTTCCTAGGCTCAGCTGTACCTCTTCATTCTTAACTCAAAGAATCATAGAATCATTAGGGCTGGAAAAGACCTCCAAGACCATCTGGTCCAACTGTCCCCCTACGACCAAGATAACCCACTAAACCATGTCACTAAGCACCACATCCAGTCTTAAACTCCTCCATGCATCCGAGCATCACAAGGGATATAAGAAATGGTGGGATTTTTGTCAGTTCATAACAATTCCTCTCCATTGTTCCTTCTTCCTCACACTTTTACCATGATCCAGTGTGTGTCCTCTCTACAGGATGCAGTCCTTTGGGATAAATCTGTTCCAGCATAGGCTCTCCGCAGACCAAAGTTCCTTCACGCATGTCCATGCGTTCCAGTATGGGGTCATCGATGGGCTGCAGGTATAGGCGTGAGGGGAATCATCTGGAGCAACTCCTTCCCTCCATATTCTCTGACCTTGGTGTTTACGTAGTTGGTTCTCACATATTTATTTTTTTTCCCTCTATCCCTACACAATTGTCCAGTGTTCTGCCCTTCCATAATCATTTTTTTTTTCTGAGGTGTCACCACTTTGGTTGCTGGGCCCTGTGTTGGCGCCATTGGAGATGGCTGTGTCCATCATGGGGCAGCCCCAGCCTCTCCTCACCGAGGAGACCCCTGCTGCCAGCATCATGGTACAGACACCGGACACAAGGCCTTGGCTAGCATGGTCAGAAACTGAAAGATGCATTTCAAAGGTGTTTTAGTGCTTTAAAGATACAGTTGGATGTCTAATAGAATTTTCCTGTCTTTTGTAGCTTGTGGTAGGTATTATTTCTAGTTAATTTTAAAAATAAATTATAAATTCTGTTAAAAAAGATCAACCAGACAGCAGAGAATAAAGCTGTTTTTACATTCTGTTAGCTTCCATATGGTGATATTTTGCTCCTCCGTAAAGAAGGGAATCAGAGAAATTAGATCTTCTCAGATAATTGATTTTTGAGTACACATAGGGCAATCACAAACTGTTAAAGATACTATTAAAGTTAAAGACCCTGGCCTTTCTTATTCTCAATGTGCATGTGGTAGCCAGAATGATTGAGGTACTGCTGCTGCTGGAGAGAAAGGAGGTATTTTTCCAAATGGCATGACTTATTATTCTCAAGGGTGTATGTAGGAAGAGAAGGAGAGACAATTTTTAATCCATAAAGTCAATTTACTCTGCAATTGTAAGACAAGAGAGCATAATAGTGAGATCCAAGCTGTTTGTGCATGGACAACAAGTATAAGAGACAGTTCTTAAATAACGGGATTCATCAGTGAAAACTTCAGCTTTTAATAATTTTCTGTGTCTGAGTTCATCAATCAGGATTTCCTCTATATTCAGAAAGGGGGAAGGGAAACAGAGAGACAGATAGACGGACAGACGGACTAATTACTGTTGGAAATTTTTTGTACTGTTTCGTTACCTTAGCTATTTTTAGTTGTAATTGCACCATTGCTGTAACTATCACATTAAGCAATATCACAATTCCCAAATCTAACAGATAGTTTTTAAGCAACAATTCTCACACTGATTTTCTTCATTCCAAGCTAGAAAAATATGAGATGAGCAAGAAACAGATTTTGTGTTTTATACCAATCAATAAGCTTCAGTTCCAAGAGAGAAACATTACTTCTGCACATATTGTGGAAAGGTAGACAGGATGTGAATGCAACTTGGAAATGCAGATTACAGATGAGATCCAGTGGGCTTTGTATGAAGTAAAAATGTGGTTAAACAAACTTATATTGACAGAGTGGTACCTCCAGTAGAAGGTGTCAGAGCAAACCAAGCTAATAAGCAATTTCTGTAGCTAATGTAGTCAATTGTCTACACAATGAAGAATCACACAGGTTTAGAGGTATCAAAAGCAGTGAAAAATATGAAAATAAGATTAATTAATTTTGGCTCTTGTTCTTGTTTCTCATTTTCTCTTTTTATTATATAAGGTGAAGTAAAATTTATGTAGTTAAGAATCAATGTCAAAATCAGCTAATGAGTACATAGAATCACAAAGTCATAGAATCATTCAGGTTGTAAAACACCTCTAAGATCATCTAGCCCAACCTTTAACCTAGTACTGACAAGTCTTCCACTAAACCATGCTACTAAGTTCTAAATCTATATGTTTTTTGAAGACCTCCAGGGATGGCAACTCAACTACTTCCCTTGGCAGCCTATTCCAATGCCGCACAACCCTTTCAGTAAAGAAATTTCCCCTAATACCCAAACCCAAACCTCCCCTGGTGCAACTTGAGGCCATTGGTACTTGGGAGAAGAGCCCAGTCCTCACCTCACTACAACCTCCTTTGAGGTAACTGTAAAGTACAAAAAGGTCTACCATGGAGAGAACATTTTAATTTAAAGTTTGTAAGTTTTCTTTTTGAGAAAAGCTCCTCGGTGACTACACAACATTTAGGTCAGCATTTGATCAGTGAAAATGCTGAGCAATTGTTATAACCATAATGAAAAAGATGCATCTGTGACTATACATATACACTGTTTTGTGCAGAACTTTCACACCATTCCACAGTATCTTCTGTTTATCTGTAACTACGTCGATTTAGTTTTCACAGATAACTTGGTATGAATCCCCATCCCTATTCCCCAACTCCCACCCACAGTAATAACAACCAAAAACCCCAAAATGAAAAAATGAAAAGATTTTCTGTGAATGTCAGGGTATCCTTGGTCTTACAAGGATCTGCTCCATAAAGCTGTATCTTCACTGTCGGATACAATCTGAGGTATTCAGATTGGATTTTTTCTACATCTAAGAATCCTAAGGTCTAAAAAAAGGTGCTTAAATGCCTCCCTGCAGTTGATATTCTGGTATATGTTGCAAAGGCAAAATCAATGCATTATTTGTTTGTTTGTTTGTTTGTTTGTTTGTTTTAAAGGAGATTCATAAATGTTTCTATTCATGAAAAAGAGTCACTTGGGGTTTGAAGTAAAGTACCCAAAGTAATTTGTTACTTCTCTGGAAAATTTTCTGCATGAACACTTAATCAGTTTTGGAATGTTTGTGGTCTCTGTAAAGAACAGTGAATTGTAAAGCTCCATTGCTCTCTCTGACAGGTGGAAAGTAGTTGTGGCCTAAAGGAGTACATGCTTCTAAATATGGCAATGCTAGATGCCTGGCTTGTCTATGGAAATATTATGAGTAAGGATCCAATACAGCCTACAAACAAGACACAGATTTTTTTCTCTCATTAAAACCACCACAATGAAATGTCTTGTAATCACTATATCCTCCTATGGCAAGGAAACCTCCCTTCCCAACTGTCTTTGCTGTCCTAAATGTAGTTTAAGATTACTGCAAAGTGACCTGTGAATTTTAACATTAGAGGTAAGATTTTCACTTTGTTTACTTTTTATGTCCAAATTTATTATCAGAATTTTCGTAAGCCTAGCACTAGTGTGCTATGAGATGTATACTAGACGTTTGTGAGAGCAATATGAACAGGAGATTAAATCAGTCTACCTCACTGGTTTTGGTGCATTTGTGGTTATTTTTCCTCAGTATATCCCGGGTTTCATTAATCATCCAGACTTCAATTCCAGCCATACATCTAATTTTCTGCAATGGTCTACCTTGCTATGTCATTGGAACATTGGCACTAGTCCAGATCAAGCAGCAGAGTAGAATTCAGCAGCATTCAGGCAGTGAAAACACCATAGTTGCTATGACGCCAAGGTGTCATCAGGAGAGTGTGTGTTTGTATGTATGTGTATGTATATATATGTATACATACATATCCAACTTCTGAATAAAATACATATTTAAAACAAATCTTTTAAAATTAATGTCAGAACTCTCAAATATTATAATTATAATGATTTTATATTATCAATAAAGAGGCAAATAAATGTCTGTGAGAGTGAAATCAAATTCAGAAAGTGTGGAACTGATATTTTATGAATTTTCAAATTGTTTTACCATTAGCAGTGAAGTTCAATATATTTAAACTTGGCTTTTAAACTGATGCAAACTTTGAGATACTTTCATAACTCATTATACTTTATGCTAATTTATGGAATGTAAAATGCAAAATAAGTTTCATACATTTCTGTTTTCATATTCTTAAAAAGGATCATCGTTATTATTGTGAGCAGACTAAATAGATTTCATATGTGTATGCCTATTAAGTGTTTCTTCAACAAAGAGGATTAATCTCAAGCATGGCTTTGTTATTTAGTTAGTTTTATTCAAAACTGATTCCCTGGGGCATTTTAATGAGAACAAAATGTACAGGGAGCCACATATAAAAGCTGATGCACAAACATTTTAAAATTAGATGTAATTAGTGTTAGGCAGTTTTATTCGGCTTAGTCTTTTCATATCATTCAAAAGAAGAAAATTCAGAAAACACAATGTTTATCTTATTTTCGTCCATATAAGATCTTTATCAGATGACCTTAGATATCTACCAGTTAAGTAACTGACAATAATTTTAAAGCCCTGATGATAACATCTTTGCAAAGGACCAAGAAAGAAATAATAATTTAATAATTATTATTTAATTATAATTTCTGATCCATATTTATCTTCCTTCTACTGTGTTACTATTTTTGCCATGCTAATGAGGTTCATCTGAACTGTATATCCCAATAAGCCAAGAGCAGTTTCTAGTAACTGTACTGTTATCCCTAACAATTACCAGTGTTAAATGGTTATAGGTAGGAGGTCACTAGGAAGATATTTTATGTTGTTGACATATGCAAGCAATTTCACAATAGGAAAATGGACAGTGAGGTGAAGTGAAAACTACCCAAACTTCTAAGTTTATAAGGTTATGATCAGAAACAGTTCATTTAGACACCAGTCATTAGTGATGTGTCCAAGGTGCTGGTACTGGTTCTGGCACTTTTTGATATCTTCATTAGTGTGCTATTGGTCAGGGCAAAGTGTACT
Source organism: Aythya marila (assembly GCF_965140915.1). Classification (NCBI taxonomy): domain Eukaryota; kingdom Metazoa; phylum Chordata; class Aves; order Anseriformes; family Anatidae; genus Aythya; species Aythya marila. The sequence continues at coordinate 46,410,801 of NC_139042.1, read as the reverse complement.
CTCAGGAAATTCACATACAATACAAAACTCAGAGTAGGGGTTGGTGTACCAGAGAGGTGTGTTGCTGTTGAGAAGAATGTCAATAGGCTGGAGGAACAGGCCATCAGGAATATCATGAAGTTCAACAAAAAGAAATACCAAGCCCTGTCTTTGTAGAAGCATGACCCCATGCAGCAGTACAGGCTGGGGATGAATCGAATGGGAAGTAGCTTTCAGGTACAAGAAAAAAAAGAAGATTGGGGTCCTGTTGGATACCAAGGTAACACCACTCACAGAAAAGAACTCCAACAACCTCCTGCACTGCATTAGGTAGAGTGTTGGCAGTAGGCTGAGGAAGGTGATCCTTTCCCTTTCACTAGTGCTTAGGTCTCCAGTGCTGTATCCATTTCTGGGATTTCCAGTAGTGTAGATATGTGAACATATTGGGGCTAGTGTTTGTACACCACCACAAAGATCATTATGTGACTAGACCACGTTTCATGTGAGGAGAGCCTGAGACAGATGAAGAAATTGCTTGCAGAGGAATCATAACAATGTGTTATGATTCCTAGAGTGAGGGACTAAATATGATGGAGTTGGACACTTCTCAGTGTTATCAGGTGATAAGATGAAAAGCAAAGGATGCAAACTGAAATGCAATAAGGACCATTTAAACATGAAGAAACTTTTTATTGTGTGGATGGTTAAACTCTCGATCATGTAGCCTATGTAGAATGTGGCTTTTCAGTCCCTGAAGACTGAAAACCTGGGTGGACATGGTGTTGGAGCAACCAGCACCAGGAGACCCTATTTTTAGCAGTGGGGTTGGGGTAAATGACCAATGGAGTTCTGTCCCACCTCAGCAACTCTATGATTATGAAGAAATTTATTTTGTCTTTGGAAAGTTTATGTACTGAATTGCATATATTTATACACACACACATATTGAAACATGTTAATATCACAGAATCACAGAATCGTCTAGGTTGGAAGAGATCTCCAAGATCACCTAGTCCAACCTCTGACCCAACACTAACAAGTACTCCACTAAACCATATCACTAAGGTCTACATCTAAATGTCTTTTAAAGACCTTCAGGGATGGTGACTCCACCACTTCCCTGGGCAGCCCATTCCAATGCCACATAACCCTTTCAGTAAAGAAATTTCTCCTAATACCCAAACCCAAACCTCCCCTGGTGCAACTTTAGCCCATTTCCCCTCGTCCTGTCACCAGGCACGTGGGAGAACAGACCAATCCCCGCCTTGCTACAGCCTCCTTAAATGTACCTATAGAGAGCAATAAGGTCGCCCCTGAGCCTCTTCTCCAGGCTGAACAATCCCATCTCCCTCAATTGCTCCTTGTAAGACTTGTTCTCCAGACCCCTCACCAGCTTCATTGCCCTTCTCTGGACTCTCTTGAGCATCTCCATGTCCTTCTTGCAGTGAGGGGACCCAAACTGAACACAATACTCGAGGTGCAGCCTCACCAGAGCCAAGTACAGGGGGACAATCACTTCCCTAGACCTGCTGACCACACTGCTTCTTATACAAGCCAGGATGCTGTTGGCCTTCTGGCCACCTGAGCACACTGCTGGCTCATATTCAGCCAACTATCAACCAATAGTCCCAGGTCCTTCTCTGCCAAGCAGCTTTCCAACCACTCATCTCCCAGCCTGTAGGTCTGCTTGGGGTTGTTGAGCCCCAGGTGCAGGACCCAGCACTTGACCTTGTTGAACTTCATACAGTTGACCTCAGCCCATCGGTGCAGCCTATCCAGATCCTTCTGCAGAGCCTTCCTACCCTCGAGCAGATTGACACATGCACTTAACTTGGTGTCATCTGTGAACTTACCAAGGGTGCATTCAATCCTCTCATCCAGATCATCGATAAAAATATTAAAGAGGACTGGCCCCAGTACTGAGCCTTGGGTGACGCCACTAGTGACTGGCCTCCAGCTGGATTTGACTCCATTCACCACAACTCCTTGGGCCCGGCTATCCAGCCAGTTTTTAACCCAATTAAGTGTAAGCCAGTCCAAGCCATGAGGAGCCAGTTTCTTGAGGAGAATGTTGTGGGGAATGGTGTCAAAAGCCTTACTGAAGTCAAGGTAGACCACATCCACAGCCTTTCCCTCATCCACTAAGCATGTCACTTTGTCACAGAAAGAGATCAGGTTCATCAAGCAGGATCTGCCTTTCAACCATGTTGACTGGGCCTGATCGCCTGGTTGCCCTGCAAGTTCTGCGTGATGACACTCAAGATAATCTGCTCCATGAGCTTCTCTGGCATTGAGGTCAAACTGACAGGCCTATAGTTCCCTGGGTCTACCCTCCAGCCCTTCTTGTAGATGGGCGTCACGTTTGCTAGCCACCAGTCGACTGGGATCTTCCCTGATAGCAGGACTGCTGATAAATCATAGAATCAGAGAATCACAGAATTGAAGAGGTTGGAAGGGACCTCAAAAGATCATCAGGTCCAACCCCCCCTGCCAAAGCAGGTTCCTTACAGAAGGCTGCCCAGGTAGGCGTCCAGATGGGCCTTGAATATCTCCAGGGAAGGAGACTCCACAACCTTCCTGGGCAGCCTGTTCCAGTGCTCTGTCACCCTCACCGTGAACAAGTTCTTTTGCATGTTGTTGCAGAACTTCCTGTGCTCTATCTTGTGACCATTACTCCTTGTCCTATCCCCACAAACCACTGAAAAGAGGTTGGCCAAATCCCTCTGTCTCCCACACTTCAGGTATTTATACACATTGATGAGATCCCCTCTCAGTCTTATTTTCTCCAGACTGAACAGACCCAGGTCTCTCAGCCTTTCCTCATAAGGATGGAAAGTGGCTTGGCCAGCTCCTCTGCCAGTTCTATCAGTACCCTCGTGTGGATGCCATCTGTCCCCATCAACTTGCATACATTCAAGTGCTGTATCTGGTTGCCAAACATTTCCTCATAGATTATGAGGGCCACATTCTGCTCCCCATCCCCTTCCACAAGCTCAGGGTACTGGGTATCCAGAGAACAACTGCTCTTGCCGCTAAAGCCTGAGGCAAAGAAGGCGTTAAGCACCTCAGCCTTTTCCTCATCTCTTATAACTAAGTTTCCCCCCACATCCAGTAAAGGATGGAGATTCTCCTTAGTTCTCTGTTTTGTGTCGATGTATTTATAAAAATATTTTTGTTATCTTTAACAGCAGTAGCCAGTTTGAGCTACAGATGAGCTTTGGCCTTTCTAATATTAGGATCTTATAATCTAATCTTATAGTCCACCTGAGTGGCCCGCCCTCCTTTCCAAAGATTATAAACCCTTTTTTTTCTCCTAAGCTTAAGCCATAACATTCTGTTCAGCCAGGCCGGTCTGCTTCCTCGCCAGCTCGTCTTTGGGCACGTGGAGACAGACCACTCCTGAGCCATTAAGATTTCCTTCTTGAAGAGCGCCCAGCCTTCTTGGACTCCTCTGCCCTTCAGAACCACCTGCCAAGGGACTCTACCAACCAGTGTCCTGAACAGCTCAAAGTCAGCCCTACAGAAGTCCAAGACTGTGGTTTTACTGATCCCCCTCCTGACTTTGCCAAGAACTCTACCATTTCGTGGTCACTCTGCCCAAGACAGCTCCTGACCACCACATCTCCCACCAGTCCTTCTCTGTTTGTGAAGAGAAGGTCTAGCAGGGCACCTCCCCTGGTAGGCTCACTAACCAGCTGTGTCAGGAAGCTATCTTCCACGATCTCCAGAATATATATATGTATATATACATGCAACTCAAAGTCAGACAGACTTTCTTATATATGACTAATTTATTTACCTCATGAACCAATCTGCTGAAATAATTTAGTGAAAATGCACAAACAAAGAATGTGAAAAAGTGAGATTGGAATACCAGAATGTAATCAAGACTATGTATCAATATAGTTTTCAGTTTTCTGTGTTTTTAATCTTATAAACAGCTCTATGGTTGGGGTTCATCCTAACTAATTTTATTCATCTAGGAGCTGAAATGCATGTACTCCCAGAAGTCAGTAGTAGACTGTAGTCACATTCAGGTGGTGATTCATCACATTGTAAGAATGAATTGAACATTAGTGATACTTGTCTCTGCTGACGGGCAAAGAGAAGTAAAATGCCTCTCTCAGACCAAACATCCTACCTCTTAGAGAGATTAAATTTTATTAGATGAATCGAATATTTTGATTTATTTTTTTTTTTTACTTCAGGCTGAAATATAAACAAATTGAGATATATTGTATGTATTATACATTTTGTTTCTACTAATTACAACAGCTTTTTATGAGGACATAACTTGCTTGAATTGAGTAAACAAACATGAATCCTAATAAAAGTAATTAAACAGAATTTCCAAAGCAACAAAAATGCTATCTACTGTCCATTGGGAAAAACACTAAGTAAAGCATAAATAAAAGATTTAGCTGAATGCTCTTCTCACTCTAATTTTTATAATATATATAAAATAAAATAACACTGTAGCAGAAAATGATACATATTAGCAAAATTTCGATGTGTTCAATTAGCACATAGGCAAACTTTATATCTATTTCATCATTCTTTTTCAGCAATAGTTCAAAAAGAACAGAATCTGGCCTGAAGACAATATAAATTAAACAATGGAAGTATATTAGCCATTTTATCATCTGTAAGCATTGGAAAAAATAATTATGAGAATATGATCATGAAGATGACAAAGGCAGTAGAAGCTTGGTCTACATTATTAGGAAAAACATGGATGAACTGCAACACATAGAGGTAAATTATATCCAAGTAGATATCCAAATGATATTAATTGTTTCAGTCAGTGAAGCTGCATTCTTTTATGTCAGTTGAACCTTACAATGAATTTACAGAGTAGATTCAATATTTGGGCAGGTTCATTTTGCATTTTAATCACTCTCTTTTCTTTAAAATATACCACTTATTCCCAATTTCAGTTTACCTCTTTTCATGTCAAACCACCAGTTCATTCTTTACCATATGTTAAAGAACACTATAGTTTTATATTAGTATATGTTTTCAGACAAAGGTACTTTGCAGACATCAGCAAATCATTGCAATTTTATGTGCTGCTTTATTTTCTGTTTCTTTAAATATAAATTAAAAAAAAAAAAAAAGAGAGAGAGAGAGAAAAAGAAACTATTCACATGAAAGACAGAAAGAAAAAGTTAATTTACTTTAGCAGATAAGTTGACTTGAAAGTTTCATAATCTAGATAGAGATTAAAAAATAAATAGATCTGAGCTATTGTAAGCATTTTAATTGGGTTTTATTGTGTTTTGTTCTTGATCAATCACCTTGATCAATCTCAGAATACCTTAATCCAAGATATGCTTACCAACATACTTGTGAATTTGAAAGCCACCCTTTCTAAAGGCAGGATAAATTTCAAACAAATCAGTAGAGAATAAGGGACCATTACTTTCTCATAAACTTAAATCTGGCCATCAAGATATCAGCCTCCTCTTGTCCACAGATCCCCAACAGGAAACACATTTTCTGTCACAGCAATAAAAGCGACAGTCAGGAACACATTGTTAGGGCATAGGTACTGAACTTTTGGACTGGATAAACATAACATAGATGCAGCCAGTATTGTCTAACATATCCATGTCAATGTTACACAGTTAATAGTTGTATTTGTTGTTTGTTGAAAAGTCTATGCTATTAGAACAGACTACAAACTGTCTCAGTGCTAACATTCATTAACTTCAGATATCTTTGCATCAGAGCTTTTGATATCAGTCAAAAGCATCAGCTTTACCATTCTAAACATTCACATGAACCACAAATGGATAAAGAGCTTTGTTTTCTACTTATATTCCATAATGTACTTTCTTCAGATGTAAAATACAAACAGGAATATAAAAACATATTATGATTGTCTTTAATAACTGACAAATAGGGTATGGGTGGCAAAATTTTTTGATTGCTAATACAGACTGTTAAAAAACTATAACTAGGTATATTATCACCTCCAGGAATACAAATTTTATTTGAGAGGAGACATATCTAAAAACTTCTGAGAAATGCCAAGCAATAAAAGTGAATTCTCCATCCTTCAGATATATGGTCTCTTCAAGTCTTGATAAATTGATGTGAAATATGCAAGTTTGGTAAATGAATGTTTAGGAAGAGTAAGGGTGGACAGGTTCAATCAACAAAGCTCTGAAGCACAAAAGAAAAAGTGAAATAAAAACCTTGATATGCATTTTTCTAATTAAAAACTAGATATATCTTTGGTGGGTGCTATATTTTTTTGAAAACATTCCTTTTCAGTTATTTTTAAATACAAATTAACAAACAAAAACAAACAAACAAACAAAAAAAAAAAACAAAAAAAAAAAACACTTTTGTCAAAAAGTTAAAAAGACAAAGACTAAATTAAAAATAGAGAAGTATATAATATAGAAATAAAAATGAATTAGTAAACAGAAGTACAACTTGATGTTCAGCCACTGTTTATAACTACAAGAGGATGAAACACAAAATCTTCAATCACAATAAATAATAGGGTAAAATAAGCATTTCAACTTAAAAAAAAAAAAAAAAAAAAAAAAAGTTTAGTTTGTCTCTCTTTGTTGTAAAGAATATTACTTTTTTTTTTTTTTTTCCCCCCAGAAAAAGTTGTGCAAAAGTACTCTTGAATTTTTCTTGAAAAACAGAAATAGGGAGTGGGGGAGGGAGGGAGTTTGCGTAAGACAGATGAAGAATTTTTGTGGGTTAACCTTAGTGTGTAGCTAAGCCCCCAAAAGCCACTCAACTCACTCGCCTGCAGTGAGAAAAGAATCAAAAAGAAAAAAAATCAAAAGGGCAAAAGTGAGAAAACTCATGGGTTGAGATAAAAACAGTTTAATAGAGTTTTTAATAGTTTGCATGCAAAGCTGTATGTAAACAAAACAAAAAAAGGAATTTATTCACTACTTCCCATCAGCAGGCACATATTTACAGGCTTCATCACACATAATGTTTCTTGAGAATAAAAATGTTATAAGTCCAAACATTCTGCCCTCCCCCTTATTTTTCCCCCAGTTTTTATTACTGAGCATGACATGATAAGGTATGGAATATCCCTTTGGACAATTCGGGTCAGCTGTCCCAGCTGTGTCCTCTTCTAATTTCTTGTGCACCCTCAGCCTAGTTGCAGTGTAGGAAACAAAGCCTGACTCTGTTAGCACTGTTCAGCAATAACTAAAACATTAGTGTGTTATTAGCAGTTTTAATCACAAATCCAAAGCATACAAACTGTTATGATGTATATTAACTTAATTCCAACACAAACCAGAACAAATGTGAAGGATATTTTCAAAGAAAAGGGTCATTTAGAAGATGATTTAAACTATATGCAGTTAATGCAAAATACAAAATACGCAGACTATTTTTTCAGCATTTGTAACTAACTGAATTTAGTGTTAGAGGGAAAAATTGGAAAAAAATCCAACCTTTTTTAGTTTGTGTATGTATGTGGCTTTTTATTTGTTTGTTTGTTTTTACTTCAAATATCTATTTACTCAAAATAAATCTGAAGAGAATCTACAATGACTGTAATACTTGCCAAAATTTTCAAAGGCATCCAAATTATTGCTAAGAGTTTTCTGATTCAAGTCTAGGTATATTATTATATCAATGAATTTCTAAAATATTTACAAATATTTCTCATTCATGTATTAGAAGCCAAAATAACCAATAACCACATTAATTTTTTAGCTTTTCATATTGATTTGTATACTCTGTACCAAAATATATATATTTATTATGTGCATGTACATGAAATGCAATCTACAAATCTGATAAGAAGACAATTTGTTGCTGTCAATTTGTTCTTTCACAAGAAAAACAGAATAGAAATGAACAAAATGTAACATGACAACATGACAAATATCATTGAAGGTGTACTGACTTTGTCAGAATACTGACAGACAACTTGAATTGACCAATCCTAGTAGGACTACATTTAATTTTATTTTAACATTATAAGTATACTTAAAGAATACAAATACAATAGTTCTCCTTTTCCATCCCTAGAAAATAGTTTCATTTTTTTTCCTGTGATAATACTGGCAACTGTATATAAATGAATTGCTTTATAATTATAATTGTATGTGCAAATTTAAAATTGCACACATAATGAAGTATTCTGGCTACTCTTGCACTGAAAATAAATATGAAAATTCCATGTTGTAAAACTATAGTTTAAAATTTACTAAATTCTATCCATCAGAATAAACTTAATTTTAAAAGTCTTCAAGAAACTACACAGGGAGTTTTTTAAAAATTAAAATAGGGATTTTTTTTAAATTTAAAATACGGAGTTTTTTAAATTACTAAGTGATGTTCATAAAAGAAGATATATTTCCCTAAGGCTCCAATAAAGGCATTGAAGTGTAGCATCTTTTTACAGTTGTGCTGAAAAAAAGTGACATATTAATCATTTCCGTTATAAACGAAAACTACAAATATCCACTACAAATATCAGATTTTTATTTATTTATTTATTTATTTATTTATTTATTTATTTATTTATTTATTTATTTATTTATTTATTTTCAGTTCTGCACATACATTCAGGAATGAAACTAATGCAAAAATGTTCATCCAATATTTTTCTTGCCCATAGTTCCTATGCAAAACTTAAGAGGACCATTTGGCTTCTAGGTTTTTCACTTTGCAAATATTTCTTAAAAATTAATAATTTATGGTAGAATGCTTTTAAATTATGGAAATACAATCGTATAAACTTTAGCTTTTACTATTCAAAACAAGCTATGCTGAAATATTTTTGAATTATACTACACAAATTTGATATGTTTTACTGAAAATGAATGAATGGAATGCAGATGGTCATATTCAGTGCAAGGTTTTCTTTCTGCAGAAGTAAGCCACTGATCTGTTTGATTGGCTTGTAAAGTTCTAAAGATTCCCTCTATTTTGTTAGATGTCCAGATAATTCAGTTCCAAGGCATAGGTTACTGTTTTTTTTCTAACAAGCAGTGCTTCTTAATGGAATAAACTTCCAAATATTGTAATCTATGTTCTCATTTTGTTACCTAAGTGATCATGCATGAAATCCATCTATAGGTATTCTGCTTGGACCCCAGTTTTCTCTCCAGAAATGTACAACTCTCTCATAAGTATATTTTAATGTAGCCGTGGGTTTAAAAGTTGAATAGAATAGAATAGAATAGAATAGAATAGAATAGAATAGAATAGAATAGAATAGAATAGAATAGAATAGAATAGAAGCTTCAAAGATCAAGTCCAACTGCCTGAACACTTCAGGCGTAACCAAAAGTTAAAGCCTATTAACAAGGTCATTATCCAAATGCCCCTTGAACACTGACAGGCATGGGTCACCAGTCACCTCTGTAGGAAGCCTGTTGCAGTATTTGCCACACTCTTAATGTTCATTCTGAGCTCTCCTGGTGCATCTTTGTATCATTCATAAGTACTATGTCATTGTTTACTAGACAGAATAGACCAGCACCTCCCTCTACATTTCTCCTCCTTAGGAATTTGTAGAGAGCAATCAGGTTGCCTCTTAGCATTCTATTCTTCAGACTAGACAACCCAAGGGTTAGGATTATACTTCAGGCTGAGGGGTATACTGTCAGATGTCTCTACCATAGGTGTCCTCATCTACTTAGATCAGAGTCTAAGAATTATGAGTCTAGGAAGAGTCTATGAAAAAAATCTAGGACTCAATTTATCAGATCTGTCTAAGTGTATAGAGCAATTTGAATTAAGAGTCTTATACCAAGGACCTAAGACAGATATCTGAGCTTGGCAAACAGGAACCCACAAGAGATTCTTGATCTTGTAGAGGGTCAGCTGGAGGCCAAGCAGGATATGCTAAGGCATCATGATGACATTAGATACTATTTTAATTTTTTAGATAGAAAAACTGTTTTCATCAATATACTCAGGGACCCTAAGGGTTATGCAGGTGATCAAGAATTCAGTTATCCACATAAAGGTTTCTGGCACCTTTTGAGACACTGTTTGGAGCTGACAGGTATAATAGATAGGCTTTAGCGGAAACCCATAACTTGATGCATTGGCAGTGGTAGGCCAGACCCAGGTGGGTCTCAAGGAGTTGTAGTAGTATGGTAGCAGCTGTAGCCCTGTGACTCTGCACTGACAGCAGGCTGAAAGTCCAGTCTTTCCTTTATGTCCCCGTCTGCAGTCAAAAGATTATTAGAGTCATAGTTCTTGATTTTGATTTTGTTTGTTTGTTTGTTTCCATATTTGATAATAAAACATTCGTCCCTCCAGTTTTCAGGGAAAGTGTGTTCCAGGTGAAGTTTGGTCTTGTTGACTTCCATTTCAGACACTGCAGGTAGGCAGATAACCTATGGAATTTATACTGTGAAAAGCATTCATGAGATTCGAACTTCAGTTACCTACCTAAAGGCACAATAGATTATTCCTTACCTCACCATTTTGAAGGGTTTTGCTTGTTTGTTTGTTTGGTGAATTTGTGCCTACTTTCCTCTTTGTCTTTTATAGATGTTTTATGGAAGCCATACAATTAGGGAGAAATAAGATCACATTTCCAAAATCAGAGATAAATGTTTAGAAAATGAAATGGTGAACATTGGTGAAATTGATTTCAATTTTTGACAAATTATATATCAGCTTCCCAATTTTTTCTCCTTTGCTGTCTACTGTACAAATCATTTGTTTCATCTCACTTCTGGTGACAAAATATCTGTTGTCATTGTCCCCAAGGAAAAGGCAAGGCAAATCAAGGAAAGGAAAGGATAATTTTTTTCATGGTGAACATTGGTGAAATGTTCACCATTTATTTCACCATTGGTTCACAATGGTGAAAATGATCATAGATTAAATGAAGGTTATCCTGTCATGTCCTGGAAGTGAAAGACATCACTTCCAGGTGTTTCCAGCACTTTTAGCACTTCAGCATGGTCTCTTAACATTCTCTTACTCTCAAGCTGTCTTTGCAAAGTTTAATCAGTGTAACACTACTGAAAATGTGCTAGTGGTTTGTTTTTTTTGCTTTTGTTCTGTTTTGTTTTTAACAATGGCATTTCTATTTCAGTAAAGGATCTAAAAAGTCTTAAAGTCTAAATTAACATAATCTAAGAAAAGAGAAGGAAATCAAAGGAGACAAAAACAATGAGAATAAAAGAACTTTGTCTAGTCCATGATTGGTAAACTTAAGACATACTCAAGACAATGAGAAATCCACTATCATAATTTATTCCTGAGAAAGTAAATACAGTCACTGAAACCAAGACAAACTACCACAGAGAAAATATGCAGATAATATACTTCTTTTTACTTAGATGTTAGGGTCAAGCAGCAGAAATTCTACCAGTTTTACATATAACCTGAGGCAAATACCTTGTCTTTTGCTGCCTTTAAGCACATTCAGGAAAAATGGTGGCTGACATCAAATTCTTGTGACAGCTGCACAATGACATGAATGTTCCCTGGCTCAGTTCCTTCAACAATCCAAACCCCTCTCACTGAGATCTGATCTACAGTACTGACAGAAATATCTGAATATTTTTGGGGTTACTGATGGACCTTGAGAGGAAAATTATGTTTATTTTGATTTCAATTTTTGACAAATTATATATCAGCTTCCCAATTCTTTCTCCTTTGCTGTCTACTGTACAAATCATTTGTTTCATCTCACTTCTGGTGACAAAATATCTGTTGTCATTGTCCCCAAGGAAAAGGCAAGGCAAGTCAAGGAAAGGAAAGGATAATTTTTTTCTTGTGTCATGTGTCCCCTTTGGGTTAATTCTGAAAATTTTGCACAAACAAAACCTAATCCAGTTTCACATCTACAGTCAGACATTTTCTAAAGAATCTATTTTGTTTTGTTTTGTTTTTGTTTTTTTGAAAACTAGTAGAGCAGAATAGAGTATCCTCTGGAACTCCCCCCAGAGTTAGCATTATTGACTCCCATTTACATGGTCCTCTGCAAATCACATCAATCTGTGATTCTTTCTCATTAAGAATTAAGCGCTGTCCACTGGAGTTAGTAGTTATTGAAGTAAGATGCCTCATAAATATCAAAACCCACTCCAAGTACAAATGTTCTTCACTATTTTTTCTCTCAAACACATTGCAAAGTGTTTTATGGCTTGATCATTGGAAATGGGTGTAGAGAGACAATTAAATAATCCCTTCATGTATATATGTTTTCAACTGAAATGGGCTAAGTGGTGTGTTTATATACTAGTGATAGATAGAGCCCAGTGCAAGGGGATCTATTTTAAACATCACAACGTGGCTTTCATTCTTCATCCCAGCAGTGTTAAACTACATGTTTTCCAAACACAAAGTTCTGTTTGTTAGCCTCTAATGTAATTAAATTAAAATTCAAGTCACGTTAAATTCCTTTCATTTATTTATTTATTTACTTACTTACTTACTGATGCAGATATATGGAAAAACTAACTCTCTGCTTTCTTCTTTGGGCATTTTTTTGTTTATCTTTCTCATTTATGTGAGATTGCTAATTCAGAGTTTGATTTGCAAGGCTGTGTTTCTTCAATATCATAATTCTTTTCATGTGTTATACTAAATTTATATCTTACTATTCAGATATAACTGCAGAGTGGTAACAAATTTAATGCTAAATTGTGTTATGTACAGTTATGTACTAAAAGAGTTATTTTAATAGCTCTTCAGGTTGTTATTACTGGAGCTGAGTTTGTTAGATATTCAACAGATTTCCCTGTTTCATTATTAGACACACAGCTTCATTCTCACTTTTGAGGATGTATGATAAAGCAAAAGCACAGAACTAACAAACACTATTTCTTCCTCAAACCAATTAAGGCCATCCTCACAGAGAGACTTTTAGTCTGTTTTCCTGAAGATATAGAACATTCTAGACAATGATGGTAACTGCATGTCCTTCAGTCACTCATCTAATACCTTCAAGCCTGCTGATAAATTTTAACTAATATTGAAGTCTTGAATGATACAAAATTCCACCAAGTTTCATGAAAAAATAGTGTTGGAAGTAGACAGAGACCCTATAAGCTTCCTCAGTGACAGAAAACCTGTAATACGATCATGGCAGTTATCTTTCTTTCTAGAATGGCTGTTCACAGTACTGGACAGTACTGGAAATCAAGTCAGCACATGTAAAATTTGGATAAGGCTTCAGCATTGCTCCTTTTGATTCAGTGAGGAGGGGACAACAGAAAGAGATGAAGATTTTAGTGAGTGATATGGTATTGGAAAGAAAGTGCAAATATTATCCAATTCTCTGTTTCTGTAGTTATGTATCATAGAGGCTTCTAAGAAGATTATATATTGCTCCATAGGAAGATAGGTCTTTTAATTTTCCCCTTGGTGGAATTTATTGCTCTTTTTGAAATGTCGTTCCAAAATTTCACCTTACTGGTTGAATAAACATTCCAATTGTAAATTGATTCATAGCCACTTGAGTCATGGATACATGAAGATTATTTAATATTTAAGGGAGGGAAAAATCCAAAGAGATCACCGAATTTTGTACTGTCTGCAATAAATGCTATTTTTGTATAAAGCATCCCTGCCCACTGCATACTGTGTGCCCAGCATACCTCAGCTAGGGAAGACACTCTTGCCAAATTTGCGTTTGGGTTCTATGGTGTGGCATGGGACATGTGATCAGGATTTCTCAGACTTGAAAGAGCTGGAGGAGATAGACTGGGACAAGTCACATTTAGGAAACGAAGTCCTGAGGAGGGTCTGGTCAGGAAACACAGAGACCTGAACAGGAGGGGACAAGGGACTGCTAGGAGTCATGTAATTTTCATTTACCTATTGATAACTTTCACTACGGTGATCAATGAACGTGGACTGAAAGGCATTGGTTTGGCTCCTGACAGATATGGGACTTTTTATTCCCATTGTGTTGCTTGGTCAGGGTTTTCAAAGAATCACAGAATCACACAATGGTTGAGGTTGGAAGGGACTTCAGGAAGTTATCTGACCCAACACTACTCAAGCAGGGAGACCTGGAGCAGGCTGCCCAGTACCATGTTCGTGTGGCTTTTGAAGAGCTCCAAGGTGGGAGACTCCACAACCTCTTTGGGCAACCTCTGCCAGTGGTCCGTCATCCATACAGTAACGGAGTGCTTCCTGATGTTTACACATTACTTCTTGTGTTCCTGTTTGTGCCCATAGCCTGTTGTTCTGGCATTGGGCACCACTGAAAAGAGCCTGGCTCTGCCTTCATTGCACCCTCCTTTCAGGTGTTTATAAACACCTTATCAATATACATTGATAAGATTCACCCTGACCCTCCTCTTCTGCAGGCTGAATACTACCAGTTCTCTCAGCCTTTCCTCATGGAGATTCTCCAATTCCTTGACCATCTTAGTGTCTCAACATTGGACTCTGTTCAGTATGTCTATGTCTCTCCCATACTGGAGAAGGGAGGTGTGGGGAGTGGGGTAGAACTGGACAAAGCACTCCAGGTATGGCCTCGCCAATGATGAACGGAAGGGAAGTATCACCTCTCTTGACCAGCCGGCAATATTTTGCTTAATGCAGCCAAAAATACCATTAGCTTTCTTAGCAGCACGGACACATTGCTGACTGATGTTCACTGCTCTCCCCTAATCCACCAGACTGGTGGATCATCACTATAGAAATCATTCAGGTTGGTCAAGGATGACTTCCCCTTGGTGAGTTCATGCCAGCTGCTCCTGAGGGTTTTCTTCTCCTACATGTGCCTGGAAATGGTTTCCAGGATTAACTGTTCTGTCACCTTTCCAGAGACTGAAATGAGTCTTACTGGCCTGTAGTTCCCTGGATATTTGTTCTTGCTCTTGTTGATGATAGGAATAACATTTACTTTTCATCCAGTCTTTGGACACTTTATATAGGATTATAGTCACTTTGCAATCATATCTGTCAGCTCCCTCAGCACTCATGAGTGTACCTCATCAGGGCCAACAGACTTAAGTAGTCTGCTTAACTGTTCCCTGACCTGGTCCTCTTCCACCAATGATACATTTTCCTTGCTCCAGACTTTCAGAATGGTCTCTGGGACCTGGTATTCCTGAAGTTTCCCATTTTTTCTTCCTTCAGCTTTATCTCCATGACTTTCCATGCTTTTGGTGGTGGTGGTGTGTTTTTTTGTTTGTTTGTTTGTTTTGTTTTGTTTTGTTTTGTTTTGTTTGATTGTTTGTTTTTCCTGTATTCTGTGTTTCTAATGACTACCTTCTCCTTCTCTTTCCCCCTCTCTTCACAGGACATGTCCCTGAGGAACATGCCAAGACACTTTGTGAAGGGTAGGAGTGTGTGGTTTCACACTGATGGCTAGCTAAACTCTACCACACCATTTCTCACTCTCTCTCCTCAAAAGCACTGGGAGAGAAAATATGATGAAAAAGGGCTAAAGGGTTAAGACGAGAACATGGAAATCAGTCACCAATTACAGGCAAAGAAAACTCAGTGTAGGGAAATTAATATAATTTATTGCTTGTTGCTAAGAGACTAAAAGCAAACTAAAAACACTAAGTGGTGCAGGGGAATGGGGAATAGGGGTTTCAGACAAAACAAGGTAAACCAATCAAGTAAGATAGCTTAAAGGATGTGGATGTTGTTTACCTGAATTTTAGCAAAGCTTTTGACATAATCTCCTACAGTCACAGAATCATAGAATCATAGAATGGTTTGGGTTGGAAAGGATCTTAAAGATCATCTAACTACAACCCCCCTGCCATAGGCCACTAGATCAGGTTGCCCAAAGCTCCATCCAGCTTGTCCTTGAACACTTCAAGGGATGGGGCATCCACAACCTCTCTTGGCAACCTGTTTCAGTGCCTCACTACCCTTACAATGAATAACTTCCTCCTAATGTCTAATCTAAATCTATCCTCTCTTAGTTTAAGACCATTCCCCCTTGCCTTATCATTATCAAGTAAAGTGTCCTTCTCCGTCCTTTTTATAAAACCTAGTAAGTATTGAAAGGCCACAATGAGGTCTTCCCCTTTCTTCATTGCAGAGGTGCTCCAGCCATCTGAGCACCTTTGTAGCCCTCCTCTGGACTCACTATAACAGGTCCACATCTTTCTTGTGCCCCCTATCCCCCAAACCTGGATGCAGCACTCCAGGTGGGGCCTCACAAGGGCAGAGTAGAGGGGGACAATCATCTCCCTTGACCTGCTGGTCACACCTCTTCTGCTGTGGCCCAGGATACAGCTGGCCTTCAGGGCTGCAAGCACATGCTCCTGGTTCATGTAGGGTTTTTCTTTCACCAAAGCCCCCAAGTCATTCTCTGCAGAGCTGCTCTCCATGAGTTCTTCTTCCAGTCTGTACTCGTGTCCAGGATTACCCTGACCCAGGTGCAGCACCCTGTGCTTGGACTTGTTGAACCTCATGCAGTTTACACGGCCCACTTCTCCAGCCTGTCCAGGTCCCTTTGGATGGCATCTCTTCCTTCTTTGGTATCAACTACACCACTCAAGTTGAGTCATCTGCAAACTTGACGGTATTCTCCTGGAGAAACTTGTAGCTTGGGCAAGTGTTGAGGGATTTTTGAAACAGCAAAGATCCCATGACTTGCTGTGGCTGAGCAAACCAAGCTACCAGGAAAATTCCCATGACATGTCATGAGAAATTCCCATGACAGTGTTCCCACATCTCCCAATTGAGGAATTAAAAAATATTGTTGCCAGCAGCTGGCTTCAAGGACTGGATCTATGTGACTGCTAATCACAAGGGGGTTGTTTTCCTGCAGGTGGGGTTGTTTTCTTGCAGTTGTTTTTCTGATTGCTTTTGACCAATAATCTTGTCTGAGACACTATCCGCCCCTGTTAAGTTTGCTATAATAGTCAGGCTATTTGGGTAATAAAGAGAGAGCATGATCTGACCATACTAGTGTCTGTCATGTTTTCGGCTGTTCATGCAACAGGCAAGTGTAAAGTTTTCTGGGTAAAAAGATGACTGGATAGTCAGGCTGACAGAGTCACTGTGAATGGAATTCAATCTAGTTGGTGCCAGCCACCAGTAGCTTTCCTCAGGGTTCAGTACTGGGGCCAGTTTTTAATATTTTTATTAATAAACTGGATGAGGGGATTGAATGTACCCTCAGTAAATTCAACAATGATACCAAGTTAGGCAAGACTGTTGAACTGCTTGATGGTAGAAAGGTTTTGCATTGGAATCTGGATAGACTAGGTCAATGGGCCAAGTGCAGTCACATGACAATGACAAGGGTAAGTGCTAAGTCCTACACTTGGGTCATAACACCATACAGTATTACAGGTTTGGGGAAGAGAGATCAGAAAGTTATCCATGAGAAAAGGACATGGGGGTGGTGGTTTACAGCCCAAACATGAGCCAGCACTGTGCTCAGTTGGCCAAGAAGGCAAATAGTGTCCTGGCCTGAATCAGAAATTGTGTGGCCTACAAGACTAGGAAAGTGATCATCCCCTTGCTGAAAATGGACCTCAAATATTGTGTTCAGTTTGGGGCCCCTCACTACAAGAAGGATGTTGAGTTGCTCAGATGTATGTACCGAAGAGCAACAGAGCTGGTTCAGGGAGTAGCAAACAAGGCTTCTAAGGAGGGGCTGAGGGAATTGTTCTTGTTTAATCTGGAGAAGAAGAAGCTAAGGGAAGGGTGTTAGTCTCTTTTGTCAGGTGACAAGTGTAAGGAAACAGTCTCAGGTTGCACCAGGGAAGGTTTAGATTGAATATTAAGGAAAATTTCTTCATGGACAGCATGGTTAAGCATTGAGATGGGTTGTTTAAGGAAGTGGTGGAGTCCCCATTCCTGGAAGTATTTGAAAGTCATTTGGACGTGGCACTAAGGGACATGGTTTAGTGATGGGACTTGGTAGGTCAGGCTAATGGTTGGACTTGATGATCCTGAAAGTCTTTTCCAACCTAGATTATTGTATGATTCTATTTTACATTCTAGAATACACAGGTTTCCCAGCTACATATACCACCATATACATATTTTGTCTTACTAGTGTTGTATAATATCTGCTTCTCATTCAATATGTGATGGGTTTATGTGGCAAAGTTTTGGTAGCAGGGAAATGCAGGGGTGGCTTCTGTGAGAAGAATTCAAAAGCTGCCCCATGTTAGATAAGGGCCAGTTTCAGCTGGCCTCAAAGGGACCTGTCTCTGCTCAGAGTCCAGCCAACAAGTGATGTTGTTTGCACCTCTGTGAGAGCAGATTTTAGAAAGGGAAAAAATAAATAAAGTAAAATAAAATAAAATAAAATAAAATAAAATAAACAACAAAAATGAAAAAAAAAAAAAAAAAAAAAAAAAAAAAACCTGCTACATGACAGCAACAGGGACAGTGAGGAGTGAGAACCAGCCCTGCAGACCCCAAGGTCAGTTCAGAAGGAGGGAGAGAAGGTGCTCCAGGTGCCAGAACAGAAGTTCCCTTGAGGCCTGTGGAGAGGCCCCTGGTGGAGCAGGCTGTCCCCCTGCAGCCCATGGGTCCCACATGGAGCAGATCTCCACACTGCAGCCCATGGAGGGGCTCCCGGTGGAGCAGGTGGCTGTGGCCTGAAGGAGGCTGCAGCCCATGGAGAGCCCCCACAGGAGCAGGCCACAGGCTGGAGCTGCAGCCTGTGGAGAGGATCTACATGCCAGTGCAGGGGATCTGGGGTGAGATGTCGCCTGTGTGTGACCCATGTTGGAGCAGTTTGCTCCTGATGGATAGACAGACCCATATTGGAGCAGTTCTTGAAGAGCTGCTGCCTGTGGGAAGCCCACATTCAGGAAGGACGGCATCCTGTGGGAGGGTCCCCAGTTTGGAGCAGGGGCAGAGAGTGACCATGAAGGAGCAGTGAAGGCAAAATGCAACAGGCTGACCACAATCCCCATTCTTTGTTCCCCTGTGCTGCTTGGGGGGAGGAGTGAATGGGGGGAATGTGTTCTTGGTTTCTTTCCTTTGTTTCTCACTTCTGTAGCTTGCTAGTAATAGGCAATAAATTTTACTAATCTCCCTACTCTGAATGTTTTGCTCATCCTGATAATTGTTGAGTGAGCTCCCTGTCCTTATCTCAGTTCTTGAACCCTTTGCATCATATTTTCTCCCTCTTTTCCTTTGTGGAGGGGGAGTGAGACAGTAGTTGTGGTGGAGCTTGGCTGTCCACCCGGGTAAAATCACCATACAATATTGCAGCTGTCACCAGAGAACCAGTTAAAATAAATAATATCTCCCTCTCTCTTTCTCTCTTTTTCTCTCTCTCACCTACCTGCTCGCTATACTATGTGCCTGGATATTTATTTATTTATTTATTTATTTATTTATTCTTTTCTATTTATATCCTAGCAAACAATATAATCTTTTGGGAACCTAAATTTCCACTCCAGTGTACTCATAAGATTGAAGGCTGAGATTTTTGAGTAAGTGTATGTTACAAGTCAAATGGCTTTTTCCCTTAATGGTCTAGGCAGCTATTAAGTTACATAGGGAAGTAGATCTTGAAGCAGAGATCAAAATTCAGAAACCAGACTTTCTGCACAGTTGTTGTGATGACTAGAGCCAAGAAACTGTAGGTTTCTTTCTGCATACTGAGATAACTTCCACAACAGGAGTGGAATGCCCTCCCATAGAAAATTGCCTACAGTTAGAGGTTGTGCCTGCTTTAGCACAGCAGAAGCTGTGGTTAAGCCTGGCAGTTAAGAGAAGTCATTTTAGCCTAATTTGTATCCAATTACTTGGGAGACAGACAATAAAAGAAAAGGCATAGTTACATGTTTTCAGGGAAAGGGTTTCACACATAAATCACAAAGGGCTAGATATTCTTCATGAAAGCTCATGGCATATTAAGGGCTAGGATTTAAGACTTCAGACAAAGATCAGTATTTGTTATTTCAATATGTCCAGTGCACTGTTTGACTTGGGTGTTATTCAAAGATGCTAGCTTCTTGCATTCATAAATACTCAGACTCTGTACACCCATCTGTGGATTCCATAGTCCACGATGCACTATTCAATGTTAAGTTACAAATATCTGCCCAATTAAGGAAGTGGTTTCCCATAAGTTAGGTAGACTGGTTTCTCACTTTAAAGCAAGTTGTCCCTGAAGTGGAATCCAGAACCCCATGTGGTTTTCTGAGTCTTTTTTACAGTGCAGAGTAGGACTGGTTCTTTAGAGTAATGGTGCAAAAAAATGAGAGTGCTGGAAAGAAAACATCCTCAAGTCATAGAACACATAGACATTGAAAAACACATACTCAGTGCTGTAAGCAGAGGTTTACATCCATTTGGGATACAGAGAGATAGTTCTCTCTTAAGTTTGAGAGAATGTTTCGAGAATAGTCCCTTCTCAAAGTGGTGATCAAGGACCACTAAACTGTTCTAAAGTGTATTTGCTGCCAGCAGTATACTCAGATATGATCCCAAGATGTTCTTTGATGTCACAAAGGCCAATTTTATACTGGGCTGCATCAAAATGACGGTAGCCAGCAGGCTGAGGGAAGTGATTCTCACATTTTAATCCTCCCTTTTGAGACCTCACCTGGATCACCCCATCTGCAACTCAAAAACTACATCCAGGTTTGGACCCCCAGCACAAGAGAGATGTGGTCCTGGTATAGTAGATGCAGACAAGGATCACTTTGTGGTTTAACCTGGCAGGCAGCTGAGTACCAAACAGCTGTTTGCTCACTCCTCCCCAGTGGGACTAAGGAGAGAATTGGGAAAAGGTAAATGTCATAGGTTGCAATAAAGACAGTTGAATAGCACAGAAAAAGGAAGGTATAATAATAATAATAACAATAATAATAATAATAATAATAATAATAATAATAATAATAATAATAAAAGAATATAAAAAACAAGTGATCACGATTGTAAACACAATTGCTTACCACCTTCTGACCAACGCCCAGCTAGTCCCCAAGCAGCAGCAGACTGCCCCAGCCAAATACCCCTAGTTTTAGTTCTCAACATGACATCATATGGCATGGAATATTCCTTTGGCCAGTCTGGGCCAGCTGTCCTGGCTGTGTCCCCTCCCAGCTCCTTGTGCACCCCTAGACTCCTTGGTGGTAGGGCAGTGTGAGGAGCTAAAAATTTCTAGGCTCTGTGTAAGCACTGCTTTACACCACCAAAAATATTAGTGTGTTATCAGCATTATTCTCATCCTAAATCACAAACATTACACTATACCAGCTACTAGGAATAAAATTAACTCTATCTGAGCTAAAACCAGGGCAACAACAAAATGATCAGAGGGCTAGAACACATCTTCTATGAAGAGAGGCAGAGAGTTATTTAGGTATTTTAAGGTTAAATTAGGGTAATTTAGGATTAGGAGTAATTTAGCCTACAGATGAGATGGCTCCAGTGAGAACTTAGGGCAGCTTTCTGGTATTACCAAGGGGTCTACAGGAAAGATGAGAGGAACTCTTTATCAGGCAGTACAATGATAAAAGAAAAGGTAATAACTTTAAACTAAAAATGTTAGGTTTAAAAGAAATTAGGAAAAAATTCTTTGCTATGAGAGTGCTAAGGCACTGGAAAAGGTTGTGCCAAGAAGTTGTGGATACCCCATGCCTTCAAGAGTTCAAGGCCAGGTTGGATGGCTTGTACTTGGTCTGGTTGGAGTGGAGCTAGCTTTCCCTGTGACAGCCCATACAGTGCTGTGTCGTGCACTTGTAGCTAGAACGGCATCAGTATCACACCAGTGTTGTCTCTGCTGCTGCTGAGCAGTGCTGGCACAGCATCAGGACTCCTTCTAACCTTCCCAAGAACCAGCAGGCTGGGGCAAGAGGTGGGGAGGG
This sequence comes from Aythya marila, assembly GCF_965140915.1. NCBI lineage: Eukaryota > Metazoa > Chordata > Aves > Anseriformes > Anatidae > Aythya > Aythya marila. The sequence continues at coordinate 46,389,082 of NC_139042.1, read as the reverse complement.
GACATCACCAAGGCAGCTAACCTAAACTGACCAAAGGAATATTCCATACTATATGATGTCACACTCAGCAATAAAAGGTGGAAAAAGGGAAGGAGGGGGGAGGGGTGCACTGTCATTATGAAAATGACTGTCCTCCTGAACAACAAAGAACAGCTATGTGCATTGAGGCCCTGCTTCAAGGACATGGTCAAGCATCGCTCATTGGTGGGAAGTAATTTCTTTCCACTCTCTCTGTGCTTCCACATGGACTTTTTTTTTTTTCTTCCTTTTTCCCTTTAGTTAAATTATTTTTTCCCTTAATAATAACTTTACCTTAATGACTATTTTCCTTTAATTAAATTATTCTCATCTCAACTTTTTTTTTTCTTTTCTTCTTCCCATCCTCTTCTGAGTAGGTGAGGGAGAGAGGGATTGTGGTGGAGTGAAAATAGGGAAATGTAGGGAAAATACAAGCTTAAAAACAATGTCAGCATTTTGTGAGTAGGTGACCTTGTATTGTGTTTTCTGGAAATATTAAGTTTCTGGTTGTACACTGAGTTCCATGCTGACCAGGAAGTATCCCAAAAGTCTAATGTATCTCTACATGTGTCTCAATTTAGACACCCAAAAATTAATAAAATATCATTTACTTCTAGAATGTATGATATAGGAACCTAATTTCCAGCATTACTTTCCAGCATTACTTTTTTTTTTTTTTTTCAGAAATTTTTTACTTCATATTTCTTGTTAAATTGCTGTTTCATTTTTAATGGTTGTTGTACTTTCAAAACAATTAGTATTAAAGAATTACAGCTTCCACAGGCTTATAACAAATAGCTGGATTCTTTTGCAAGCATGGAAAAAAAAAAAAAAAAAGAGTCATTCAGTTTTATGGTTTATTATAGAGATAGCATCTGGTCCTGATTTTCAGCAAACCTTCACCAGTTTTATATGTATGCCCAGAGCTACTCCCAATTTACATAATTTATCAGCAAGAATAGAATCAGCTCAAATGAGTTCATTTACTAGAAGCTGTATCAGCTTCATCACTCTTTCTGTAACCCGAAACAGCTATTCATACCATAGGGTAACTATTAACTACACAGAGAGACACTTCTTCCTCTACATTCCCCTTCAGCTTTGGTAGATCTAGATAAATTACCATAATAAAAGTCAATAGTGAGTGAGGAAATAAAGCAGAGGAAGGGACAGAAAGAAAGGATATCTCATCTGCTCCGCTATTAGATTAATCAGATCCTTTAAACAGATTTTAAATGGCTGTTACACGTTTTTCATTCTCAGAGTACTAAAATTCTACCATACAATTTGCAGAAAATATCGCTCACGTATCTGACAAAAAGACAGCCAGTGTTTAGAAAAAATAATAATAGATATAAAAAGATATAGATATAAAAAATAGTAACATGAGATACTTACAGTTAACTCCTATGCCGTTTACGTAATCTTGTCCGAGGAATAAACAACATGAATTTTAGCAGAAGAAATGCAGGTTCCCATGTGAAAGTTATGTAGGAAAAATCAATGAAATGACTATGATTTATCATATAAAGTGTGTGTGTATAAATGAAAATTCTCTTTCTTTAAAATACAAAAAAATAAAAGGGGAAGAAGAGAAAAAATGAAACAAATGAAACTAACTACATTGAAGTCATCTGTCTGATGACTCTATTTACAACCTTGTGATTCAACTTAATGAACACGTTTATTGCAAACCCATTTTAATTGCAGTGTGTCCAGGGAGCAGACATCCTGTTATTTAAAATGTTGTTACAGTTGTGATGATGAACTGCCCACATATTATTCTAGTAAATTTGCTTTATGCTATTTTATTGCAGCTGAATCTGTTTTTACTGATGTTGTTATGGGGATTTTGCAGGCTTTCCATTACAAAACCTATTTTCAGTCTTTTATACAAGAAATGCTGAAAGGTAAAAATGAACAAACTGCAATTGACTGACTCTTCAGTTCTTTCACTGCTAAATGAATTTCTTGACATTATGTGATAGTAGCCAGTATCTGACAACAAATTAATTTATGTTGAGAAATACTTCACATTTGCAGATCAATTTAACTTTGTAGATTTTTTGCCTTAAATTTCTTCTCACTGTTTTATGGTGAGTTTAAATCATGAAATCTGGAGCTAAAGTCTCTGTTGCTGTAAATTGACTTAGTTCTATTGAACCCAGTGGGAGTATATTGATTTACATGAGCTGGATTTCTTGTAGTTCTTTAAATTATATGTATGAAAGACATTTGGATAGTGTTTTTAGTCAAGGAGTTAGTTATTTATCACAACATTCCTACAACTTCTATTAATAAAGCTTACTATTTTATTCCAGCCAAACTACTGAATCTCAGTCTTACTCAGAAATGTCAGGATTAACTATATCTTTCATTTTCTGCATTATTGAAATAAGCAGACTCATAAAAATTCTTCCAGACCTATCTTTCTGTGATTCTGTGTGCCATGGGAATACTGCAAAGTCATTATCTCTTAAACCCAATTACACTGATTGCAGCCTCCACTCTCACTTGCGTTTGAACACCCCTACAATCTCCCTACAGTCCCAGATTTATGCTCTCAGCACTTCTAGCTGACCCCTCAGTATATCGTTAAAACTGGTCTGAAACCTCATGTTACCTTATGACAACACATTCTATTCTATTTCAGTATTCTATTGCAGAAAGATAGGAATCCCCAGCTGCTTAGAAAACAAAATAAAGCTAAGACAAACACAAAAGAGAAACAAATGAAAAAAAAAAAAACAACAAAAAAAAACAAACAATTTTCTGTCTCTATCAGTCTTGTTTTTATTTCTTTTTCCTTTTTTTTTTTTTTTTTTTTTTTTTTTTCCCTTTTGTCCCTAATCCTCTTAGTATTTCCACCTTCCTTATAACAGGAAGGACCAAGAGATGTGACAACCTTAAGATATGCAAAGGGACTAAGGAAAGAGCAATTTATGAACAATCTTTTAACTTGCTACTTTCTACCCGATAAATTTAAATTTAATATCATTAAATATTTGAAAAAAAAAAAACCAAAAACAAAAACAAAAAAAACTATCATTGTTGCATTTCCTTCAAAAGAATCCATCCAACGTTAAAATCATTAGGCACTATAGTTTTCAAAGACATAATGAAAACTATTAACTCCCTTATGTATAACAACTGGGCCATCTTGTGTATTTTAAAATAATGAATTACTGGTTTTGTTGTTGTTTTGTTTCATTTTTAATAAAATGAGTGTGTCAGAATTTCAAGTGTATTATAACAATGCACAAGTAAGTTTATCAATTTCATTGAAGTCCCTTATAATCTCCAAACTGACTAAATAACTAGGGAAGAAAAATTCAATCATTTCACCAAAAAATAATAATAATGAAGTAATAATAATTAAAAATCCAACAGCTACTTATCAATAAAATAAAGGCAACATGACAAAACCTGGAGATACATATTTTAATCTGCCTTTTGATGCAGTTTGGCCCTATCCAACAGGCACAGAGCTTGCTCTTCAAAGGCAATTGTATTAAAAATCTGGAAATAATTAATCTCTGGAAGAAGTGGTTTCACATTTTGCACAAATCCACAAATTTCATCAGAGGATGAAAAATCACCCTAAGCTTCCACTTAGTTTAGTGATGGAATTTTAACAAAAACTTCCCAGGTTTTCCCCCTTCAAGCACATAATTACTGCAATACTTTATATGTTGAAGGACATGGGAAAGATGCCTGCTGCTGAGGTATGGTGCAGTATATTACAAGAGGACATTTCATTAGTTGTACAACAAGAGAGAATTTGCCAGAGACCCTGCAGGGGATATATCACACAGAAAAAAAGAAATAAAGCACAGGAAAACATACAAGAAAAGAAGCAAACTGTTTGCTCTGCTTTTATAACTACATGAATAAAACTATCAGATTAATACTCAATTCCTGCATTTAAATTTTTATGCATAACAGCTAGTTATTTAAAGCAAAAATAAGTGCTCAGGTGGCCAAGAAGGCCAACGGCATCCTGGCTTGTATCAGGAACGGTGTGACCAGCAGGGCTAGGGAGGTGATCGTCCCCCTGTACTCAGCTCTGGTGAGGCCGCACCTCGAGTACTGTGTTCAGTTTTGGGCCCCTCGCTACAAGAAGGACATGGAGGTGCTTGAGCGGGTGCAGAGAAGGGCGACAAAGCTGGTGAGGGGCCTGGAGAACAAGTCCTACGAGGAGCGGCTGAGGGAGCTGGGCTTGTTCAGCCTGGAGAAGAGGAGGCTCAGGGGCGACCTTATCGCTCTTTATAGGTACCTCAAGGGAGGCTGTAGCGAGGTGGGGGTTGGCCTGTTCTCCCACGTGCCTGGTGACAGGACAAGGGGGAATGGGCTTAAGTTGAGCCAGGGGAGTTTTAGGTTAGATGTTAGGAAGAACTTCTTCACTGAAAGGGTTGTGAGGCACTGGAACAGGCTGCCCAGGGAAGTGGTGGAGTCACCATCCCTGGAGGTCTTTAAAAGACGTTTAGATGTAGAGCTTAGGGATATGGTTTAGTGGGGACTGTTAGCGTTAGGTCAGAGGTTGGACTCGATGACCTTGAGGTCTCTTCCAACCTAGAAAATTCTGTGATTCTGTGATTCTGTGAGTTTTGAGATGTCTTCTGAGCCTGAAGTATTAAAGGTGCATGGGAACCCTCTTAATACATATATTTAAAAAGGCTTGCTACATTTATAATAATAATAATAATAATTAATAATAATAATAGCTCTTCTATTAATATATGAGCTATTATTATTAAACATTAACATTTATTAATAATATATTTATAATATATTTAATTTTAAAATAGAATATTATTATTAAATATTGATTTCATTAATATTTATTTACAATATTAATGGTGAACCAAACTTTTTTTTTTTTTCAAAACACACCTACAGCATATGCATTTTTAAAGAATAGTGTTGTAATTACTCTGTTTAGTGAACAGCATAATGCTAACTCCTGTGTAAAGAAACAGATAACAAATTAGTCTACTTACTCCTTCACAGGCAAGTTCAAGCAAGCACCAACAGTTTAGGAAATGGCTATAAATTATACCCTTGAATACACAACATTTGCTGTCTTTTGATTCTCTTTAAATCCTGTTGTGTTTGCTCTGCAAAGGCTACATTTTACTAAGGAACAGGTTAATTAATAAAAAAAATAGTTTATGCTTAATGTTCTTTTAATAGCAGACTTTATTCTATTTTTTTTTTCTTATTGCAGTGTCAAGCAGAAGTAATCCCAATTAAACAAGCAAACAAAAAATTGCACTGACATTAAAAAAATAAATAAAATAAATAAAAGATCAGTATGAAGCTTGAAAAACCTCTTTTGTTTTTTTCCTCACATTTCCTGGGATTTATTATTATTGTTTTGTTGTTGTTGTTATTGTTGTTGTTGTTTTCTTTATTTTATTAGAGCTTTTCAAAGGAATTTTTAACTATTTGTGCACAAAACTAGGTCAATCTTGAGTTTGTGCAGATAATTTCTACTAGAGTAACTGGTACTTTAGAAAAACTAAAGCATATTGAATGGAAGGAGGTGGATAGGTGCACAAATACATAAAGTTTGTATATGTACAAAGCTAGTCAGAGTAGAGCTATTGATCAAAAAGATAAAATATGTATTTCCTGCATTAATGTATTTCCCATGTACAAATAGCTCATTTACATAGCTCACAGTGAAGGTTTGGGCAGGTGATATTGAGTCTGCCTACATCTATCTGTATAAACATGCCCTAAGAATTGCTTAGATCCAACAAATGAAAGCAGAGCTGAGAGAGAGGGTTCCCAGGTTCTATTGCCCTTGCCTACTTTCCCATGCTTTCTGTTTAAAGCAGAAACAAACAAAGAAACAAACAAACAACAACAACAACAAAAAACACATCCTTCTTATGTGTACATGTGACAAAGTGGAGAAATGTCTGGTTCCTCTTCATCTCTCATTGAGTTTCAGGATTCTCAGGCCTTACTTGTCTCTGCAGGAGGTATAAAAATTACTGTGAAAATCCATGGAAAAATTTTGAGAGGTGGAAATGAGCAAGGGTAAAGAAATGCCAAAAATTTGGTGGATAAGAAGGATGGAAGATTTTATTTGTGAAAAACATACTATTTTTATCAAGAACACCACAATTTTCACTCAAAACAAATAACAAAAAACAATGAAGTGAAATGTAAGCTTCATGTAGCTAGTAACTAATTTTGTGTAAACAAAAAAGTCTGCAATACATTATGTTTATAGAAAGAAGAACTTCTTTTAGTTTCCCGAGTAAAGCATACAGTCTAAGTCTTCATTTTATTACTTAATTTTCAGTCAAATCGTGATCCTTAGGTGCATTAGACTTAATCTTTTACTATGAAGCTGACTTCATAGAGCCATTCAAGCTTAATATTGGCCTATCTGTCTCTACATAAATATATCACTTTTATGATGCTTACATTGTATCACCATAGAACCTGTTACCATTCTTAACTCTCTGCTACAGAAGGATGCTTTCTTTTTGGCATCCTTGAGATGAAACACTTGATCTGTAGTACATTTACTGTAAGGTGGGATCTGAAACTATGATGTATTGGCTGCCACAGAAACTGCAGAAAGGCTGTTACCCATGTACATACATACCCATGTATGTTAACATACATACCCATGTATGTTAACACTAAATTAAGAGTGAATTTCTAGCATTTTCAGAGATCCAGAAGAGAACAAAAGCTTCATGCTATTGCATTATTTTTCAATTGGCAAAAACACAGCTGAGGCAATGACTTACAGATATTAATATCAGCATCTGCAAGGTAATAGACTGTACAGTTTGCAGCAGTTAAATTAAGAATGAGTAACGTGTCTTGCTTAAGCTCCTACATATACTCTCCATTTCAGCCGTTTATTTCCATTCATGCATACAACACATAGAATAAAAGGAAAAAAAAAAAAAAAAGAAAAAGTAAATAGAAGATCAGATCCAGCAACGTGGATTCTAGTGGCCCTGGGTATGTGCCTTCATCATTCTAACTGTTTGATATCATTTAATGCAATCTCTCCTACAGATTGGATAGGCATTTAAAAGCTGATGATTATAATAATTATGCTCTATGGCCTTGTGAACCTTCTTCTTACTTTGGAATCTAAGAGGATGAAAAAGTATTTACAAGGTCACCTTTTCCCTTTCCCTCTATGGAAAAAAAAAAAAAAAAAAAAAAAAAAAAAAGTTTGTTTGCAATTTTTATAACTGGGACAGTATTAGTCTAAAAGAAAGGAGTTAAAGATCCCTTTCTGAAATGTTTTGTTTGGAAATTATTATGCACAACCACTGCTGCTCTCATTTAAGCCATCAAACTACATTCATAAAACTTAACAAATAAGTTCTTTTTACATTTGTTACTTATTTTATCTTTATATCCCACTGTAGTTACTCTGAAATGCAGAGATACAGCTCTATGCTCCAGATGTTTGTGAAAAGTTCTGAAGGCTATAAATGGCAAGTGAAACTCAAGTCATCATATTGTCAAATACATATTTAGAATTATTGTTCAATATTTTAATTAAGTTGGAGAAACATTTATTGAGTAGTTGCCAGTTTGATCATTTGATCCCTACATCTGGGATCAAAGTGCTCAACCTAACCTAGTTTTCTATCTCTACTGCCAATGTCACTTCACATTAGACACTTCAAAAGAAACTTGACATTAAAAATGTGAATAGCGGAACATATTCACCTGTATTAACCTGTAGTAGGTTAAATTCACTCAGTTGGGTTTCTGTTATCTCATTCAGAAGAATAACCCTTCTCCCAGCTGAATAGTCAGTTTTCAAAGTCAATAGCAGTCATGCAGAAAATATAGTATGGATTAAACTGGAAACTCCTCATCCAGACAGTGCAACTAATGACTTGGCTTTATTAATATAGGCAGTTGACAGACTGTGAACCATACTGGTCAAGTCCCAACAGTAATGGGTGGACTTCAAAGTCTTTAGTAGTTGAATTGCCATAGGGTTGCAAAAATGTGCTCATCTAAATCTTTTACAAATTATCCAAATTTTCTGATTACATAAGAAAACACTCTGAGTGCAATGAAAGCAGGCTTCATGAGATTAATGACACATTCCTTCCTGTTGAGGCTGCTAACATCAGAAGAAAAATGGAGCATCATTGCTATTATAGAAAATCGGGGATAGGAAATGTAGAAGTAGCTAAAACTGGAAGTCATGCTTTATACCTTTAGATGCTATTATTTATTCATTGTGTTAGAGTGACTCAGAACTAGAAATTGGAAATCTGGTTATAGTGCATTATGTAACTTACAAGCATTTAGAGAAATGTTTACTAAGTCTAAATGTTAATTTTTTATTATTTGTACCAGTCAATAAAAGCTATTAATAGTCCAAATAAGATTATAGCTATGAGGGTGTTAGGTGCTATGACAGAAGCTTAAAAAAAATAATAAAAATAAAAATAAAAAAAAAAAGCAAACAAACATAAGAAGCAGGAGATAGGCTAATGCCCACATCCTGAAAACACTTACTCTAACTGTACAAATTAGTTTTATAGTAGTCATCAATCACAATGGAACAGGAATTCCAGGTGGCATTTTGCTTAGTCACACTGAATTCTACAATAACCAGAATTAAAGATTGCTCTTACATTTCTACAGCAAAAATGTATGCAATTTAGTCTAAAAAGAATAAATTTATTCTGGAAATAGCCCAAGGCTTACATGCTAGGAATGAGATGAAGGCAGAACTTTCAAATAAACTTGATTTATTTTTTTTTTTTCTCCAAGATGTTGTTGAGCCTACAAGCAGTCTGTGGAATTATCCCTAATGGGAGTGACATTAATTAGTCTCTGACAGGTCTGCATTCATTTTGGGGAGATATATTCAAACAGTCTGCATTTGACCACATTTAAGTATCTAAGTGGATAAAAAGAAAAACATTTAGAGTAAAATTCAATACAGTTAATGAAAAGAGGAAGGCATTTGCAAGAGCCCCAATTTCAGCCATGTGAATAACACTTTTCCTTAGAAAGGCAAATAACAAAGCCAAGGAAAAGAGACTTATTTTGTCCAATTACTGGTAAATCATCAATTTAAATAGACTAGATGTTTATCACATATGATAGTTGTACTTATGCAGTACTATAATGAAGTAAGTTTGAAATATTAATGATCAGTTTATTAAAAATACATTAACTTTGCACATACAGAATTTTACTCATTTTCAGATTCAGATGTAGTTCTAACAGAATAACTTGAAGTATCTTTTTCTAGAAGATGTTATCTACAAGTATTGAAAGTAGTCATCCTTCTCCCTCAAAATACTGATTATTTCTTTATTACATTTCTTTGGAGGGGAGAGACTGTATGAGTATATCATTTTAAAAATACTGAAGACAACAAACACAGCACTAATTTAGCAACAATGACGGTTTAGTCTTCCAATGACCTAATTTTTGACACTTTTCAAGTTCTCAGTGTTTCCTAGTATTTCAAAATCTCAATCTGTACTCCTTTGTTATATATAAATTGATGTTTTTATATTCTTTATTATTATTATTGTTGTTGCTGTTATTGTTATTATAATTTATTTATTTATTTATTATTCACAGAATCACAGAATTGTAGAGGTGGGAAGGGACCTCAAGAGACCATTGGGTCCAACCCTCCGGCCAAAGCAGGGTCCCTAGAGCAGGTTGCCCAGGCAGGCGTCCAGATGTGCCTTGAATATCTCCAGAAATGGAGATTCCTCCCTGGGCACAACTCCTCCCACAATCTCTCTGGGCAGCCTGTTGCAGTGCTCCATCACCCTACTGTGAAGAAGTTTTTTCACATGTTGGTGCGGAACTTCCTGTGATCCACTTTGTGGCCATTGCCTGTCCCCACAAACCACTGAAAAGAGGTTTGCCAAATCCCTTTGTATCACTTAAGATATTTGTAAACATTAATAAGATCCCCTCTCAGACTTCTTTTCTCCAGGCTGAACAAACCCAGGTCTCTCAGCCTCTCCTCGTAAGGAAGATGCTCCAGACACCATATCTTGTGGCCCTCTGCTGTACTCTTTCCAGGAGATCCTTGTCTTTTTTATACCAGGGAGCCCAGAACTGGACACAGTACTCCAGGTAAGGCCTGACCAGGGCAGAGGAGAGGGGGAGGATCACCTCCCTTGACCTGCTGGCCATGCTCCTATTAATGCATGCCAGGATCCCGTTGGCCTTCTTGGCCACCAGAGCACACTGCTGGCCCATGGTCAATCTGTTGTTCACCAGAACTCCCAGATTCCAGGAACCTGGGACGTTCCCAAGAACCTCCACAGAGCTCCCTTCTATCAGGTCGTCCCCCAGCCTGTATTGATACTTCGGGTTGTTCCTTCCCAGGTGCAGGACTCTACACTTGCTTTTGTTAAAGTTCATTTGGTTTCTTCCTGCCCAGCTCTCCAGACTGTCCAGGTCTCGCTGAATGGCAGCACAGCCTTCTGGCATGTTGGCCACTCCTCCTAGCTTTGTATCATCAGTGTACTTGCTGAGGGTGGACACTATGAAGATGTTGAACAAGACCGGACCCAGCACCAGCCCCTGGGGAACACCGCTAGTCATGGGTCTAAGTTATTATTATTAATAATAACTTATTTTAATTTTAATAACTTAAAATGAAAACTAGAAAATCATATTCCTGGTATGGAACAAGTTCTCATTCTTGCACTTGTGACCTCTATAACAGATGACCGGAACCGGAACCTTTAATTTATGAGAGAACCACAGATTCAAGAAAAGTATGGAGACAGTATCATGGGGTCCAAAAGATGCCATAGCTATTATATAGTCTCCATTTTCCATAACATGGTAGGCAAGCTTTTACCTGGCTAGTCACAGGATAGATAGTCTTTTGAAAAGCTGTTAGGCTTATGTCTCATTTCTATTTTGTATCTTGCCCTCCTTTCAATTCAGCCTTCTGAACAGAGGAGGGTTCAAAATGGAAGGACAGTGACTTCTTGTAGGAATAGAAGAACATGAAGTAAGTATATAGGAAGATCCTGTGAGAGTATTAGGTCATGCTGTGATTGTGTTGTTGAATGTTAGCATTTGGTCACTACAGAAACAGTTTATGTGCCTCCCTGATCAAGTAAGAATAAAAAATAGGTTTGAAGGAGAACATTCTCTGCAGAGGTAGGGCTACAATTTGTTGGTTGTCATAAAAGACCAATTACTTGTTCTCATGTACTTTGACACATTCTATCTCTCTCAAAGTCAATAAAAATATTCATCAAGTCTTCTAACCTTTCTTTGTTACTAGACAAAGAGTTGTTTAGGCTGGGTTCTTTTGTTTGTTTGTTTGTTTGTTTGTTTGTTTCCTCTACATTTAAATGTCATTTTCTTATGGTTAAAAAGGGTGGGGATTTTTTTTGTTTTGTTTTGGTTGGTTGGTTGGTTTGTTTTGTTTTGCTCTGTTCTGCTTTGTTTTCCTAGTGGTATACCAGGGCCAAGTCAGTTTTAATGTTATTCTCAGTTAGACTTTGGAAGAACTGAGAAATTTTCTTCCACAATTTGGTGAAAATACTGGGTATGTTACTATGTTACTGCTACATAGTATGGAACTTTCTCACACTTATCTGTTATGCAGATAAGCATAATATGTTTCTGAAGATTTTAGAGAAGTAAAAAACAAACAAACAAACAAACAAAAAAAAACAACAGACAATATCAAGTTTTGTATTATAATCTGAGAGGAAGCTCATTCTTCAGCATAAATATTTTCATAGTCTGCTTAAGTATTAGGGTGTCACAAAGAGACTAACTTGGATAGAAAGAAATACACTGTTCTTGTATTAGTTCCCTGCCTGATACTTGAAGAGACATCAAGGAAAACCGTAGTAGACATTTTTGTACTACTTTTTTTTCAAAATAAAATGAGGAAAACATGTGGATAGTGTGATAGTGTGATAGTGTGATACATGACTCTAAAAGGAAGACTGTTTCTTTGGTTTTGGTCATATTTGATCAAATAAATTGTTTGATTTCTCATCTCCTTCACAGGTGGACAAGATCTCCTAGTAAGGGAAACCAAAGATTTTGACTGGTAGAAGGATGGGGATGCATTTCAACACAAGTTGTATCTGATTCTAAAAATAAATGCCAATTACAATTTTGCCAGCTTTGGTAGAAATTCAAAGCAAATCATCATGACATGAAAGCTTAGATAAATACAAACTATTTTGCAACATTTATGATTCACAAACCAGTGTTCACTTGTATGATGTCAGAAAGATAACATTCTTATGCAAAGAAAACTTTAAAATGGAGCAAATGTGAAGATCCCTTTGCATTAGAATTCAGAAATAAATTTAATTGTACATTTTTTTCTTTATGTAGACATTCCCCATTTAAAATAGAAGAAAAATTGTATTTTGACAAGCAGAATAATTAAATACTTCCATTCTTGATATAAATATTTGTTTCCTTTCAATATAAAAAATGGTCACAATAAAGAGCAAACTCCTAGCTTCATCATAATTTAGAGAGCTTTAAGGACTAATAGCTAGGCAACTACACAGTTGAGAGATTTATGTTTGTTATGCTTTAAAATACGAAATAAATACTCAATTGCTAAAGAGCTAGTTTATGTATAATCTTCTTGAGCTGAATGTAAGGAATTTGAATGTCTGTACGTCAAAAACTATTTGTATTTGTATTATTTTTATTACCCACAAATTGCATTCCTACCAAGTGGTTACATGACTTAAGAGGAGTATTACCTGCAGGACATTCAAAAAGGCTCTTACTACTGAAATGAAATTCATGGACTGCATTTCCAACTCCTCTATTTGTTAGCATATTATTCATTTCATTGCACAGGAGATTACATTTTAAAAAGGTTTTCAGGTTGAGTTTAAGAAAAAAAGAATCATTCCCTATTCTTCATGTTTAGGAAATACTCAAAAGGTAAACACAATGTTACTGACAGCATTGACTTTTAGAATATTTCCCTATTAGAGGGTGGCTAAGAACCTCATTATTGTGTCATTTAGGTTGAGTGCAATGTTTCTATTGTTCAGGTATTACTAGATATCCCTCTAAGTCAAGATTACCAAATTAACATTACTTTCTTCTTTTATTTTAGATTTTGTATGTGAACAAATATCAAAAGAGCAACTGAACATTTATTCAGATATTTTCTGTCTCAAAAGGCAATTAATCTTCAAAATATCTTGATTACTTTTTTATTTTATTTTATTTTATTTTAGGCCTCTTTCTCCTTGAATGCCTTGTTTACTCTGAATTCTTAAACAAAAATTGATTGTATGTCCCCATATCCTCTCTTCTGTGATTGTCAGGTGTGACTGCTTTCTGTGTTTTAGTTAAATTCATAGACACATATATGTTACTTAGACTAGCATTCTCAATTGGCCATAGACTAGTAGGGTTTGTTATTATTATTATTATTATTATTATTTATTACCTCAATATTTACTTTATGTTTTGGAATGGTAGTTGGTGACATTAGGTTCAATGCATGATAAAATACTCATAGGCAAGTGAAGAAGTTGAAAATAGGTGAAAATACATCAGGGACATAATAAAGAATATCTCTACGATAGATATCTGTAATATCTACATATATATCTCTAATATCTCCACAATAAAAAATTTCTCTATGACCCTGAGAAAGCAGGGTGACAGTGGACTGTCTCAAGCACCTGGACACACATGCCTGGGAAACAAACAGAAGATTTTGTTGCAGATTTCCATTTTGTAATGGAAGTTATTAAGCAAGATTCTTCCCAGAGGTACACAGTATAAGGACAAGAGACAATAGTCATAGTTGCAACATGGAAAATTATGATATGTATGTAGGTAATTTTATAACTGTTTTCTAAAACAATTTGAAAAGTCAAATTTATATTTTATATAGTATTTATTAGCTGTATCTAAAGATACAAAAGATATCTAAAGAGTATCTAAAAAGGGGACATCTGAGCTCCATGAATGATATATTCACAGAAATGATGTAAAACTTGTACTAAGAGGACAAAAATCATGCACAACCAATACTAGGCTTCAGCAGTATTGGCCTCCTTGACAGTACGGTTTTCAGTTTGCTTAAAAATAATTTCTCTGGGATTCCTTAAGTCTTTATTTTTCGATAACCATATATCCTTTTATTTAGGTTGCTCAGTAACTTTTTGTCTTCAACTAGCTTTTCTATCTTCAACTAGCTTTTGCATCTGTATGGAAGAGCATCAAATCTTCTTAGCAAGAACTTCACTCATATTTTATTCCCTCTAACTTAGCCTTAATTCAATTCCAAAAAAATGTCCAGTAAGGGTTTAGAAGATGGTCAATACATGTTACACATTTGGTGTAATTTTCCCACATTTATTTGGGAAGCTCTAAAAAGACATATTTTGCCCCTTTTTAACTTAATCTGTGTATTTGCAAAAAAAAAAAAAAAAAAAATAATAATAATAATACATGAACATTAAGTTTAAAATAATTAAATAAATAAACAAATAGATTCTTTGTTGATAACTGACTAATTTTCCTGTCATATTATCTTTTCATAAAGTAAGTTAAAACTACATCTTTAGATGCAAAATGTTAGTAAAAGGAAGGAAAGAAAGGAAGGGGAAAGTTAAGGAGAAAGGGAAAGAGAAGGGGAAAGCATTAAGAAAATATTAAAAAAGCAATCAAAGGGAAGGGGAAACCCCTCAATAATAATGAGACCATATAGAATGTTATTGATGCAGTCTACAGGAATTGGTAGAAATTTTCTATTTTAACAGATTCACTGGTGAGTTCATAGCCTTGCTGATAAAACACGCTCACCCAGATCTTCCCAGATAAGCAAAAAGCATGGGAGTTTCACTAGTCATATGCTACAAACAATGGCATATATAATTATTGGGGGAAAAACTGATATCTATATTGCTTAAAACTTTCAATAGAGAAAATTGTATTTTCAGAAGTTAAGCTTTGGCTGAATGAAACACTGTTGCAGCACGTGGGCTATGCATTGAAATTTATCTTGCCATAGGTAATAAAGTATTCCTTCTGGAGATAAATTTATTATGCTAGAAAAAGTTTTGTGAAACTAATAAAAATAAAAATAAAAATAAAATAAGATTAATCTGTTACCTACAGGACACCAGGCAGAGCTTATGTTAGCAGATTTATAAGAGTCAACAAAGGAGGTATCAACAATAATACAGTACTGCAGAATAATAAGTAGGGTAGCTTTTTATTGATGCACTCCTGTGGGGCTTGCTCTCAGCTATTTTTATTTTACTTTTGCACTGTGTAAAAATCTATTGTGTGTTCCCTTTGTGCAAGGTTTTTCACTAATCTTTTATATTTCTGTATTTCTAGATTAGATTTACAATGAAAGGTAAAAGTACCAGGCAGATGCTACACTGACAGGTCAGCAATGAACATTATCACATAAATTGATTAGTCTACAACAAAGAACACCACACTTTGGTAAGTTCATGGGCTGTTCCTGCTAGTCCATTAGGAACTCAGAGCAAGTCATGAGTACAATTTGTGCCTCTCATCCCCACTGAGTTCTATAACATGTCACACCAGCTCATACAAGATCACTTCCCAGAATTTAGGTACAAAGCGTATGTTCTGAGTGGAGAGAAGTGAATAAATACTTCTCTTACTGTCTGATGAAAATTGTGCAGAGCACTGCATAGATGAAAGACACATGATCTGTGACCACTGTGAAGTTCTTATGAATTTTAATAACTGCCATGTGTGCTCTGTTAGCTATTTTTCAGAAGAAAAAATATAGCTGATACTTAGAGAAAGTTTGGAATTCAAAATTTGTTGTTCATAAAAACAAGTATTGTAGAGACATTGATATCCAAAATTACAGCTCCAAATTTAGAAGTGCTTTTGGGATGGTGCCTGGGGTGAATAACTCGCTTTGCAAGCTAAATTGCATCATCTGGCAAAACGTAGACAGTGGCATAAAGGGCAGTCCAAATGTGAAAACTGAGAAGGCAAAGGGGACAACAAAGTAGGTAGGAATCTGCTTCATAGAGAGCTAGTTCATTAAGCATCTAGAAAGGCTGAATAATGATGTCTGTATCTATCTGTACAGAACATTCCCTAGAAGTTGTCTTAATATATTTACTAATGTGGTACATACTGCGTTGAAACAAACATTTCATACAATTCTAAATTAGCATCTAAGGCAAGAGAAAAATAAAACCGTATACTTTTCTGTGATATTTAGAGAACACTAAACAGAATTATGTTTTCTGTAGAAGATTTTGAGACTTACGGTATTTTTGTTTGGGGAAAATAAGTCTGTCTTTAGAACTGTCTTGTAAAACTATTGCTGTTGAAAGGAACGTCAGATCTTTACTGCATATATTTGTAGCAGTGCGAACTGAAAAACTTATTTCCCAAGCAATTGCATGTCTGTCAGTTAGGATTTCTGAAAGGTCTGTCACTTCATTATCTGTACACTGGAGAATGTGTAGACTGAGATCCAACAAGCAGATGTAAGTTTCAGTGATGAATTCAGGATTCTGCTGGTGTTTGAATATTCTTTATCTTTGTCTGCATCCCAAAGTGAGCTGCCAGTTGTTAGGAATATAGAGTTCAATGGATTAAAGCTCAAATCAACAAGAATCATGTAGATATTTAGGAGAAAAATCCACTAACTATGCAAGTGATGTATGCCTGAGGATCCATCGCTGCCTCACACCGCATTTCTAAAATTTCTTAAAGACCTTATGTTGTGTGCCCAAGAACTGACGAGTCTGACAGTTATCAACACAATATCCATCCACGATTTTTTTATTTCCACATCATATTCAAGACGTTTTTCTCCTGACCACTTCCCCTAAGGAAGTATATATGAGACATGTACAGAGCGTGCCAACAGAAAAACACTGAGTTCAGGATGGTACACATAAGTCATATTTAGTCATAGACTGAATAAATGAATAAATGAATTTCTTCAATAAATGAAGAAAGTTTAATATTTATGCTCCCAAAGTTCTGAAATTCTAACTTGAAAATTTTTGGTATTTCATATATAATTAGTATTAATCAAAGTAGATGCTTACAAATAAATAATCAAAAAAGTGTCCTTTCTTAATGAAGAAACACATTTTACATTAAGTGTTTATTTTCCAAAAATAGTAAACTATTTACTTCTTCTTGCAGGATTCTTCTGAAGAATTAAGTAATAACTCTCTTAACATCCTTCTGATTATCCTTCTCCCTGAAGCATGAAAAGTCAAAGGCAATTTGAAACAGGAATGAGCAAGTGATTGAACAGCATTTAAGCAAAAGGTAGATAGCATTATTATATAAAGGATTGAGACAAATACATCTGGAGTTGTACAACCCAGACAAATGAGAAGTCCTAGAAAATAGTACGAAAGGTAGAATCATAGAATCATAGAATATCCTGATTTGGAAGGGACCCATAAAGATCAGTGAGTCCAACTCCTGGCACCACACAGGTCTACCAAAAATTTTAGACCATGTGACTAAGTGTACAGTCGAAATGCTTCTTAAATTCAGAGACTTGGTGCCGTGACTACTTCCGTGGGGAAACTGAATGATCTGAATTAACTTTTTTTTTTCTTTTTCCCTAAATGAACATGTTCGTACAACAATAACCCCAAAATAACCTAGAAGACTATTTATTTATTTATTTTTACAAAAGGAAAGTGATAGCAACTAGCATAAACTGCAAGATTGGAAATTCAGTGAAGTGTTTGCCCCAGTATCATAGAACATTTTTCAGCATAATTAATGGAATGATAAGTAATTAAGTCATCAACTTAGAAAGCATAAAATAACAGCAAATGGAAATGAACAGATATATGCTCTTGCTGGGATGCTAGGGGATAGCTTAAAGGTCTCTTTTCAAACGCACCAGAAACCCTTTCTAAACTGGGATAGATGCCTTCAAAACTGCCTTCATGCCAACATGCCTTCACCTTTCTTACCTTTGCTAATATAAATGTTAAAACTGACTCCAAGTGTTCTTGGTTCAATACCTGCAGCATCCAGGACTATATGTCACTGAAGTCATGACCTAGTTTTGGCATTGAATTTGAAATTACAAATACAGCTATGACAGCTTTCTTTCTATTCTTAGTTAAAACAGTTAGTGTTAGATACAAACTACTACTAGTAATACAAAAACTTTTCCTACTTAAGAAAATTACAAAGTGAGAATCAGAATAGAAAAATAAAAGTAAAAAGGTTCTCTATGAAGGTGATTTTTAATTGTTTTATTATACTCTATCATTGATTTCACTGGCAATCTGCAAGTCATTCATCAAACAAGGCCACTTAAAAATGCATTCTCTGTGGTTGCCAAAACAATCTATACTAAGAAATGATTTTCCTGTAAGCTAATGTCAAATAAAGATACAAATCTGATTAAAATTGCATTGCAGAATTACAATTGCAATTACAGAAACATAGAATCATAGAATATTCTGAGTTGGAAGAGATTCACAAGGATCATCACGTCCAATTCCTGTATTCACACAGGACTACACAAAAATCAAACCATACGTCTGAGAGCTTTGTCCAAATGTTTCTTGAACTCTGACAGGCTTGGTGCTGTGACCACTTCCCCAAGGAACATGTTCCAGTGCCTGACCACCCTCTGGGTGAAGAAAATTTTCCTAATACACAGCCTGGCTCTCCCCTGTCCCAGCTCCATGCCATTCCCTCAGGTTCTGTCGCCGTCCCCAGATAGCAGAGCTCAGCGCCTGCCCCTCCACTCCCTTCGTGAGGAAGCTGCAGGCCACCATGAGGCTTCCACTCAATGCCCTCTTCTCTGGACTGAACAAACCAGGTGACTTCAGCCTCTCCTTATCTAATCCCTCAAGACTCTTCACCATATTCAGAGCCCTCCTTTGCACACTTTTTAATAGTTTTATGTCCTTTTTATATTGTGGCACACTAAACTACACACACTGCTCAAGGTGAAGCTGCATCAGCATAGAGTAGAGTGGGACAATTACTTCCCTTGATCAGCTACATATTGTGCTTGATGCACCCCAAGATACAGCTGGCCCTCCTGGCTGCCAGGGCACACTGCTGAGTCATGTTCAGTTCACCAGCAACCAGAACCCCTAGATCTCTTTCCGTGGTTTTGCTCTCTAGCCTCTCATCCCCCAGTCTGTACATACATGTATATCTTGTCTCAAGTGCAGAATCTGTCACTTGATTTTTTTAAATTTCGTAATGTTAGTGATTGCCCAGCCCTCTAATTTATAAAGACCTCTCTGCAACGACTGTCACTCCCAAGGGAATCAACATCTCCTCCAGATTTAGTGCTGTCCACATACTTACTTAGTCCTACCTTCAAGAACTGCAGCCCTGTCATTTATGATAATATTAAAGAGACGGCCTTAGAGTGGAGCCCTGTGGAACCCCACTAGTGACTGGCTGCCATCCCAATGTAACCCCATTTCAGCCTGACACATCAGCTATTTGTTTGTGCATTGTATTACGTATTTTTTTTAGCTGTATGCTGGACATTTTGTCCAGAAAGATACTGTGAGAAACAGCTTCAAAAGCTTTGCTGAAATCCAAAATATTACATCAACTTGCCTCCATTGGTCAACAAGGTGGGTGACCTTGTTATAAAAGGAAATTAAGTTTGTAAACCAGGGACTTTACTCTTGTGAACCCATGTTGGCTGTGACCAATGACGGTCCTTTAGGTGTTTTTCAATAACTCCCAGGATAATCTTCTCCATAATTTACCAGGCACTGAAGTGAGACTGACAGGCCTGTAATCACCAGGGTCATCTTTCTTGCCCTTCTTGAAAACTGGAACAACATTTTCCAGCTTTCTTGGACCTCTCCAGATTCCCAAAACCATTGAAAAACAATGAGAGCAGTTTCATGATGACATCAGTCAGCTCTTTGAGTACCCTGAGATGAATCTCATCAAGCCCCATAGACTTTTGTGATTTTCTGGAGCAGAAAATCCAACACTATTCCAGGTTGCCTAGCAGTTTGTTGTTGCCACAGTCACGGTCCTCCAACTCATGGCATCTGGGAGTTCCAGGGCCCATTATCAGTGTTGAAGACAGAGGTAAAGAAGGCATTAAATGTCTTTGCTTTGTCTGTGTCCCTACTCGTGAGGTGACCATCAAGCAACAGACTGATATTCCTCTTTTTGCTGTTTACATAAAACAAAACAAAACAAAACAAAACAAACAAACAAACAAACAAAAATACTTTTTATTGTCTACTGGCTAGCTTCAATTCAATTTTAATTGAGCTTTGGTCTCACAAATTTTCTCCGTACTATGGTGAACAGTCCTCCTATGTCACCTGACCTTGTTTTCAGTGACCATACAATTTTCTTTTTCCACCTAAGCTCTAGAATAAGATCCCTGCCTAGCCAAGCCAAACTTCTGCCCCACCTCCTTCCAACATTTTAGAACTGCCTTTTCTTGTGCTCATTAGAGCTGGCAGTTAAAAATTGACCAACACTGGTGGACCTTGATGTCTTCAAAAGCAGTTTCCCAGGAACCTGACTAATTAGTTAGCTGAGTGCTCTGAAGCCTGCTCTGCCCAGGTTTGAGGTTTCCTGGCAGTTTTCCTCCTATCACCACAGATTTTAAAATCAATTACTTCATGGTCACTATGGCCAAGACAGACACCAATTGTCACTTCATCCACAAGACCCTCTCTGTCTCAACAACAAATCTGGGAGGCAGCCTTTCCTAGTTGGCTACCTTAGTACTTGTACCAACAAGTTATCATCAAGGTGTTTTTGGAATTTCCTGAACATGTTTGCATCAGCTGTGTGGCATTCCCATTTCATGTCTGGCAAGCTGAAGTCACCCATAAGGACAAGGGTGTCTTATCTATACATATCTCTTAGTTCCTTAAAGAATAATTCATCAGTGTCACCAACCTGGCTGGATTGTCTACAGTAGAGTCTTAGTGACTCTGCTTTATTTGCTTGTCCTTTAATCCTTACCCAGAGGTTCTCAACCATGCCATGACAATCTGCAAGCTCTTCACTATTCAGCCCCTCCATTACATACAGCACCACCACCCTGCCTTATCTGCTCTGCCTGTCCCTTCTGAAAAACCTAAAATGGTCTACTTGGGACACCACTTACACCACTCACAGGACTCTTCCCTCCAGGTTTCACTTATGCCAATGATGTCAAAGCTCTGGGACTGAGCTAAGACTTTTAGTTCCTCTTGCTTGTTCGTCATACTGCATGCATTGGTGTAGAAACATTTCAAATGTGCTTCATTGTACCCAGCACCCCATGGAGCATATTGAAGGATCTCACTAGCATGCAGACCCTCAAATTTTGGCATGCCTTTCCATGGCTTATCACTGACAAGCCTGGTTTTACCCCCTTTCCTTTTTCAAATTTAGTTTAAAATCATTGATCAGCCTTGCTAACTGCTTCACAAAAATCCTTTTCCTGCTCTAGGAAAGGTACCAGCTTTCAGGTACCTCAGGCACCAGCTGGAATGGTGATGTGTAGACCATCCCATGACTGAGTAACCCAAAATTCTGCCAGTGACACCAACCTCAGAGTCATATATTGATCATCTGGGTCTGCCTGTTCATTGTTGTTCCCTTCCACTAGAAAGACAGAGGAAAACACTACCTATGTGCCTGATCCTTTAACCAATTGCCCCAAAGCCCTAAACACCTTTTTGGTTGCCCTTGGACTTCTCTTTGCTACTTCATCACTGCCTACATGAAAAAAAATAAAAATGTATAGTAATCAGAGGACTATATCAAACTAGTGAGTTTTCCAGTAACATCTCTTAACCAGGCCCCAGGGAGGCAGTAGACTTCCCAATGGGCTGGGTCCAGTCAGCATAATGGACTGGGTCCAGTCAGCCCTCTGTTCCCCTCAGTAAACAGTCACCTATGACAACATGATGGAGGTGGTTTTGATATGGGGTGTAGGCTGACTTGCCTACTTATATAACAGAAAAGCTAAGACTGCTTTTGGAGCACCATTATAAAGGATTTTTGAGGGAAAATTTATTATGTTCCAGGAAATAAAAATATATAATGTACAATTAAAGATGCATACTGAACATGCATGAAGGAATGTCCTCTACCATGGCATATTCTAAATTTCCTAATATAAAATTTGAAACCACAAATAGATTTTGATCCTTTAAAAATACACTTTTTGGTACTTTTAAAATTAAACATAAATCCATTCAGTATCTTTCTCTTCCCCCTTTTAAATAAAATAAAATAGAAAATCAGTTGCACTAGACAAATCTTCATTGTTCAAAACCCTTAATAAACGAATGAAAGATTCTTCAAAATAAAAACTTATTAACTTCTGTGTAAAATGAACTTTCAAAAACAGTAAGTAAAATGTTTCACTCTCACATTTCACAGCTGTTTATTCAATTCCCGTTCTAAGTAGAAGTATTTTATTACAGTTACAAGCTTTCCTGACTCTCCCCACTCTTGGTTTGGTATGAAATGTCAACGAAATTTAGACTATTTATTTATTTTTTGAAGGATCATGACACCAGGGAAAAAAAAAATAATAATAAAAAATTGAAAGAGAGGGAGATTTGGTGAGTACATGCTCCATAGCATCAGACTAGACTAAGTGACATTCTTTAGAATATCACTCACTGTCCAACGAACTGTTGTCTTGAAACAGTACTGCTATGTGAATCTGGAGTTATGTGAAGACTAGTTATTAATGAACACACTATATCAAGCAGTATATTAGGTGTGTAGACATGGTACTGCTTTATGTAAGACAGATGTGTCCTCAGAATATTTGCAGTAATTGTAAATGGCAAGAGAGTCACTCTGAAGGAAGGCGTTGTTAAGAATGCATGCTAGTAATACAAAGAAAAAGTGTGGTTTTTACAGACAATCCTTTAAATGAAACTTAAAGACAAATCAAAATATCCCATGACACACTGGGTCATTTACAGTTCATAAATATGTTGTCTCAGCACAGCAGAAACTGGTTCCTGTTTACAGTAACTGTACTTTTATTTATTTATTTGTTTATTTATTTATTTTGGGGGGAGAGGGGGGTGAAATGAACTTTGTTGTCCTACATTCTCTAAAACCACATCTCTTATTAAGATAACTTTTCGTATTCTGAGAATAAATCTCTCTTCCCTCCCCCCTCAACCCCCATTATAAGTTTTCATGTAGACAACCAACAAATGCAAAATTTCACTTTCTGAAAGGAAAGACAGATAAGGACAGATATTCTCTAGGCAGCACAGGCAAATGTTTTATCACTGTTACAGTAAAACCATTTTTTCCTATACTGAGATTTTTCCATGTTTCCTTCTGTATCTGTTGCCTGTCTTCCTTCCAGACTGAGACGCTGGGAAAAGTAGAACTGACTTCTTCATACCCTTCACCCTAGTTGGGTGAAGAAAATAATATTCCCTTTTTAGCTTTCTCTTCTTAAGGCCAAACAAAACAAATACCTTCCATCCAGCTCCATCTAGCTCCTGACCTTTGTAGCCTCCTGCTGTATGCCAATGTCCATCTTGAGGGGAGCTCAAAGGCAGACTAAGTACTTGAGATGCTGTTTCATGAGTGCTAGAAGGGAATAATGACTTTCTGTGACCTGATAGACGCATTTTTTGCTATTTATGCTCATGGTACTGTTGGCCTTCTTTATTGAAAGGCATCTTCCTGACTCACTCAAATTTTGTTGACCTCTTGTCTTTTTTTCAGAAAAGCCGCTCTCCAGACAACCAGTCCCCAGCCTACGCTATCACATATGATTCTTCCTTCCCTGGTGCAGGATGTTGTATTCATGTTTGGTGAACTTCAGGACCTTTGTGTCAGACCATTTCTCCCGGATAACAGCCCTACCTTACAGGGACTACAGGGACTACTCCAGCAACTACTCTCAGTTTGGTGTTTTCATTAAGCTCACTGACAGTACATAATATGTCATCACTGAAACTGTTAACAAAACTATTGAATAGTACTGACCCTGTTACTCTGATTCTAAGTAGCTGACCACCAAACGGTTTTTGCACTGTCAGACCTTTGAATTGTCATTTTCCCACCCATTTTATAATCCATTTATGTCTATACCAAGCCCATAATGTCTTGGATAACAGCATGCAGTTTTTCTAGAGTGAACTGGTTTGCCAACAGACAGCCTGTTGATGTAGACAATACAATAATAGCCACATGCAAAAATAATTGGTCTCAAAATGCATTGTCTTGTGACTCTAAGTTTGATAAAAATCTAGGAAGTAATGACAGTTTCAGTATGTTTTTACATTGACTTATACTGTTTCAAGTGAAGACGGCATGTTTTTCAGATGATTGAGTATGCTGACAGACAGATAAAGATATTTTCTGCTACCTGTCTTTTGAATGGCAATTAGCAGAAAGAACTGTGTATACAAAGGACAGTTAGATCACACAACGGTGTTGCAGGCCAGTAAATATAAGATGAACATGTCTTACATGAATCTTTTTAATAAAATGTGTTTGTTAATTGAACAACTAATAAAGCTTCAAATCTTTTCTGTTTCATAAAATAATTTTGTAATTTAATACTGCTGATACTGCAACCTTTTGAATAAAACTTATTTTCATAGCAGAGTGGTTGTTTTAAATATCAATATTTTGAAGTAACAAGGTAAATCAAGGTTAATTCCTTAATTCAGAGTGCTACATGAGAATCACTTTTGTACAGTCAGTACTCTATTTTTTGCATCTCCAGTACTCTCTCTTTTCCTCTGTATTTCTCCTCATCATCAAATACTGATAATGGCTTGCAGATTCTCATTGCCTTTCTCCAAATTGTCTAATTTTTAAAAATATTAATATTGTCTGGAGTGGAGAACATAATTTCTATTGTTCACTTTCAGACTGCATTATCTTGTTACATCATTTTGCCATTAGTTCTAAAGTTATGATACTAATGAGAATTGAATTAATATAATAAACACCTGTTTCCCAAGATAGATATTAGCGCATTATAATATTCCAGTATAAAACTTGCAACAGCAAGGAAGGTGATTCTCAATATTTCCATACTGACAAGATAGTAGAACTCACATGAAACTTTTGAATTTGTGCTTAAAGAGAGAAGCTGTTAAGCCCATATTTATCTGATTATATTCTGAATGAATAAGGTGGAATAGACTTTGATCCCAGCAGTTATTACTTTTCACATAAAACTTAACAAAATTCACTCTGACCTGCTGATCATCTTCACAACAGCAACAAGCTTCAGTCTGTGAACATGAAATAAAAAGAAATATTAGTGAAATTCTGTTTGGTTTATTTATTTATTTATTTATTTATTTATTTTTAAAATAGATCAATGCTCCAGATATTCTGCCAGAATATAAACGATATATATATATATAAATAAAAAAATAAAAACAAACAACTAAACAAACAAAAATTCAAGTACAAAGATGGTGGTGTCCCCCCACAAAGTATAATATCAGGAGGGTATTTTATTCCTCCTCTTTAGTCCTGCATCAACAGTTTTGTGAAAAAAAGTATACATATTTAACATTCTTGTCTTCTGTTTGAGATATTGTCCATGTCATGAATGCTACTATGTTTTTTAAACTTCATGTTGATAGAGAACCAAAGGTAATATTGTACTGTATTAATCAAGAAAATGGATAGAGCTTTCTACAGCCTACCAATTGCTTACTAAGGGGGGTGGGGGTGAGATTACATTGCAGGCTCCTCAAATGTTTTATACTTGCAATGAATGAATCTCAGCTTTTACTAAAGTCTATTGTGCAGTCTTTGGCACAAGATTCTTAAAGGAAATATTTATTTATTTATTAAGGAATACTCTGTTTTAGCTTTAAAGAGAAGAGAACACATAAAATAATAAAGAAATATGAATGATGCAAAAAATATTAGAATCGAAGTTGTCAGTAAAATATATTTATTTCTCAAAGTTAAAAGAGCCAAGGCAGATACAAAATGCTGTGACTAATGTGAATGTCCTTGGCAAAAGGATAAAATTATCTGCCTGTAAAGGATATGCACTTGAAGCTGATGATGTCAGAAGCTAGCTGAATACCAGTGAAGCATGACCACAAAAAACAATCCATGCATATTTGTATTTACCCCAGAGTAAAAAAGCAATTGCAGTTTGATCAACTGATTACAGTCTTCACCTGGGAAATCTGAAATCACCACCTGTTGTTTCTTTGGATGCCAATGTGATACACTTCAGTTGATTTCAACAGAATATAAAACATCAGTATAGCCTGTGTGAAGAGAATAGGGTCACTTACTGTGTGGAATTCATTTCTGTATCTATGTTTGAGCCATAGTATTTGAATTTATTAATGTAAGCACCCCACAGCAAATGTAGCTACTCAGAAGCCATGTAATGGTTCCTAATATTGAAGAACTGACAGAAATTAATTATCCTGTTAAAACCTGTAACTACATTCATATATGTTCATATATAATATATATGTCTTTGTGCATGCATATGCATCTCTTACTCTTGCTACCTATTTTCTTTATTAACTACTCTTTTCCCAGGTTTATGTGTTCTTCAGAACCAGTGCTCTGACCCTACTCACTTCCTGTGGAAATGTTTTATATATCCTATGGAAAATATGTCCACAAATAATTTCTCTTTCATCTGGCATTTATATATATAAATATATACATATATATTTACTTTTGACCTTACATAATGCTATTGTATTATCATGCTGTGAAAATATTTTTATTTAGCAATAAATTTTAGGATTGCTACAAAATTCTTGCTCATTTGTATGATTGAATGGGAAGCAGAAAAATGGCGATTTTATTTTCACAGAGAAAGGGATGATAAGGTAAATTAAGAAAAACAAAACAAAACAAACAAACAAAGAAAAAAAAAAAACAACAGGAGCAATTGGTACATGAATACATAGATTGGACAAATAAATAGAGAAATACAGTGTGGACTTGATACTTCATGTTAATTAAGCCATTAAAAAAGACTGCAGATTTACAGAAACTTAAACATGCATTCCTAAATACCTATATATAGTGAGCTGGAAAATAATTCCACATCATTATTTTATTTTCTCTTTATTTATCCTTACAGAGTTTGTATTGTTAAGTGCATATTAAGAAAATATTTGCATTGATACCTTTCCCAAGGGAATGAAGACAACATCCTTTGTACATTCTGAGTTTCTGAAAAGCAAAGCGAGCAAGAGAATAGAGCTGTCCAAAATGGATCCTGCAGTGTAATGCAGCATTTACTCCACTGTTGTGATACCATTTCAGTTGAAAACAGAGCCGCACAGCAGCAAAAGTCTTGGAGTAAAGACAAGTGAGCTGAGACAGTTCTCTTTCAACTGCACTCTATTAGATGTATCCTTCCCTTTGTAAATAATAGAATGATATTTTAAACATTTACAGAGCCAAACATTAAAATTACAGCTTTGCAGTCAAGGTGACAGATGGGCTGGGTTTTCATATAGCAAAGCTAAGAATAAACAGATTGCACCCCAATCTCAGTTTTAAACAAAAACAAAACCAAAAATACAATGACAAAGATTTAAGCTGATTACATATATAGTTATAAATAAGCTTTGTCCTGGACCTCTGGCAATCAAATATATCTAACCACTGTAATCTAGTGGTGAATAAAGATTGATTGTGGTAAAGCAAGGTCTTTGTCAGCTTGTACTTTGTGGAATGTGCTATATGTATGATTAATGTGCAAAATGTCTCTGAGACTAGCCTTTAGGATTTTTGCTTGCTCATACTGCCATCTACTGATTAATATTCTCTCTCTCTCTCTTTTTTTTTTTTTTTTCCTTCTTTCTTTTTCTTTTCCTTTTTTTTTTTTTTTTTTTTTTTTATTTTGCATGGAGGGGTGGAGGCAACAGTGTGGGAGGGTGCATCTGCAAGACAGCTTCATTCTATTAGTTTTATTGGCACAGTCCTGTCTCATGATAATAATCTTCTAACCTTTCTGTAGAGATTTAAGGTTCAACAGTAATGACTAAGGTCAGTTAAAAAGTAAAGAGCACTATTACAAATTAACTGCCATGCTCCCAAACTCAGAAATAGATGGGAACACTCTTCCTGAGATGGAAAAACCTGTGTTCCAAAAGTCTGTGAAGAATAGGTAAAAATCTTCTGAAACATCAGCCAGGGGAAATGGAATAGTATTAAAATCTGCATCTCCATGTTTTAAAGCAACCTCTGCATTGAACATTCTAATAGCGTAATTTAACATTCTAGTAGCGTAATCTCCCTATATGGAGAATAGATTTGTAAATTAAAGCTCTATGTACTATGATTATAAATGAGATACATTTCAAAGTACTGTTTTCAAGGTACCAAAGCAAAGTGCTGAAATAGAACCCTGTCCAGCTCACAAATGATTAGCTTACAAACAAGAAATATGGTTAGAGATTTTCAAAATTTGTGGAGAAGTCGAAAACTACAGTGGGATAAAGTGCAACAGCAAGAAGTAAAACAGCTTCAGCAGCTATTTCTGAAGGATTATTTGAGTATTCTGGGAGACTATCACATCATTCTATAAAGGCATCTCTGCATAACCTCATCAGGCAGTCTCTACAAAATGTTAAAAGCCCTGTGAGCTGCAGTTTCAAAGCTTCTTTCCTATGAATTGATAGAAAAACTAAGAGTTAAAGAAAATAAAGTCTTTCTCTTAATTAAAGAGTATCAGCCTCTTCAGCTCCCCAGGTGATCTGCCTGCACCATGTGAAACAGAAATTGGAACTTTAAACCTGACAATTTACTAAAACAACAATAGTTTATCCCTTCAGAATCTTTTCTGAGGCTACCTAATGGCTCTTCATCAGTTTTGCGAATGAAAGCTTTCTATCTGTTCATGCTGATTTCAAGGGATTGGAATAATTTGGATATTTAGAATAGTACTTCAAGTGATATGGACATACCATGTAGACAAAACAGGCTATGCTTTAACACAAAAGGAATGATTTTTTTTTTTTTTTTTTTCCCCAGTACCTCATTAGGGAAGGAGACAAAAAAAAAAACAACTTTGTAAATCATCAGGTGCGCCTACTACACACCTTTCTTTTTTGCCTAGCATTTACTTAATTCCAAGGTTAGTCAAAATGTCCTCTGCTCCTTCAGAACACTATATATATATATTTGCATATGTGTGTAATAATTATTGCCCTAGCAATAGCAATTAAAAAAAAAAAAAAAAAAAAAAAAAAGACTAGGAATGATGTCATGCATTCAGTGTACATTTTTGTTAAACGATGCATGTAGCATTTGGCCAGGAGTAACTCATCCACTGCAAAACACTATCCCTTTGTTTCACAACAGTTATCATCAAATTCTTATGTTAATCCTAACTCCATTAATTCTACTTCCTCACCTACACTTTGACAAAAGAAAGTGAGAGTAACAAAAAATGCCATTTAGTATTCATATCACCAAACTTCAGATAACCATAACAGAGTAACTTATACCTCAGAATGTTTCTACAGCCATTAACGAAAAAAACCTGCTACATCAAAACTCTTTTTATTCAAAAATAAACCTGGTGAATCCTGCTTCACATATGACTACTTCACTCATTCTCCACTTTCCTCTGATTACGATCTCCTGTGTGGATCTAGTCCTTCAGAAAAACAGAATTGAATGTTGCAAAACTTTGGGAATGATTGTAGCATTCTGACCGAGTTAATGAACATCATTGCTAGCTTCAACCTAACTAGTGCTCTTTTGCTTCCTAATTATGCCCACATCTCAGCTACAATTCAGCAATTCTTTAAATGTGGGCTTCAGTTTAGCCATGTATTTCATATGCGATCAGCAAGACTTATCATTAACACACAAACAAATTAAATGTTTAAGTGCTTTTTTTGGAAAGGGGCCTGGACCAACATCATATATTTTCTCCTTTCTAATGCTAACACAGAATTCCTGGATAATCTGTTAACAAAAAATATTTTTTCCTTCCTGTGGCCTCTCACTTATCCTCTGTATTATGTAACAGCATTCTTATTATTTTGTATTTGAATAATAGTGGTAGTCACTGCTGAGTCTGTTCTTGGAACACATCCCCAGATCATCCTATCCTGAGTGTAGCTACATCATATTTACACCAGCTGTGCATTCAAAGTAGCATTGAGGAACCTTTTTAAAATTAATTTATCTGGTTAAAGCTGAACATCTAACTTCTTTATGAATGCTCTCAGATTAAAATGTAAGTTTAATATTATACTTCCTTAATCCTTGAAGATACATTGAGAAAATAACTCATTTAAATTGTGGCCAAACTAGTGTTCTTCTTTTACTGAGTTATAAATCCTTAAATTATTTGTAATGGTAATGCTGACACCATCTCAAGTACATTGGCATGAACATGTTGCTATAAAAATATTGATATTTTAATAAAACTAAAATAAAATATTAACTTGCTGAACTCAATATGTTTCCCTAGATTGTAAACTAGTTTAGTGTTTTTTTTTTGTTGTTGTTGTTGTTTGATTGTTTTTTATCACACAAGTAACAATATTAATGATATTAATGTGTTATTATTCTTAGAGTTTACAAGCAATTATTTGTATTTTTTTTGCACAAGTAGCAAGACAATACATTCCAAATCAGAGACACATCTCCATTAGACCAAAGCAAAATACATTTTGCACATATCACATCAACTGCTTCATAACTGGGAATTCTTAGACAGATATTGTTATAATATCTAATACTATTGGTGGGGTTTTTATTCAATATATTAAGACTGATGAAAATTAAAGTGTGACACAAAGGGAAGAGAAGAAAATGGGTAAAATGGGTAGTGGTGTCTCTAAAGATTATAAACCTAGACAAAACCTTCTGAGCAACAATTATCCAGTCTACCTACACTAAAAAAAGTCTCTTTAAATTCAAAGTTTTCAAAATCTCTTAGAACATATTTAAATTTATTTACAATACAGTTGTACTTTGGAGGATAATTTACATGTCCAAGGTGAAAACATTGAGCTCTTCTGATATATTGCTATTTCCAACCAGATTCATTGTTTCTGCATTTGTTTATTTGTTGTTGGTTTTGTTTTTGGTGGTGGTGGTGTGTTTTTGTTTGTATTGTTGTTGTTGTTTGTGTTATTTTAGTAGAGATATATAACAACTAAATGTTTAGGAGGCAAGAATGAGGCAGACATCCTTAGAGTATCATGGCGGGTTAGCATTGGCAAGCAGCCAAATGTTCACTTGGCTGCTTGTTCCATCCCACCTTCAGTAGGATGGGGTTAGAAAATAGAAAGAAAAAGAAGGAAAAGCTCTTAGGTGAAAATAAAGACAGGTAGATTGCTAACACTGCAGCAAAATAGACTACTTGGGAAGAATTTATTTATTGCCAATTAAAATAAAAATGTAATTACTAATTTGGGTAGTGGAAAACAAAATAAAAACATTAAAAAACATCTTTCTTCCCTCCTTTCCCAAGTTCAATACCACTCCTCCACTCCTGAGTTCTGTACCCTTGCCCTGAGGGGCAATGGTGGGTTTCAGTCAGTCCTTCAAAGGAGTTTCTCTTTGATGCTCCTTCCTCCTCACATTTTTCTTCTGTTCCAAACTGGGCTATCCACAAACTTTTTTTTTTTTCTTAAGGAAAAAAAAGGAAAAAAAAAAGTCTAAAAAAGGCTGCTCTTTCATGGATTTTTGCATGGACTGTAGCTCTTGTCAGGAAAAATCTGCACCATTGTTGGCTCTCCTTGATGTTGGCTCTTCCTTCAGTGAGTATCTCCTGTGCATTGAAGAACCTCTTCCACCTCTGACACTGATGTTCCCTCTGCCACCCCACTCTGCAGACCCCCCACTACCAAAACCTTACCATATACTCAATGGTAAATAACTTCACAGTTTAGTAAATATGTTAATGACACCATATCTCCCTCAAATGGTGTCTGCTTCTGTCTTCCTCTGGTTATGTCAAAACCTTTCAATCCAGAACCTAAAATATCTTACCTTTCACAGGACAAAACAAGAAAGATTTAAAGTTACTGAGTCTATCTGTTACCTTGTGTTCAGAGTTGACTCACTGTTGTTTTGATAAAATATTTTTTCTTTTGATCCTGCAGACAAGCTTCGATGAATATTGTGAGGAGTGTTGGGGGTAAGATCATTGTCCCTGGATGTCAGCTCTACACAGTTTCCTCAAGTTGCTTTTTCTGATGTATGGATAACCAAGAATGATGTGAGCCTGCATGTCATAACCACGAGGTTATGTTCCAGATCGGTATTTCTAGCTGATGGAGTTAATTTTGCACAGTAGCCTATAATCTCTAAGTATAAGAAGTTTTGTATGAAATACAGTAAAAGATTTTCTCTATTTTGTGCTGCTTCTGCATCATGGCATCAGTGAGGAGGAAGGGGGGAGGAATACTAGACCCTTATGTTTTCTGTAATGTTTGGGTTTTAAGCTGAAAATGTTAGACAAAGCTAGAGTGAGACCATCTGCTCTGTGGGTTGGAAGAAGGTTGGAGGAGGGAGGAAGACTATTCAGTTAACTTTGTCACAAACAACAAGCAGCTAAGATAAGTGACAACAAAATAAGTGGGTCATAACAGGACTGAGGTGTGGTGTTGGTTGTGGGGGCAATAAGGGATTGAAAGAAGACTGAAATCAAACATCAAAGCCAGGAAGAGAAAATTCTAGAAAAGACAGTGCACTAGTATTCTGTAATGGTATTAATTGAAAATCTTGTTGGCATCTGTCATTTTCTTACAAGTTTTCCTTTGTCAATCATTGTATTTAAAGCTTTTTCATGATAATCAGACTAGCAACAGAAACATTGTGAAGAGCTTCCTACTTATATAATTATATAACTATATAATGAGATGATAATTTCATCATCCTTAAAAATAAATGACACTAATAGGTGTTTTACAGGACTGCTCTAAACAAGGAGTACGTGGCATGGTGCCTTAAGTGATAGAGATGCCTTTTAAATAAGAAGCATTACATTATCATTCAAATTACCCTTACTTTATTTCAATATATTTTAGAGAAACAGGTGATATCCAGAGAACACAGTTTCTGTGTTGATAAATAGAGAAAAATTATACACTCAACAACAATTTGTTCTTAATAACAATAAATAAATGCTATTAAACATTATAAGAAGCTTGAGTGGAAAGTTTTGTGATTGGAAAACGCTGACTGGATTAAAACAGCATTTTGTGAAAACATATTTATGTCATCTGGTATATTTATAAGGAATGTCATCTACTTTGCTTAATAAAATGAAAACAGATTTATTTCTTTCCTTCCTTCCTTCCTTCCTTCCTTCCTTCCTTCCTTCCTTCCTTCCTTCCTTCCTTCCTTCCTTCCTTCCTTCCTTCCTTCCTTCCTTCCTTCCTTCCTTTCCTTTCCTTTCCTTTCTTTCTTTCCTTTCTTTCCTTTCTTTCTAAATGAAGTGTCTTAACTTTATACCAAAGAATTGTGATGAGTTCAGAAAAAGATGTTTCATAATATAGCATACAGTGCAAAATCCTGATTATTTATTTATTTTCTTCTGTACATAAATCAACAGAACACAAATAGAAAACAAATCTCCAGGAATACATAAAATAGCTCCTAACTGTCTTTATTAATCTCCATTGCAAAATTTTATTTAACTAAAAAGAGAGAAGATGCTGTATCAAAAAAGTCTTAAATAGAATCATAGAAACACAGAATGGCTCAAGATGGAAGGGACCTTAAAGTACACCTAGTTCCAACCCCCCTGCCATAAGGAGGGACACCTCCCACTAGAGTAGGTTGCTCAAAGCCTCACCCAACCCAGCCTTGAATACTTCCAGGCATGGGGCATCCACAGCTTCTCTGGGTAACCTGGTCCAGTGCTTCACCATCCTCAGAATAAAGAATTTCTTCCTTATATCTAACCTAAGCCTACCGTCTTTTAGTTTAAAGACATTACTCCTTATCCTATCACTACACTCCCTGTAAAGAGTCCTTCCTCAGCTTTTCTGTAGGCCTCCTTTAGGTATTGGAATTGCACTCTAAGGTCTCCCCAGAGCCTTCGCTTCTCCAGGCTGAACAACCAAAACTCCCTCTGTCTGTCTTTGTAGGAGAGGCGCACCAGCCCTTTGATCATCTTTGTGGCCTTCTTCTGGACTTGTTCTAATACTTCCATGTCCTTCCATTAGTGACTCCAGGGCTGAATGCAGTGTTCCAGCTGGGGTCTCATGAGAGCAGAGGGGGAAGAATCACCTCCCTAGACCTGCTGGCCACGCTTCTTTTGATGTGGCCCAGGATACGGTTGGATTTCTGTGCTGTAATCTCTCATTGCTAGCTCATGTTGAGCTTCTTGTCAACCAACACCCACGGCCCCTCACCAGGGCTGCTTTGAATCCATTCTCCACCCAGGCTGTATTTGTGCTTGGAATACTTAAAGTTAGTAGCTTTTGTTTGTAATACTAATTACCTGAAACATTTACAAAACTTATAAATAGCGCAAATAGCGATAGTGTAGAAGACTATTGAATGACTAATTCCAAGAATTTCAATAGTTTTTAGCATTCTTAATAAACTTTATTTTTTCAATACTGTTTTTAAGCTTCTAACCAATGTTTCTATGTGGTCAACTAAAATAATAATAATAATAAAAAAAAAAAAAAGTAATGCACACTTTTTGTAAGTTTACAACAGAATATATGCATATGGTTTTAAAGTATCTTATTTCTCAGAAAGTTAAATGTTAAGCAGCTTTACATCAGATAAGAAAGTTCTGAGGGTTGTTATCTTGTTAGTTTTTCAAAAATACAGTACTGAAATAACGAATTGAAGTATTTTCCCACAAGCATAGGAATTTATGAATGTATGCAATGTCAGGCTATTTCATAAAGTTTTGAGGAATCATAGGTTTTTTTCCTCTTAAACTTTTTCCTTAATATTTCTACCTGTAGTTTTCAAAAAGAGCCTATTTTCAGAAGAATTTCCCGAACAAATTAATTAATATTATTTTATTTTTCTTCTTATTTAGAAAGTATTGCTTGCAAACTCATTTTGGAGATGAATCTCCCAGATTTCCCTGCAGGGGTGGGGGTTTGGGTGGGGCAGTTGGAAAGGGTTGAATGTGGAAAGTATCCACTTCTAATATAGCTATTTCTAAAAATTATATATATATGAAACTTCAAAAATTGTAGTTGAGGTTATTGCTTCATTTCATTTTGTAAATAACAACTTTAATCTTTCCAGGAATCATTTATCATAAAGAAAGGAAGAATATGAAAATAACATATTTTATCTTAATTATAAACTTTTTTTTTTTTTAAACATATTCATTCATCATCTTGCAATGCCATTACAGGGTACATTCATAGTAACTTCTGTTCTATTGCTTATTTCCAAAAAAAATGTTCAAAGTAAACAAGTTACAAGTTAACATTAATTTATTTTTTTATTTTATTTTATTATTATTTTTTTTGACATTACAGACTGAAGGGGAAATGAAAAGAACTCAATTTAGTAAAGGCTGCAAAGATAAACTTTATGGATGTATGCCAACAAATTCTTCTCTAGGAGCAACTATATTCCCATCTACTACTGTCTCACTCAGGTTTACCATTATAAATATAAGCAATTTCATCAAACAGATGGCACTAATAATCCAACTTGTGCCTATACCAGACAACCCTGAATATATGTACAGGCTGGGAGACTAGAGCTCGAAGAGCAGCTTTGCGGAAAGGGATCTGGGTTCTGGTTAATGGTGAATTGAACATGAGTCAGCAGTGTGCCCTGGCTGCCAGGAAGGCCAGGTGCATCCTGGGGTGCAACAAGTACAGCATTGTAACCAGATGAGGGAAGTGATTTTCCTGCTCTACTCTATGCTGGTGTGGCCTCACCTAAGGTACTAGTTTTCAGTGCCATAATATAAGAAGGACATAAAACTATTGGGGAGTGTCTAAAGGAGGGCTACTAAGATAGTGAAGGGTATCGAGAGGAAACTGTATGAGAAGCAGCTGAGGTCACTTATTTTGTTCAGCCTAAAGAAGAGACCAAGGGGTGACCTCATCCCCTTCCTCATGAAGAGGAGCAGAAGGCGGGGGTGCTGGTCTCTGCTTTGTGGTGCCCAGTGACAGGACCTGAGGGAATGATTGGAGCTGTGATAGGGGAGGTTCATGCTGGGTGTTAGGAAATGGTTCTTTTCTGAGATAGTGGTTGGTCACTGCAAGAGGTTCCACAGGGAAATGGTCACGGCTCTGAGCCTGTCAGAGATCAAGAAGCATTTGGATTATGCTCTGAGACATATGATTTATTTTTGTGTGGTTCTGTGTGGACGCAGGAGTTGGACTTGCTGATCCTTGTGGATCCCTTCTAACTCAAAATATACTATGACTCTGTGATTCTAAGTTGAATCTGTAATGCATAGTTAGAAGAATATCAATCCAGGTAATATATTTGTTTCTGTATAGCCTATGATCCAATGTGGTCTTCCTCCTCCTAAGATTCTGGACAACTTCCCCCTCCCCTACTACTTTCCAATTATCTTGTGGTTTACCTACACAAAGAGGTCAGTATTTCAAAAGCTTTACCAAACACAGTATTAAAGTGACTACCTATCCCTTTTAGGTTTTGTACTAAAGTTTTAATCTGAAGACAAAAAATAAGAACTTTCAAAATATATATGAGAAATAAATACTCTATCTAAAAAGCATATATAATATTATTCTTCTATACCACACAAAAAAAAAAAAAAAAAAAAAAGTGTAATTACTGATGTCATCAGTAAAATCTTAGTTTCAAAGTAAGTTATACTTCATTTGCCTTCTCTTTTGATAAAATAGGGATGAAAGATCCCTGATCTCCATTTACAAAGTGACATGGAGATTAAAGCTCCATAATGGAATTCCATGTGACAAAGTCCCAGACCCTTTATAATGAAACAACCTCAGATGGGAAACTATTCATAGGGATAAGTCATTAGAGGATGAACATGGACTGAACTCAGAACAAATAAATGCTGGTGCAACAAGCATATACAGCAGAGGGACAGGTCCAAGACTAACTAGATCAAACAACTGAGAAAATATTCAGGCATTGGAATATTATTTTTCTTTAGATAGATACATATAAAGAGAGAGCAATAGTAGTTGTATCAGACGTTTCTCATGTCTATCCTTTTTACCAAAATTACTGCAGCATATTTTTATTGTTAATATTCTAGATTAGAGGGAAGATTCTTGAAATAGTGGTTTATACAGAAAATACCAATGGAAAATTTTCAGTAGGAGTCTTAGCTGATACCGCTATAATAAATCAACAGAACAGTTTACTCAACACTTCATTTGCTGAAAAGGAGAATCAAGCACAGGCTTTTCCTCTTCCTGTCAGGGAGAATAAATATCCCATTTATTTCCTGGGCATTTCAAGAACTGCCAGACACCT
Organism: Aythya marila; assembly: GCF_965140915.1. Classification (NCBI taxonomy): domain Eukaryota; kingdom Metazoa; phylum Chordata; class Aves; order Anseriformes; family Anatidae; genus Aythya; species Aythya marila. The sequence goes on along the minus strand of NC_139042.1, from coordinate 46,351,672 downwards.
GTACTGTTTAGATCCAACATTAATCATTTCACCACCTGTGTTTCTCCTCATTTACAGATTCTTCCTCATTTTTGATACAATCACTATTGCCATTTCCTGCAACAACAGGGAGCAAGCAGTTGGCCTGATGGTATTCTGTTTCTCAAGTAATTAGCACAGCATTTGAACTTTTTTAATTATTTGTCTTTTATACTTTGGTCCATTCTTCTCATATCTCTGCTGATCTGTAGCTTAAACCAGAGATTATTTTTTTTCCCTATAAATTACTAATAAAAGGATCAGTAGGAATGTTGCTAAAGGAATTTTAATTAATATAGATTATCACTAGTGTGCTCTGTTATTTGTTTTTTTGTTTGTTTGTTTTGGGTTGGTTGGTTTGGGTTTTTGTCGTTGTTATTTGTATGTTTTTTTTCTTTGTTTGTTTGTTTGTTAGTTTTCCCTTAAGGCCATGCTCTGTTTGGTCTTAACAAAAATGTGTCTAATAAATAAAATTATTAGAAATAATGTCTGTTCTTGTAATCATTCTGTCAAGTGTTGGTTGGCAACAGTGAGGGAAATGTTCATGCAATTTGGATAGCTAACAAAGCATTGATTCAAGCCTCCACCCAGAGACATCAGATGATTAAGCTATACCTTGTGATACTCAGTTTTCTTGTATTGCAAACATAGGTCAGTTATACAAGCAAACAATATTTCATGGAGGAGAGTGAGGAAAAAAAAAAAAAAAAGTAGACAAAGTAACAGACCATATTTAATTCCTAAAATATAACTAACATTAACAGTCTTCTCCTTTGATGAGGCAGTTCTGAGGCCAGCTGTTCCTACTTTGACACTTGACTTACATATTGTGGTCGTCAATCTTGCAATGGTAGCCATGGATTTTGTGTTTTATGCTGCTCAGTCTTTGCTACCCATTCCCACGCTACAGCTTTTTTAGCATCTTCCATTTAGGCAGAGTACATGTAGTGTAGGGCACCAACAGTCCTGCATAGAAGAGATTCGCAAATACCTTTTCACGCTTCACAGTATATTCATGACTTCGTCAATCTCTCAACTTCCTTATTACTTCAGATTAAAACTTTTACACTCCAAATCTAAAAGATATTGTGTAGGACTAGAGACTACTAACTCAAGTTACAGATAGGAATAGTTAGTTGGTAGAGACTGGTATGCACTCTAATCTTCCTAAAACATTATTTTTAAACATTATTTTTGAAACATAACAAAAAATATGAACTTACCAATTGCCACATATCAACTATCTTGCTGTTATCTACTAAATGTCAAGAGAGAGATTATCTCTTTTCAGGCTTCCTTTTTTACTTTTGTTTTGTTTTATTTTGTTCTAAAGAAAAAACTTGATTAACTCTTAGGCTTCTGCTACTAGGCTGTCGTGGTTTAACCCGACCGGCAGCTAAACACCACGCAGCCGTTCGCTCACCCTCCCCCCTCCCTCTCTGGGACGGGGGAGAGAAATGGAAAGTGAAGCCCGTGAGTTGAGATAAAGACAGTTTAATAAGACAGGAAAAAAAATAACAAAAATAATAATAACAATAATAATAATGATGATACAATGGTGATAATACGAAAGTAATAATAGTATGTACAAACAAGTGATGCACAATGCAATTGCTCACCACCCGCTGACTGATGCCCAGCCTAACCCCGAGCAGTCCGGCCCCCTCCCCCCGGCTAGCCACCCCTATATATTGTTTAGCATGACGTCAGATGGTATGGAATACCCCTTTGGCTAGTTTGGGTCACCTGTCCTGGGTCTGTCCCCTCCCAGCTCTTACTGCACCCCCCAGCCTGCCCGTTGGCAGGACAGAGCAAAGGCTGAGATGTCCTTGGCTTAGTATAAGCACTGCTCTGCAACAATTAAAGCATCGGGGTGTTATCAGCACTCTTCTCATTCTAAGCCAAAACACAGCATTCCACCAGCTACTAGGAAGAAAATTAATTCTGTGCTAACTGAAACCAGGACATAGGCTTAAATAAGGCTGTGTCTGAATACAAATACCATATCTCAAATTGCAATTGTGAACAGTATAATCCATGAAAAGGTGCCGCAATGTGTTACATTTCACCAAGAGAAGAGGGAAGTATTTTTTCTATTCTGCAATAAATTAGATGACAGCTAAAAGTAAATGTTTGAAAGGGTAAGGGGAACAGCTGGAGTGCTTTTGTTCATCTGAATGTTACTAGAGCATGACAGCACTTCGGTTTAGTTCATCTAGGAACTTCAAAGAACATGCATAACCCTGGTACTTACACAGTAGAGTCTTAGTTTTCTAATTCCTCTAACCTATTTTTTTAATTCCATACTGAAGAAATTTAGGAGGTCCAATGAACTAGATTTTCTTTTATGTGTGTAAATAAATAAATAAATAAATAAAATTTTCTTAGTACCTTGCTCTCACAGATGGATGAAAGATGTAGGTCACTGTTGTGTTCATGAAGAGTCAGTGTATATCAAAGATGACTGTGTAAACAAAAATGGAATCTTTTAAAATGTCATAGTTGCCCATAATGATAGATGCTAATCAGAAAGCTGAAAAACAAAATCTATAGAGAGAGCAAAACTGACAGTACATCTGATTACCTCAGGTAGACCTAGAAGCAACCTAAGGCTGTTGATTTAAAATCTAAATATCTAAACATACATTGATTCTATCTCTAGACTCTATATCTAGAGTGCTCTTAATAAATACAAAGAGTCTAACTCTGGAAATCCATCAATGAAAAATTAGGTCTACAGCAGAACCAAAGAGGGGAAAAGTGGGGTATCTTATTCTGTCTCCCATGCATTGGGGTATTCTCAGGAAAGGAAAAAAAAAAATAGAAAGTGGAGAATTGAAAGTTCCAGGAGGAGTAAAAAGAGGATGGCTTAGCTTTCCTGTGACTCTCTTCTTCATTTGTACATTTTTACACCATCAGACTTATTGAAATGTCTTGAATTTAGTTCATGAGTGGGAGTTACTAGCAATTGCCCATTCACTAATCATAAGAATCAGCCTAACAAATCCTGAGTGCTTTCTTATACATTTTCTATGTATTCCTTCCCAACTCCCATGTTTTTTTTTTTTTTTTTTGCTTTTTTTTTTTTTTTTTTTTTTGCTTTTCACCATCTTGTGAGATTCTACTGCAAAATGAAGTGAAATGACACAGGCAGTTCTTACTCAGACCCAGAAATATCAGCCATATCATAGAACCATAGAATCATTAAAGTTAGAAAAGACCTTCAAGACCATCTGGTCCAACCATCACCAATGTCATCATATCACAAATTGGAGAAATGAACCAGGAATCAGCTGATGTACCTGGCAGACCACAGGCTGTCAGCAACTGTTTTATATCAGCAACTGTTTTATATCAGTGATATTTTCCTTACTCATAACATCCTCCATTTCATTTCAGCTTTGTCTATGTATATTGCATAAGAAAGAAATGAAGGAAAGAGAGGGAGAGAGAAAGAAAGCAAGCAACAAAGAAAGAAAGAAAGAGAGAGAGAGAGAAATAAAAGAGAGAAAAAAGAGAGAAAGAGAGAAAAGAGAGAGATAAATCCCTTCCCTTCCCTTCCCTTCCCTTCCCTTCCCTTCCCTTCCCTTCCCTTCCCTTCCCTTCCCTTGTTATGGTTTTCTAGTAGTTTATTTATTTATTATTTATTTATTTGTGTAACATAGTGGATGATTATCCAAATGTTATTAATGCGCATTTTTAGTGTACATTTTTTTTTACATTTTTTATTAATGTACATTTTTTCATGTTGCTCTGTAAGATATATTCAAAAGCACAAAACTTAAATATTTGTTTAATTTTGAGTTACTGCAAGTTGACGTATTTGACCCTTTGTCTTTCCGAAAGTATTTTCTCCCTTAAATAAACACAACACCTTTTAATCTCATAAGTATGTTGATCACTGAGAGAATGTCTGACCCAGGCTTTATCCAATTCATCACTTTCGAGGCAAAAAGATCACAGTTAACCTCTAGTCTGACTGCCTCTATTTAATTGCTTGGTTTCACATTCCAGAAGTAGCTTATTGCCCAGCTTTTGCTTCATCCTCAGCTCTCCTGGGAATTACCTGACTTTTCTTCCTCAACAAGTTTTCAAAGGATTTTGGTAACCTCAGGTCTTCACACATTACTTATCTGTTCACCCAGCTATAAGATGAACAAAGTCACAGTGCAACCATTGGTTCATTCTTCCTGTGTCTTACAAAATCTTTAACCCTTATGCATGATTTTGTATGCGTATCTACTGATATTTCTTTTTGTTCATTCTTGAAGAAAAACAGATCACTTAATTGTAATGTCCATTGCTGTCACTGTTAGTATCATCCAGTCTTTGCTCCATGTCCTGTCCGTTTTTGGGAAAGTTTTATGTGGTGAACTTAACTGTTAAAAACTCAAGAAAGTTATCTAGATTTCCTTTGAGATAATTAGAATGAAGGTATCTCCTATGAATACAGTGCCCTAGATTGTTGGAGTGTTACCGTGCTTATATTTTCTTCTGTTCACCATAACAGCTAGCACGGACTGAAATAGTCACCTTCTGGAAGGCAGAAATGGAAGAGACAGACCATAGATTTTCATTCTATAAATTTCCTCTCATAAAATTTCTTGTGAATTAGCTTATCTTCATGAGAGCAAATTCTGTAGTTTTAAAAAGTTTATACTTTTTGTTGCTGCTATTCGTTGTTGCTGTTAAAATCTTGAGGAAAGCCTATTCATAATAAATATACTTCTTACATTTTTCTAGAAAACATTTAACTGCAAGTATAAAGACTATCAGACATATAGTCTTACTACCTAGTTTTAATGAAAAGATATTGCATTTACGATTTAAATAATTGCATGTTGAAAACATTCTGATATTCCACTTCATTGTTTCTTCCTCAAATAAATGTGTTCTTGATTAAAAAGATTTTTATTGAAAAAAAAAAAAAAAAAAAAAAGTAGGATATCATAGAATCATAGAATGGCTTGACTGTGAAGGGACCTTAAAGATCCACCCCGCCGCCATGGACAGGGATGCCACCCACTAAACCATGTTGTCCAGGGCCTTATCCAATCTGGTCTTGAACACCTCCAGGGATGGGGCATCCACAACCTCACTGGGCAACCTGTTCCAGTGCCTCACCACCCTCTGAGTGAAAAATTTCCTTCTAACCTCTAATCTAAATGTCTATGAAGATAGGCTGAGGGAATTGGGGTTTTTCAGCCTGGAGAAGAGAAGCCTCTGGGGAGACCTTATAGTGCACTTCCAATACCTACAGGGTGCCTACAGAAATGCTGGGAAGGGACTCTTTGTAAGGGAGTGAAGTGATGGGACAAGGGGTAATGGCTTTAAAGTAAAAGAGGGTAGGTTTTGGTTATATATAAGGACAGTCTTTACTCTGAGGGTAGTGAGGCACTGGAACAGGTTGCCCAGAGAAGCTGTGGACATCCCAGCCCTGGACCATGAGAAAATTTTTCAATGAGTTACTGAAAAAAAGTTTACCATATAAAGAATATTATCATCTCCTGTATTTAAACAGGAAGTAAAGGATACTCTGCATTGTTCATGAAAACTGTTTAAGCTAAAACATAAGAAGGCAATACTACAGATTTTTTAAAAATATATAACAATTTCCATTAATGTAATCTGTTCTCTCAGTTTCTCATTCTGATGATTTTCTGATTTTTTTTTTAATTATATTAAAAAAGACGTGATTTGTTTTGTTTTGTTTTTGATCTAACATTCTTACATTCCTTAATTCATATGACAATTTAATTATTAAAACTTCAGTTGAGTTTAAAAAAAATAAATAAAGATAAAAAACAAAATATCCATTCCATCACTCAGAAGGCAATGTTAAATTTCCCCCCAAATGTAGCTTTTTCTAGGTTCAGTTTTCACTCTGCTAGTAGTTTCTACTGATTATCATGAAATTTTGTGAAATAGCTGCTACAAGCACTTGCAGGAACCTACATCTGTTTTCAGCAGTAGTAGAGGTCTCAGGTTTTTCTAAGCTCATGATCAGTTTTTAGAGGTGCTTTGTTTAGCTCAATGTCATTCCTGACAGTCTTGTCACTGCGGTTCCAGCTGAACCAAACTTGAAGGTGACTTTTGCTGCTCTGACGTCTGCTTTTCACCCCTTGCAAAATGTCATCCATACATACCCTGTTTAAAATCTACCACCAAACAATTATCCTTACATACACCATTTAAAATCTTCCACTGTGTCCTACTTGATACATATTTCTGTCTAAAACTCTGCTACTGAAAGTATTCTGTTTAACCCAGATTGTCTTAGAAATGAAAAGTTTGAGGTGTACAGTTAAAATAGCAGGTGTCAGTGGACAGTGATTAATAACTGAGTGCAAGTGGAGGTCAAAACTATTTCATTCTGGCACAGCAGCAGCCACAGAAATATAACTGATTGCAGTCTAAATCTGCAATGAAACAGATCCAAATTAGTTTGTTTATTTTTTCCAGAACTGGGAAACACAAAAGGGATGCTAAACACCAGGAGTCCAGACACCTCAAAGCTTGCTTTATAAAATATCTGCAATGATCTATTTCAGTAAAGCCATGGAAACAATAACACCAAAATCATGGGCGTGTCTTGCTCAAAGCTGAAAGCTCAAATTAGAAACCAAATATAAAAAATCATAATAAATACGCACTGAAAAATTATGAACACATTCCTGACTATGAAAGTAGAAATTCAGTATAATAATATTTAAAAAAAAAAACTTACTCTAGGCAGATTAAAGAGAGGAAATAAAACTGAAACATTTTTATCAATTTATTCCATTTACAATCTCATTTCTATGGAAGAATGGCTCTGAAAAGCCCTGTCCCTCTCTCATAATTGAGCTTATTGCTGTACAAAGACAAGAGTAGGTAGGAATACCACTGCAGTGAAATTCTCCAAATTCTGTAGTCCAGCTTGCTTCTGTCCTGGACTAATCACTTACACTGCTCTCTGATGCTCTCTGAATGGTTAATTCCTTTTTAATCAGACAAGCAAAATACAAACGGGAGATTTTTTTTTTTTTCCTTTTTTTCTGTTATCTAAGTTGTTATGGTTTTTGTTACTGAGTATAAGATTGTCTACTACAGAAATCACTGAGGAGTGATAAATTTGTAAGATTAAATGAAGAAAGATGGATGGTTTAGAGATGGTTTATATGGATGGAAAAGAGACCCTATAATAGAAATGTATAATTATAATTAGAAATAGAAATACATAATATAATTAAAATCTAGTGACATTACAGTGGAAATGCTCATCACTTTCAATCCTTCCATATTCAGGTATTGAAGCTGTTCCTATAGACTAAAACAGGTAACATTTATGGATGTAAATAGCCTTTTCTCTCTCAATAGTGGGAGGCAGTTAGTCTGTGTTCTTTCAGATATCTTTAGTCCCTGAATACCATGGGATACTCCTGTATTTTTTCAAATGTGCATGGAAGGCTATGAGAAAATAAACCTCTTTCAGAATCTTCATATTGGTATGCAAGTGTAAATTCTTTATGTAAAAATAAACGATTTGTACGTTTTGTTTGTTTGTTGTTGTTGTTGTTTGTTTGTTTGTTTGTTTGTTTTCAGAAGGGGACATTCTTTTTTTTCGACCTCTAGTAGCACAGTTTCCCTGGAACAAAACCAATGCTCTTTTTACAGAATTAGAGGTAAAAATCAAATTCAGAATGATGCTTGTTTCAGACAATAAAAACTTCCACTGAAAAAGACCTTTAATTTAATTGTTGACAGAAACAATTTTTCAACTCACTGTTCCTTTTTAGTAGCCATTGTATTCCATTTGTGGAAAATAAATATTTAATTTTTCAATATCATAGAATCATAGAATCATTCAGGTTGAAAAACACCTCCAAGATCATCTGGTCCAAAAAATCACCCTACTACCAATGTAACACACTAAACCATGTCCATTAAGCACCAGGTGCAACTTTTCCTTGAACCTTAAACATCCCGGGGATGGTGATGACACCACTTCCCTGGGCAAACCATTCTAATGCCTGACTGCTCTTTCTGAGAAGAAATGTCACCTAATTTCTAATCTAAACCTCTCCTGGCACAACTTGAGGCCATTCCCTCTAGTTCAATCACCAGTTACCTGAGAGATGAGGCCAACCCCCAGCTCCCCACTACTTCCTTTCAGGTAGTTGTAGAGAGCAATAACATTTCCCGAGCCTCCTCTTCTCCAGGCTAAACAACCCCATTCCCTCAGGCACTCCTCAAAGGATTTTCCAGGTCCTTCATCAGCTTCATAGCCCTTCTCTGGACAGGTTCCAGGGCCTCAATGTCCTTATGCCATATTGTGTTTTCAAATTATATTATCATTGGTTTTCATCCAGAAGCTAAAATAATGGTGGAAAACTTTCTTTCCTATTTCTGCTTGGGGTTCAGTATATTCTTTCTCTTCCTTTACACTTGGCAGAAAGCAATTTCATTTATATACTTCAAAAGTAACAGAGGGGAAAAAATAAAAATTGATAGTTTTATCTTTCTCCTATTTATTCTTGACTCCTTTCTTGCTTCCAAATAAATAAATAAATAAAATAAAATACTCTGGATATAAGGGAAATGGAATCTATTCAAAGATTACTTAGGTTTCAAACTTTATTTAAAGTAGAGGCTAGCTTCCCAGCTACCAAGGAAAAACAGTTTAGCATTTAAAGTAAAGAAAAGATGACAGACGTGCTTAAAACAAACTGAGATTAGATATATCATAGAATCATAGAATCATAGAATATCCTGAGTTGGAAGGGACCCTTAAGGATCATCAAGTCCAACTCTCGACACCGCACGGGTCTACCCAAAAGTTCAGACCATGTGCCTAAGTTCACAGTCCAATCTCTTCTTAAATTCAGACAGGCTCGGTGCAGTGACCACTTCCCTGGGGAGCCTGTTCCAGTGTGCAACCACCCTCTCTGTGAAGAACCCCCTCCTGACGTCCAGCCTAAATTTCCCCTGCCTCAGCTTAACCCCGTTCCCGCGGGTCCTGTCACTAGTGTTAATGGAGAAAAGGTCTCCTGCCTCTTGACAACCCCTTACGAGGAAGTTGTAGACTGCGATGAGGTCTCCCCTCAGCCTCCTCTTCTCCAGGCTGAACAGGCCCAGTGACCTCAGCCGTTCCTCGTACGTCTTCCCCTCAAGGCCTTTCACCATCTTCGTAGCCCTCCTCTGGACACTTTCCAACAGTTTCATGTCCTTTTTATACTGTGGTGCCCAGAACTGCACACAGTACTCGAGGTGAGGCCGCACCAGCGCAGAGTAGAGCGGGACAATCACCTCCCTTGACCTACTAGCGATGCCGTTCTTGATGCACCCCAGGATACGATTGGCCCTCCTGGCTGCCAGGGCACACTGCTGGCTCATATTCAACTTGCTGTCTATCACGACCCCCAGATCCCTCTCTTCTAGGCTGCTCTCCAGCGTCTCATCGCCCAGTCTGTACATGCAGCCAGGGTTTCCCCGTCCCAGGTGCAGGACCCGGCACTTGCTCTTATTGAACTTCATGCGGTTGGTGATCGCCCAGCTCTCCAACCTGTCCAGATCCCTCTGCAAGGCCTTTACGCCCTCATTTGAGTCCACAACTCCTCCAAGTTTGGTGTAATCAGCAAACTTGCTCAAAATACCCTCTATTCCTACATCCAGATCATTTATAAAAATATTGAAAAGTACCGGTCCTAAAATGGAGCCTTGAGGGACCCCACTGGTGACCGCCCGCCAGCCTGACGCAGCTCCATTTACCATAACCCTTTGGGCCCTGCCCGTTAGCCAATTGCTCACCCATCGTATGATGTTTTTATTTAGCTGTATGGTGGACATTTTGTCCAGTAGGATCCTATGGGAAACCGTGTCAAAAGCCTTGCTGAAGTCCAAAAAAATCACATCAGCTGGTTTCCCTTGGTCCACCATACGGGTGATCTTATCATAAAAGGAAATCAGGTTAGTTAGGCAGGACCTACCCTTCACAAACCCATGCTGGCTGGGACCAATGACTGCTTTGTCCCCCAGGTGCACCTCAATGAGTCCGAGAACCAACTTCTCCATGATTTTACCAGGCACTGACGTGAGACTGACAGGCCTGTAATTGCTAGGGTCTTCTTTCTGACCCTTCTTGAAAATCGGCACAACATTTGCCAGCTTCCAGTCTACAGGGACCTCTCCAAATTCCCAGGATCGTTGAAAAATAATTGATAGAGGTTCCGCGATGACATCCGCCAGCTCTTTCAGCACCCGGGGATGAATCCCATCCGGACCCATGGACTTGTAGGGATCCAGGTGGAGTAGCAAATCCCGCACACGTTCAGGGTCAGTTGGGAGTTTGTCATCCCCACCGTCCCGGTCCTCCAGCTCAGGGCACCCTGGGTCCCGAAGCCCATCATCGGCATTGAAGACAGAGGCAAAGAAGGCGTTAAGCGTCTCTGCTTTGCCTACGTCATCGTCTGTGAGGAGACCTTCCCTATCAAGGAGCGGCCCTATGTTTTCTTTAGTTCTCCTTTTTCCATTTACATATCTAAAAAAACCCTTTTTATTTTCTCTCACAGACACAGCCAGCTTCAACTCTAGCTGTGCTTTGGCCACTCGAACTTTCTCCCTACAAACACGAACAGCATCCCTGTATTCTTTCCATGACGCCTGGCCCTCCTTCCAGTAGCGAAACACTCTCTGTTTCCGCCTAATCTCCATTAGAATGTTCCTGGTCAGCCACGCCGGCCTCCTGCCCCGCCTGCCTGACTTGCGATATTTTGGAATTGCCTGATCTTGTGCTTCTAGGAGGCATCGCTTAAAGAGTGACCAGCACTGGTGGACATCGAGGCCTTCAAGAGCAGTTTCCCAGGGGACCTTACTGACTAGTTCCCTGAGCAGCCTGAAGTCCGCTTTCCCCATATCTAGGGATGAGGTTTTGGTGGCACTTTTCCTTCTGTCACCATAAATTTTGAACTCAACCACTTCATGGTCGCTATGACCGAGGCGGCCACCAATCACCACATCTCCCACCAGACCCTCTCTGTTTTCTAGCAACAGGTCTAGGAGGGCACCTTTCCTAGTTGGCTCCGTTAGCACCTGCACCAAGAAGTTATCATCTAGGTGCTTCATGAACCTCCTGGACTTGCTCGTGTCAGCCGTGTGGCACTCCCAGTTAACGTCCGGCAAGTTGAAGTCCCCCATAAGGACAAGGGGAGTTAATCTCGAGGCCTCTCTTAGTTCTGTAAAGAATAATTTATCGGTGCTATCATCCTGGCCAGGCGGTCTGTAATAGACTCCCACAACTACATCCCCTTTATTCGTTCGTCCCTTGATCCTTACCCAGAGGCTCTCAACTTTGCCATCGCCGACCTGAAGTTCCACACAGTCCAGCCCCTGCTTCACATACATCGCCACCCCACCACCTCGCCTACCCTGCCTGTCCCTCCTGAAGAGCCTGTAACCATCTATCGCAACACCCCAGTCACAGGACTCATCCCACCAGGTTTCGCTTATGCCGATGATGTCGTAGTTGCGGGACTGGGCCAGGACTTCTAGCTCATCTATTTTATTCCTCATACTGCGTGCGTTTGTGTAAAAGCACTTCAGGTGCGTCTCCTTACACTCAGCACCTTGTGGATCTGACCAAAGGACCCCACTGGCACACAGCCCCTCTGATTCTAGCGTACCATCCCTTAGGTCTTCACCGGCTCGCCTGGTTTTAGCCCCTTCCCCCTTTGACTCTAGTTTAAAGCCCTATCTATCAGCCCTGCCAACTCCTGACCTAAGATCCTTACCCCTCTCCGAGAGAGGCGCATCCCATCCGGTGCCATCAGGCCCGGTGTAGCGTAGACCTTCCCATGATCAAAGAAACCGAAATTCTGCCGGTCACACCAGTCTCGAAGCCACGAGTTTATGCGAACAGTACGTCTTTCAGCTTCGATCCCCCCTATCGGAAGGACAGAGGCAAACACCACCTGCGCCCCTGATCCTCTAAGTAGTCGCCCCAAATCCCTAAAGTCTCTTTTGATCGCCTTCGGACTTCTCGTTGCTACTTCATCGCTACCAGCCTGAAAGACCAGTAGCGGGTAGTAGTCAGTGGGCCGTACCAGGCGCTTGACTTTCTTGGCAAAGTCTCTCACCCGAGCCCCAGGGAGGCAACAGACTTCTCTGCGGGTTGGGTCCGGTCGGCATATCGGTCCCTCTGTCCCTTTCAGGAGGGAGCCCCCCATAACAATAGCCCTTCTTTCTTTTTTGAAGGATGATGTGGCAATGCGACGTGTAGGTCGCATTGTCTTAGGCGCCCCCTCCAACTGGGACGGGTGTTTGTCTACTTTGTCATTTAGATTGTCTTGCTCTAGTCCTTCATATCGATTATTTAAGGGTAGATGAGAAGGTGAGGTGGGCAGAGAGAGGGCTCGCCTACCACCCCGAATAGGCACCTGCCTCCATTCCCCCCCTTGATCTAGGTCTCCTCCCGCTGCCTGGCCGGAGGAGGGAACCTCCGTCTTCTGCGTAACAGGAGACGCCTGTGCCGTGGCAGTCTCGTGAACCTGCCTCAGAGAGGGTAGAGCGCACCTCCACCAGTCAATTTCCCTCTCTGATTCCCTGATGCTCCTGAGCCTGTTCACCTCCTCCCGGAGCTCCGCTACCTGGCCGAGCAGTTCTTCAACCTGGGCACACCTCCCACAGGCATACCCACCACTGCTGTCGGAGACCGACAGAAGGCTGGGGCACACTCTGCAGCCCAGGACCTGGACGGCTGCGTGTTTCCCCGAGCCCTCCGTCTGAGTAGCCACACTGGTGACCGTGGCTGGAGATGCCTCACGAGATGCGGAGGCCACGGTTTTCTGCCTGGTCGATACCATGGTCAGGTTCTACACAAACAGGTTACAAGCACCGAAGGGAGAGGCAGCTGCAAAAGAGCGACGATGAGCCCCCCGCTCGCCCTGCCCGCGCGAACTGCCACGCCCTGTTTGCCCGTCCTGTTCGCCGCGCTCCTGGTCGCTCGCGCTCCCTAGGGGCAGCTTTTAACAGCCTGGGAGGGGGCGCTGCTGGCTCCGCCCTCGCCTCGTCAGCCTCCCTCGCGAGGACAGCCGGGTCCCGGCGGCTCCCCCGAGTGGCCTCGATGCCGGACAAAAAGCCCTGCCCGCCTCGGTCCCCTGCTCCGCTGCAGAACACGTCTGCCCCGGAGCCGATCGCCTCAGCAAATGGCTCTAAAACGGTGGCAACGCCTGATTTAAATAGCCCGCCACTGACGTTGCTGGCTCCGCCCTCGCCTCGTCAGCCTCCCTCGCGAGGACAGCCGGGTCCCGGCGGCTCCCCCGAGTGGCCTCGATGCCGGACAAAAAGCCCTGCCCGCCTCGGTCCCCTGCTCCGCTGCAGAACACGTCTGCCCCGGAGCCGATCGCCTCAGCAAAATGGTTTAATATGGTTTACTTTGAGTTCGTCATACATCATATCTATAATATAGCCAAGATTTAGATCTCATTGGTGGAGATCATAGTAAATCTAGACACACACATGTATTTATACGGAGAGTTTGAATGGACCGTTCCTTTCTTATTTTTTTTTTCTCGTTGTTGGTTACAGTTTCATTTCTTGAGAAAAATAATAATAATAATTAATTAATAAAGACATAGAGGTTCGGTCCTTTTCCTTTTTTTCTTTAAATAATGAAAAAATCTGGCTACAATTGATGGTTTATGTTCCTCAGATTTCAAAATTCATCTTGCGATAGGCTATGACTGCAATTATTTCAATAAATAATTTTTAATCTAAAATATAAATTTATCAAATTGAAATATTTTTAAGAAGCTGGTACTAGAACCTTCCACAAGTATGACACAGACAGTATTTCTATTCAAAGAAAATGAGAGGAAATAGTATCCTCAGCATTTGAAATAGATTGTAAGGGATTAAAATAAATAAATAAATAATAAAGTTCAAATAGACAGCTTCTTGGATGAGAAGCCAACCTCTTTTTACCCAGGTAAGTGTGCTAGGCTGCCTTATAGCTCTGTTTGTTTTGCTGTTGTTGTTTTTTCAAACCTTGAAAGTTGTGAGATCCATCTTGATACACAGCAGGAAACACTTGCAGGATGCCAAAAAAAAAAAAAAAAATCTTTTTCTTGCCCAGTTCTTCTTGTGTCTTTTTGAGACAATAGATTTTTTCAGGATATAGGAACACAGTCCTTTTTAAAGTCAGATTCATTTACAATATCTTGGTCTCATCATTCCAAAGCAGTAGTCAAGACATAAAAAATGGTTTGAAAAAATGTAAATGTTATGACATTTACAAATGTCAACAGGAGTTTAATTCAAAGAATGGACAAAGGCTAGGTTAGCTCTTGTTTTATCTGAGTTGATTCACTCATTTTTAGTTGAAATAGCCATAATCCCTGAAAATGCTATGCTGTCTCACATCAACTTAAAATAATAATAATTGTTTGAACTTCTTAACATTATTAGAAATTCTTGGAAAGCTATGGAAAGCTATTTCTGGAGTTACTCGAAAGCCAATACTGCAAAATCTTTATCGAACATGCATTCAGTGTGTTATAAATGGTAGAAGGAGCACCTAATATATTTATTTATTTATTTTATGTACAAGGTCAGTAGTATCACCACACAGCATAGAGTAAATAATTCATACTAGCTGTCTACCTCATTACAATCTCCTCTTTTATATAGTAAAATAATAAATTAGAAATACATGTGTGTGTACATATATATATGTATATATAATTTTTGAGACATGCAATTTAAACTGAAGAACCTTGAAGTATCTTGGGTTGAAATACATTTCCTAGCTGAAGCTTGGGTTCATTTCAAGAAGCTAAAGGGAAAACCAGCCAGCTTATCCTTTCCCTTCTCTATACATGGAATGTTTTGCAATATATGAAAATCCTATTATAGAATGTATGACAGTGTATTCCCAGAAGTAACACTTACAAATATGTATATTTGTAACACAAGTATGTAGCACAAGTACAAATATACATATACACATTATACACATATACACATACCTCCAAAGCTTAGAAACTACGTATCAATTAGATTAAAAAAAAAAAAAAATGTAAATTAGTGGAAAAGTAGGACAGACCTTGTATTATGAAACGGGCCACTAGCGAATTAAGAAACTGGGAAAATAACTCTTCCTCAAATGTCAGATAATTATCTGAGGTAGGCCACCATTTACCCTGTTCTGATTTTGCCTAAAATACATTAGTGTGAGCATCATTAGTGATAGCAAATATCTGATAATGCCTATATTATTCCAATATATGTTAAGGCTTATAAGTCTTCAGCCTTCCAAATGTTTGAAATGTTTTCCCAGAAACTCATCAGTGTCACTTTATTCACTATCTGGTTATACAATACACGTTTAAGGAAAGCAAACAAGTAATTAAATCCACAAATCAGTGCACGCATTAAGTCCAGTTTCTTTTAATACTCCCAGTTTGGTTTTGAATAGCTTTAACTACAGTTACCAGCTGCTACCTTCATGGATTGTACAAATTTTTGTAGGATAAGCAGCAGTTTCATGACAAAATTTGCATAGCAGTTAACATTATTTATATTGTCAAAAACAAGAAGCTGGGTACCATTTCTGCCAGCATTCTTGCAGTTTTCATCTGCTATATTGGCTCAGTTTCAGTTAATCCTTTTATTTTAGCCAGGTTCTACAGGGGTGCAATTTGGAAAACAAGGAAGTAAACAGAGATGAACATGCTTCTCTGGTTAAAGGAGTCTTCCTGCTGGTCCAGTTAGGAAACAAGAGATTAAATTTTAGAAAAGTTCAAAGAGTGTATTGGCGAGGGTTTGGTAGCAGGGGGGCCTGCAGGAGTGACCTCTGTGAGGAGAGCCCAGCAGCTGCTCCATGTCAGATCAGAGCCAGCTCCATTTGGCTCCAGAAGAGACCTGCTGCTGGCCAAAGTTGAGCCAGTGAGCAATGCTGGTTGGGCCTCTGGGAAAGCAGATTGGAAAAAACAAACAAACAAACAAACAAACAAAAACCTGCTGTGCAACAGCAGCTGGGAGAGGGAGGCGTGAGAACCAGTCCTGAAGACCCCCAGGTCAGTGCAGCAGGAGTGCAGGAGGTGCTCCAGCCATGGAGCAGAGGTTCCCCTGTTGTCTGTGCAGAGGCCCCTGGTGGAGCAGGCTGTCTCCCTGCAGCCCATGGGTGCCACGGTGAAGCAGATTGTTGTCCTGTGGGAGGGACCCCCAGTTGGAGCAGGGGCTGAGAGTGACTGTGAAGGAGTGGTGGAGATGACACATTAGGGACTGACTGCAGCCCCCATTCCCTGTTCCCCTGCACTGCTTGGGGGAGGAGGTAAAAGAGGGTGGGTGGGGGGAAGGTGTGTTTAGTTTATTTCCTTTGTTTCTCACTGCTCTATCTTGTTAGTAATAGGTAATAAATTATATTAATCTCCCTGTGCTGATTCTGTTTTGCTAGTGACAATAACTGTTGAGTGATTTTCCTGTCCTTGTCTCAACCCTTGAGACCTTTGCATTGTATTTTCTTCCCCTTTTCTTCTGAGGAGGGAGATTGAGAGAGTGTAGTGAAGCTCAGCAAGCTTTGTGGTGAAGGTCCAGCAAGGTAAAACCACCACAGTTGTACATAGTATTTTTCTCAGCTAAACTGGAATGATTTGTCCATTTTCTTTTTACGAATTAGCATTATTTTATTGGTGAATCTGGCATAGAAAGTTTATTTATGTCCTGCCCAGTCTGGGGCATGGTGAAGGGAGGAGTTCATTGCAATGTTAAACACTATGGCCTGGTCCAAAAGGACAAGGATAGGGATAGGCCTTTAAACCAGTATAATCCATGATTTCAGTTGCATGTTATAGGAAGTACTGTAGTAGGAAGCCCTTGCTTCTAGCCAGGCCAAAGGCAAGTGGAGGAGTTCATAGAATCATAGAGTCATAGAATAGCTCGTGTTGGAAGGGACCTCAAAGATCATCTAGTTCCAATACCTCTGCCATAGGCAGGGATGCCACCCACTAGATCAGGTTGCTCAGGGCCTTATCTAACCTGGTCTTGAACACCTCCATGGATGGGGCATCCGCAACCTCACTTGCCAACCTGTTCCAGTGCCTCACCACCCTGAGTGAAAAATTTCCTAACCTCTAATCTAAATCTTTTAACATAAAACCATTCCCTCTTGTCCTGTCAATATCTGATTGAGCAAAGAGTTGATCTTCATATTTTTCATAAGTCCCCTTCAAGTACTGAAAAGTTGCAATAAGGTCACCATGGAGCCTTCTCTTCTCCAGGCTGAACGCTCCCAGCTCTCTCAGCCTATCTTCATAGGAGAGGAGCTTCAGCCCCTTGATCATCTTTGTGGCCCTCCACTGTACCCACTTGAACAGTTCCATATCCTTCTTGTGCTGGGGACTCCAGACCTGGAGTTCATTTATTAACAGCAAAAAGAAGGACCAGAGATAACCTTGGTCTGTTACTTGGTGAGGCCACAGCACAGAGGGTCATAAATAAAGCAAAGGCATGTAATGCCTTCTTCATCTCTATCTTTAACACTGATGATGGTGCCTGGAACCATGATGGTGCCTGGAACCATGATGGCACCTGATGGTGCCTGGCCCAAGAAGGACTGAGACTGCAGGAACGATAAATTCCAAGCCAACCCCTAACTTGTGTAGGATTTGCTGCTCTATCTGGACACACATAAGTCTATGGGGCCTGATGGGATTCATTCCAGGGTACTCAAAGAGCTGACTGATGTCATCACGTGACATCTCTCATGTTTTTCAATGGTTTGGAGAATCTGGAGATGTCACAGTCAACTGGATATTGGCAAACATTATCCAATTTTCAAGAAGGGCAAGAAAGAATACCCTGGTAATTACAAGCCTGCCAGCTTCACTTCAGTGCCTGTTAAAATTTTTACAGAATCACAGAATCATCTAGGTTGGAAGACAACTCCAAGATCACCTAGTCCAATTTTGAGGACTAGATTGATGACAAGATCACCTAGTCCAATTTTGATCACCTAGTCCTATTTTGGAGAAATTATCCTGGGAGTTATTGAAAAACACTGGAAAGACAATGGAGTCATTGCTCACAGTCAACACAGAGTCAACAGGGGAAAGTCCTGCTTGACTAACTTGCTTTTTTGCTTGCTTTTATTTTTTTTGTTTTTTATTTTTTTTGACAAGATTGCCACAACTAGTTGACTAAAGGAAGCCAACATATGTAATCTTTTGGATTTCAGCAAAGCTTTTGATATTCTCTCACACTAATCCTTCTAGACAAAATGTCTAGCATACAGCTAACAATTGGCTGCAAGGTTGGGCTCAAAGGGTTGTAGGCTGCTGGCTAGTCACTAGTGGGGAA
Organism: Aythya marila; assembly: GCF_965140915.1. Classification (NCBI taxonomy): domain Eukaryota; kingdom Metazoa; phylum Chordata; class Aves; order Anseriformes; family Anatidae; genus Aythya; species Aythya marila. The sequence continues at coordinate 46,333,321 of NC_139042.1, read as the reverse complement.
CTCCAGAGCTCTGTTTTAGGGCCAGTTCTCTTTAATGATTTTTTCTAAATGATCTAGATGCAGGACTCGAGTGCACACTGAGTAAGATTGAAGATTATACTAAATTAGGAGGAATTGTTGACTTCCTCAAGGGCAGAGAGGCCTTACAAAGAAATCTTGAAAAATTAGAGTGGTGGGCAATCAATAACTGCATGAAATTTAATGAGACCAAGTCACAGGATTCTGTGACTGGGACACAGTAATCATGGATATGCATACAGTATGAAGTACACGAGGTCGGAGAGAAGCCCTTATGAAAAGTATCTGGGAGTATTCTCCATTGGTAAATTGACTATGAATCAACAGTCTGTCATGGCAGCCCAAAGGGCCAACCGTATTTTGTGGTGCATCTAGCACAGCATGGTTGGCCAGTCAAGGGAAATGATTGTCTCTACTCTGAACTGGTGCAACATCACATCGGGTACTGTGTGCAGTTTTGGGCACAATAGTATATAAAGGACATTATCAGAGAGTATCCAAAGGAAAGCAATGAAAATGGTGAAGTGTCTAGAGGTCAAGATGCATGAGGAGCAGCTGAAATCACTTGTTTTGTTCAGCTTTGAAAATATAGACTAAGGGAGCAACCTTATCATGGCCCACAGTTTCATCATGGACAGGAGCTGAGGGGCAGGCGCTGATCTCTTCTCTCTGGTGACCTAAGGGAATGGCATGAAGTGGCACTGGGGAGATTCAGGTTGGATATTAGGAAAAAGGTTCTTTACAGAGAGGATGGTCAGGCACTGGAAAAGGATCCCCAAGAAAGTGGATACAGCAGCAAAACTGCTAGAGTTCAAGAAGCTTTTGGACAACACTCTTAGACATATGGTTTAATTTTTAGGTAGTACTGTGCAAAGACAGGAGTTGTACTTGATGACCCTTGTAGGTCCCTTTCAGTTCAGGATAAACTATGATTCTATGATTCCATGATCTCCACACTTGACAAGCTAACAAACTTACATTTTAAAATTTGTATTCATATTACTTACAAAAGTATGTATTTAAAAATCATTTAAATCATAGCTCAGATATGGAATTGGAGATAAAACATTTTAGTATTTGTTTTCTTATATGACATTCTATGATTTGTATGTGTTTTTATACTCATTAACTGAAAAAAAAAAAAGACAGGGCAAGAAGACATTTTAACAGAATATAAACAGGAGTTTATTAACTCAGAAGAGCACCAAGAAAATTTTTTATTTGTTCCAAAACTTTCTATGAACCTGTGATTTTGTATAAATAAGAAAGACCCTGGGACTTTAAGATATACTTTAAAAGCATGTTTCTCCAAGGAAAGACAAAATTAGAATTAAGAGCATAGATAGATAAATGAGATGTATTTTCCTCCAAACAGAGTAGAAGAAAGAATATATTATTGTTACATAATAGTTAGAGGGAAGTTTATTCACTTTTAGTATTCAGACAAACAAGATTTGAAAGAGGTTGCATGTTTTGGATAAACATTTTTTCAAATAATTTTAGTTTCTTAATTTCTTTGGGGATTATATCAGCTAACATTCCATTCAGTACATCCAAAAGACAACTTGATTAACTGCAGTTGTGTGAAGCAGATTTGTCTTAGCACCAATTTGCTGTCAACCTGTCTGCCATTTCCATAAATTATGTAAGCAATTGTACAAAAGTAAATAGCATTTATGTTGGTTTTCTGGGATGCATTCTATGAATTCATTTGATTATGATAAAAAAGGCATTTTCCATGACTAACAACTTGTACAAAATTGGCAGAGATGCCAATTTCAAATCATTTAGTTATGTAATTAAGCTTTTTTTGTATATTTATGTCTGCTTAGCTACACCATCAGCAACTGAAGGACACATGCCTTCTGTGCCTTAACCACTTTGTAATTTAATAAATAAATGTCATAGAATCATTCAGGTACTTCCCTGGGTAGTGTATTCCAATGCCACACAACCCTTGCAGTAAATAAATTTATCCTAATATCCAACCTAAACCTCCCCTGAAAACTTAGTCCATTTCCCCTTATCTTATCACTTGGTGCTTGGGAGAAGCGCCCAATCCACATCTTGATATAGCTCACTTCAAGGTAATTGTAGAGGGTGATAAGGTCTCCCCTGAGCCTCCTTTACTCTAGGCCAAACCTAAGTTCCCTCAGCCACTCCTTGTAAGACTAGATTTCTAAACCCTTTGCCAGCTTTATTGCCCTTATTGGACATGATCCAGGGCCTCGATGAGGTCCCTTCCTGAGGGACCCAAAACTGAGCATAGTATTTGAGGTATGGCCTCACCAGAGCTGAGTACATGGGGACCCCCTGGTGGGACCCCCTGCTGGCAACACTATTCTTGATACAAGCCAGGATGCTACTGGCCTTCTTGGCTACCTGAGCACACTGCTCGTATTCAGGCAGCTGTCAACCTACACCCCAGGTCCCTTTCTGCCAGGCATCTTTCCAGACACTCTTCCCCCAGCCTGTAGCGTGCCATGGGTTTGTTGTGCCTTGCTGAAATAAAAAAATAAAAAATATCCTGAAAACGGTACGAGAAAGAAAATTAGAAGCATAACCCAATGGTTTCCTTTATAAGATGATGTTATGATGTAAGAGGCTTCAGATGACATGCACTTATGTACTGCACTTACATATACTCCATAAGAAAATATAATAACTATGTAATGGATGTACAGTTTTGGTGGTTTTTTTTTGGTTGTTGTTTTGTTGACATTGTGGGTGGTTCTGAATAAAAGGTGTCTTATCAATCTATTTCTAGTATCTAGGATCATTCTGAGAATTCCATAAACAGCTAAAGGATATAAAGAAAAACCTTCTAGCTCAATTAAGTTGGTACACGATGCAATCATGTAATAGGGTGATCCAAATACTCATGGCCTGCTTTCCAGGACTTTAAAAGGTTCAAAAGGTTCTAACAGTGTTTGAGGTTGAAGAATATGAATATATCTATATCTGTATCTATCTATATCTAATCTATATCTATATCTATATCTATATCTATATCTATATAGATAGATATAGATATATCTATCTATATCTATATAGATAGATATATCTAGCTTATATATATATATATATAAGCTAGATATATCTATATATATATCTATATATATATATATTATATATATATATATAAGCTAGATATATCCATATATATTATATATATATAAGCTAGATATATCCATCTATATATGTGACAGAGGAGGTTTGTTCTCTATTTTTCATACCTTTGAGTCTTCATATGATGAACTGAGTATCCAATATCATATACACTGATACTCCTTTACTTTATTATGGAACTGTCATTATGTCAGCATTGATATTTTGCCTCTATACCATATGTTGCACATTATCACTAAATCCTGTACCAGATTAAAACTGGGAATCAGAGCATGTACATTTGTATTGGGTCTGTCTGAGCTGGAGTCACCTTTTCCCTGCAGCAGCCTGCACAGTGCTGTACTCCGCACTCGTAGCTGGAACAGCACTGATATCACTCCAGTGTTGTGTCTATTGTTGCATAGTGCTGGCACAGCATCAGGACTCCTTCCAAGCCCTCAAGAGCCAGTAGGCTGGGGGTGGGCAAGTGATGGGGAGGGGACATTGCTAGGGCAGCTGACCTAAACCAACCAAAGGGATATTCCATAACACCTGATGTCACACTCAGCAATAAAAGGGGGTGCTCTCGTAGGGGAGGGGGCTGTTCCTCCTGAACAACCACTACGCGTTTGAGGCCCTGCTTCCCAGGACGTGGCCGAACACTGCTCGCTGATGGGAAGTAGAGAATAATCTTTTCTCTCTCTGTGCTTCCGCGCGGACTGATTGCTTCTTTTGTCTCTGTTTTTTCCTCCCCATTCCCTTTCCCTTTAATTAAACCTTTCTTATCTCAAACCTCGAGTTCTCTGTGTTGTATTTTCTCCCCCTTCCTCTTTGAGGAGAGGGGGAGTGAAAGAGCGGTTGTGGTGGAGCTCAGCTGCCCACCTGAGTAAAACCACCACAGTCCTTTTTCCACTGGAAAACAAACAAAAAATGTTGTTGTAATAGACTGTTCTTTAATTAATAAAAATCACTCTCTGTTTCAAGATCACAAATCTTCCTTAATCTTTCTGTATAAAAACAGGCTACAGCTTTTATCATTTTACCCATACTCCATTTCATTACAGCAGATGTTAAATCTGGTAATTTTTTTAATGCCTCTGGTATCTATTCCTCTACTCTTTACATTGCTGTTCTACTAAGATCTTAAAATAGTAAAGAAAGTCAAGCGATTGTATAAAATAAATACATAATATTTTGCCTATTCATACCTCCCTTGCTTTCTCAAGGATGGCACTACCAGCAATTTTCTAAACATGAAGAGATTCAAAGTAACATAACAGAAGAAAAAAAAAACAAAAACAAGCAAACAAATTCTAATAAAAAAATCTCCTGATTACCCTGCTGATTTGGGAAAGGTCAAATCAAGGGAAAGGTCAAAACAAGGGAAAAAAAAATAAGAACAAACATAGCAAGCAGGATTAGTGTCACTTGGTTTTGGAGGCCTACAGGTCTACACCTGCGTCTAAGCTAAACTATGTTTATTGTCAGTGAATACAAATAGGCACTTTTAGGAAACAATTTGCCTGAAAATTTTAATATTTTTATTAAGGTTAGATAAATTCTGTCCTACAGATTCCTATTCGTATTCAACATTTTGAAAACAATAATGCATATTTAGCAATCTACATATCATACTAACCCCATTTACAAAATTACTGTATCAATCAACACAAATATGTTGGAGCTTGGATACCTAATTTAGTCAAAAGTTTTTCTCTCTCTCCATTCTGTTGTACTAGGTGCTGAGCATGAAACCCAAGAAGAAGTCTGCCATTTTTTTTATTTCATATCTAATCTCTAATATTTTGATCCTATTGTGATCAGTCTTCTGACAGAGGACTCATAAACTGAACACATGAAATCAGAAAATGCATTACTTTGAGTTTTTCTAGGGTTGGTACTTGGTCTTGAGCAGTGCATCTCTTTGAAACATAATGGATCCCCATTTTTTTTTTGTGTTGTATTGTTTGTTTGTTTGTTTGTTTTCTTTTCGCAAGAAACCAGACATAAACTCAGCTGAATTAATCTCACTGATCTTAGTGGGCATTGGAATGTTCTGGTTATCATCCTTTATTTTTAGAGATAGTATACATTTTCTGAGGTACCAAACCTCAAACATAAATTAAAAAGATAATAGTCAAAACTATTAAAATTTAACAATCAGATTTAGCATCATAATATGAACATTTAAAGTATTTGGAGTCGCCTGATAAGTTATTTTTGGATACTGAAAACAAAATAGAAAAATGGCCCAGGGCCAGAATTATAAATAAATAAATAAATAAATAAATAAGTCTGGAAACTATTCATATCATGTTTGATGATACATTATCATCAGTTTGATGAGATCTTTTATTTAATCAGAATGTGTTCACTTAATATAATTTTGTAAGTAAAAAACAAAGCTTTGGATAAAATTTAAAGTAGGACACTGCAATATTCTACTCTGTCTTCTTCCAGAAGAAAAAAAAGCATTTGAAAACTTGTAATAAATTCTTCATATTCAATACTGCATCCTATACGATAACTATATGAAAGGGAGAATGAAATATTAAACTTTTAACTTCAAATCTCTCCTTTTATACCAACTTCTGAAAGAAAAACCAATGCTATGTAAACAGAACAATCTGTGAAGGAATTTTCAGAGTTGTATTAGAGCAATACAGATCATAAACAAAGTATGTAAGACAACTTTGCTTTTTACTATATCCTCTACTGATACTTCCATCCTCTAGAAACAGAATTTTGAAAGACAATTTTGAAGTAGGTTATACAGAGCTGTCTTTGTTAATTTTCATACACAAAAGTATAAAAATAACAAAAAGCCCACAACATGAGCAAAAGGGAAATTTCAATGATACTCAGAAAACTAACAAACAAGAATAAAACCTGAACATCTAAAATAAAGTTTTTAATTATCGAGTTTTGATATGAATACTGATTCACCATTTATATTTTCTCTAATGTATTCTACAAACCTGAAATTGCAATTCCTTGTTATTGTTGAAAGTGCATTACTTGTTTTGTGCCAACAGCTAATTAGCACCCTACATTTCATTGTTGTTTTTTTTTTTTTTGTTTCACACAAATTGTTAGACCATGTCATCTTCAATCTGCAAAATCAGTGCTAGAAAATTCATGATTTTTTGTACTTTTCAAATCACACATTAAGTACCAGAGTTTAAATTTTAACAGTTATAAAACCTCTGAATGCCTCTGTTGTCTAGCTTATTGCATCCATTAATGTTGTCATACAGATGTAGAGTCTTGGAACATTTGAGCAATAAAAACTCCCTGTTCTGATGTGAATGATAGGCAAATTCCATAGAATGACATAAAGCTCATCAGTTAAGACCAAAGGGAAAAGTTTAAACTAACAGTCATAGAAATCTTAAATAGAAGAATCAGGGAAACTACTTATGGGTTCATGGTGCTCATGCCACTTTTATGGATGCATTTCTGGGATCCAAGAAACTTTGGTTATTAATAAAGACAATTCCTACTTGAGTGCTCTACATAGAGAAATGACATTTTTATATCCAGAGATATTGTTCCCATAGATACCATAATTCAGCCAATTTGTGCACATATATTGAATATGTTTATGTGAGCAAGATATGATTTCTTTGGGAACCATAACTTTGACTCTACTGACTTTTGTGTGTTCCAGATGTCAACTGCTATTTTGTATTGATATGTCTTTTACTTTCTTCATTGTATTGTATTTGCTGAATAGCATGCTGCATGGTGGTATAATGAAAGGACATTTTGTAATACTTTCAAGCTGGAGATAAGACAGAAGATGGTAATGAGAGCCTAGATTTCAAGTCTCCACTCTTACAAGGTTGTTCACTCATGTGGAAAGCATGGAGTTGAAAGATATTTCTACTTACAGATCTGCACAACTGTATGGCCACAATCACTTTACAGAATTCACTAGTAAAACCACTACACAACAGAATCTACCCTGAAGCCTTACACTGTTAGTTTTCATCTTCTATATAGATGGAAAAAATTAGAGGTGCAGAGGGGCAGAAAGGAATCATTCCAATATCCTTGAACTAGTGAGAGTTAAGCTTTTTTTTTGACTGAAAATAAATAGCTTCAAAATTACATAACGCTTATTTTACATCATAACATCTAAACAAGATTTTAACAAAGCCTGTATATTTAGCAAGTAGCCTTCTCTTCACTATACAAATAGTCTAAAAGCTCATTAGAAGATTTACCTTCAGATTCAGTTGTATTTAAAAGCAAAGTGATAAAAAGATGTCAAAACAACAAAAAGGCAAAAGATTTACTTTTCAAATGCTCCAAATGAATGGACCATATTTCCTTACAGGGTGTAGTGAAAGCTATTTCTTCTGTGGAATCAATTTCTAATACAAAAGTTTGTGACTGGCAAATGAAGTGGCAAGCCAATTGTCCACTATGAAAATTATGTACCTTTTTACCATGGCAATAAAAGTACTAGCAAAGAAAAGAAGCAACTATATTTCTACATTTCTATATTTCCATATTGTTAATATGATCATCCAGATGATGAATTTCAGAACTTCTGCTAAATCTAGGTTATGAGGAGTTAGTCAGCATGGATCCACCAAAGGAAAGTTGTGCTTGACCAACCTCATTGCCTTCTATGATGGCATCACCAGCTGGGTAGATGGGGGGAGAGCAGTGGATGTCATCTACCTTGACTTTAGCAAGGCTTTCGATACTGTCTCCCATGACATCCTACTAGCAAAGCTGAGAAAGTGTGGAATAGATGAGTGGACGGCAAGGTCGATGGCAAGGTGGATGGCAAGATGGGTTGAGAACTGGCTGACTGACCGAGCTCAGAGGGCCAGAGACCTGAGAGGGCTCAGATTGGCGGAGCAGAGTCTGGCTGGAGGCCTGTGACTAGCGGTGTTCCGCAGGGGTCGGTGCTGGGTCCAGTCTTGTTCAACATCTTCATTGATGACCTTGATGAGGGAATAGTGTCTGCCCTCAGCAAGTACACTGATGACACAAAGCTGGGAGGAGCAGCTGACACGCCAGAAGGCTGTGCTGCCATTCAGCGAGACGTGGACTGGCTGGAGAGATGGGCAGGAAGAAACCAAATGAGATTTAATAAGAGCAAGTGTAGAGTCCTGCACTTGGGAAGGAACAACCCAAAGTATCAGTACAGGCTGGGGAACGACCTGCTGGAGAGGAGCTCTGATGAAAAGGACCTGGGGGTCCTGGTGGACAACAGGTTGGCCATGAGCCAGCATTAAAAGGAGCATGGCCAGCAGGTCAAGGGAGGTGATCCTCCCCCTCAACTCTGCCCTGGTCAGGCCCCATCTGGAGTACTGTGTCCAGTTCTGGGCTCCCCAGTACAAGAAAGACAGGGATCTCCTGGAAAGAGTCCAGCGGAGGGCCACAAAGATGATACGGGGCCTGGAGCATCTTCCCTATGAAGAGATGAGCTGAAGAAGAGCTGAGAGACCTGGGTCTGTTCAGCCTGGAGAAGAGAAGACTGAGAGGGGATCTCCTCAGTGTATATAAATATCTGAGGGGTGGGGGACAGAAGGATGTAGCCAACCTCTTCTCGGTGGTTTGTGGGGATAGGACAAGGGGCAATGGCTGCAAGTTAGAGCACAGGAAGTTCTGCACTGACATGCGAAAGAACTTCTTCACGGTGAGGGTGACAGAGCATTGGAACAGGCTGCCTAGGGAGGTTGTGGAGTCTCCTTCTCTGGAGATATTCAAGGCCTGTCTGGGCGCCTACCTGGGCAGCCTGCTCTGAGGAACCTGCTTTGGCAGGGGGGTTGGACCTTCTGGATCTTTCGAGGTCCCTTCCAACCCATACAGTTCTGTGATTCTGTGACTCTGTGATTCTAAGTGGATAGATGCACTACCCACCAAGCGATCTTAGAGACAACCCCAATAACCTCTGGGGGTCAAACAGAAATACAAGAATTCAATACTCCTTTGCTTTACTTAATGTATGCATTCATACTATATGAGGAGCAAGCATAAACTAGGAAAATACTAGCCAGTTGGCCCTGGTTAGCAGCTCTCCTCATCCCGCTTCCTAACCTCCAGATACCTCTCTCCTTCTGTAGACTGTAGATTAGATTATAGATTGTAGACTGTAGATTATACCCAGTGCCTTCAGTAAAGCAAGTGACACAGGATACTGGGGTCAGTGACTGACCTTTTTTTTTTCCTGCTGCACCGTTTCTCACTCTTTTTTTTTTTTTTTTTCTTCTGCTGTTCCTTCCTTCTTTCTATGCTATGGTGTGGGTCTTCCAAAACCTTTTGTGGATATACCCTTGCATGGACCCTCTAGAGTATGCAGCCCCTTTGATGGTGCATCCATGGAGCACCTCCTACTCCTCTGACCTTGTTCTTTCCGTTGCCTTGTCTCTTTCTCCTCTCTTTCTCCAGCATTTTCTGCCTTTTTTTTTTAATGTGTTTTCACTAAGGTGCCATAAACTCCTCCAACAAGCTCAGTTTGGGCCTGAGTTGGGCTAGCCTGAGCTGTCAGGAACTGGCTGTGATGGGCAATGGCCCTGCAGAAGCCCCACGTGCAGCCCTGCCTTCCCCAGTCACTACTGAAATCTTACTATTTACAACTAATACACTAATAAAATTCTACATGGCTTGTATAACCCAACGCTCAAGACCAAACAAATATATGTTCCCCCCAGGAGATTTTTATTTATTTATTTATTTTGCTCAAAGTTCCATGCTGTGTTTATGTATTTCATGCATGTTCATAACCTGCTGCAATATATCAAGCAGGCATTACGTTAAACTATGCTGTAGTGGCCTTTCCTGTTTGGGAAATGGATCTACAAAAACAGCTTAAAGAAAAGCTAAATGGCATATGAGAACATAACATGGCACCATTATTCTATATTCGATTTGCAAATACATCGTAACGAGCCTACAAAGATGAGTTCTTTCTTGTAGTAAACATTATCAAAAATACTCCTGTTGACATTCTTCAGAGGAGGAAGATTCTACCTATTCAGAGAAAAGTTATCAGAATCTATCCCATAATAATTATAGTGAACCATTAAAGTCTTGACATTTAACACCCTGTGGTATTTACCATTATTGAGGTATTTGCAGTTCCCCTATGCTTGGAATGGGGACTACTGCAAATACCATATGAAGTTTAACTGCCATCAGTGTTAAATGTCAAGATTTTAATGGTACTCACTCTACATGTTATATGAATTTAGTGCTGAAAATGTTTAATAAGTTCAAGTTCTGAACTACCTAAGTCTGTTTTGTTGCATTCTATATTGTATCTTCTATTTTTACACCTTTTAGTCACACTTTAGATTCAGTCACCCTTAAGATTTACATAAACTGTTGAAAAATAGATTAAAATTAATTTAAACCTATTGAAGATACTTGACTGGGGAACAGTACTACTGCAATATAATGATCCAGTTCAAAAGTGAAGGATATTGCTCACATTTTGAGGCACAGACTCTGAATGAAACTTATGGCAATGGACAGTCAAATATAGATCAACATTTTATGCTTCACATAAAGAAAAACACATTAGTATAGAGGCAATGAACAATACTAGTAATTAGTGAGAATCAACACTTTTTTGTTGTTCACTTCAGATAAAATTTAAGGCTTAATTTTAGAAAATTTAGTGGATGGATGTTGACCTTCCTGTCCATTTTGTCCTGCCTATAGAATCATAGAAGCATTAAGTTTGGAAAAAACCTTCTAGATCATACAGTCCAACCATCCCCCTACCACCAATATCACCCACTAAACCATGTCCCTAAGTACCGCATCCAACCTTTCCTTAAACAGCTCTAGGGACGGGAATTCCACCACCTCCCTGGGCATGTGTTGCTCTCACTTTGATCCAAAGGTCCTGCTCACAGCTTATATTAGAATTTATCACGAGTGCTGTGTTAGCCAAAAGCTGAGCAGAATTGAGCAGAGACGTCTATTTGTTAGATAAAAATTGCTAAAAGCCCTGTCCAACATGATGTTGAACACTTCCAGTGATGAGGCATCCACAATGGCCAACCTGCACCAGTGTCTTAACTGTCCTCACTGTAAAAAATAAAGAAGTAAATAAATTGTTCCTTATATCCAATGTATATATGCACAATGATGCAAATTACATTATTACTGTCAGGAAATTTTTTGCCTCCCAGGAGAATCCTAACTGATTTCAGTAAGTAGGATAGACAGCAGTTAAATGTTGACATCCTTTTTATTTTTTTTTTCTTATATTTTCTTATTGTTATACACCATCATAACTCCAGAGAGTGACAATTATTCATTTTTTCCTGAGTTCTATGCTGCTCATAACTATAACACACAAAGATTTCATAAACACTAAAACATGTGTTGGACTGTCTTATCATACTGACTTGTGACTATCCAGAGAGATTTAAGCCAGAAATGTCAACTTTGGCACCTACTTTACAATCCCTTAGCTGTTTCTTCAGAACGCTTATTGCAGAATATCAAAACATATTGAAAGTTGAATACAGAATAGAGTACAACTGTTGTTGTGAACACTTAACGTTTCTTTGCAAAAGAGCTGCATTAAATTCTCAACACAGGGAAAAAAAAAAATCAGCATGAAGGCATTGACTAAGTGATTTATTCAAACCAGCTAAATGTCTTCCACAACTGGGACTTACAGTTTTTGGCTAGCACATATTTACTATCATTTTTACCTTGTTAACCGCATGTTTATTATTTGGAATTCTCTGTGCTGCTACTAGTAAAATACTACCAATCCCCAGAACAGATTGCAGATAAACAGATGATGCTGTAGTGTGCAAGCAGTGTTATAGTAGAACTACAAAGAATTTCAAAGAACCCTCTCTGGAGCCTTTCCTGACCTTGAGAACCAAAAGCTGTTGTGGTGCAGGACTGTCATCTCATATTGCACAGTGTGGATGAATGAAAAGCAGCACATAGTATCACTGAGATAATGAACAAGATACCACATTTGTGTTTTCAATTGCCACTTGTGCATGTGTATGCATATTGATAGAAGTATATTAGCAAATAATCTGGTGTCAGCTTCCATTGTACTGCTTTATTTCACAAAAATCTAATATCAGTGATGATAAAACCATGATCCAAAGTGTAGCCACTCTAAAAAAAAATTACATAAATACTTGGTTACTTCTAAGGGTGAGTGATCTGAGCCTTTTCTGGTTAGAGAGGCTAGATCTACATTAATCAGTTCTGGGCAATACATGTATGCTCAGGTTCTGGGATATTGCTTTCCATACTGTCAAATAATTGCATTCTTTAGCATAGTTTGGGCCTATTTCAAATTTCATTTTTCCAAACGATATATGAACAATGTTTGAGTAATTGCAGTAAGCAAAATCATGTAAACAACAGGCACCATAAATAAATAAATACATAAAAGAAGATACACTATTTTGGCATGCTGTCTTTGGTGTAGTCCTCCAATATTGTCCCAGCAAATGCTAGGATAGAGTCCCAGGGCACTTACAGGTAACAAAGTACCAACACCAGCAAATATATCTGTGTAATGATTATGTAATTCACTGACCAGCATGCCAGCACTAGAATATACACAAAACAGGGGATCAATTATCTTCTGCACAAAATTGCTCCTGTGTATCAATGGCTGTGCAGGCACATGACCTGACTAGCTTTTTTAGCATATGCCATGTTACTTTGCTGCAAGGCTGTAGGATGGTCCACTTACTGCATTGTTGCTGCAGACTTTTGTTTCACACACACCCAAAGGGGTTTCTAACCGAGTCTGGGCAATGTGCTTTTTGATGTGGTATTGTGAATGAACAAAGGGATCTCAAATGTTGAGGTTGTCTGATGCTTGTTCAACATTCTCATATTTTCTTTAGCTCCAAACCAACACCTACAGTTTTTCAGTGTTATTCTTCCTACTGATTTTCAGTCAGAATCTGAAATATTAATCTTGAACATTCTAATCAAGACTTATTAAAACATATTCCTGCCTGGAATATTTCTGTCTGCACAGATAATAGAAGTTTCTGCTTTGAAAGAAAATGATAAACAAGTTTCCAGGTGAACCACAGCTGATTTAGAAACATGGAATTAGTTAACAAAAGGGAACAGACTATCTTTCTGAATGGAGTAGTCTATAATATAGACAATAAAAAGTGGGAAATACTGGCAGACAACAACGTACCCTGTTTGATAAAGCTATGTTTTCAGAATTGGAGATTTTGGCACAATAAAACATGGGAGGAAACATGCAGGGCTACAATTCGTCACAGATAGTTGGTAATAGGATGTATGTTACCAATGGATATGTACACAAAGAAAAGAGTGGTTTCATAATGAATTAACATTTGATAGAATTTTTATTTATTTATTCATCCATTCATTGTATTTTGGATAACATTGAAAAGTAGTCTTTAGAAATTTGTGCTGTGCTTTAGCTTTTTGAAAGAGATTGTTTTTCTTTTTCTCTCTCTTTCTTAGGAATCAGATGAAAAGAGTAGAGCTCTGGAGTGTAATCTACAGGTAGAATTAAAAATATTTTAAAAGTTGTGTCCATCAAAACATCCATTGTATTGAATATTTGGTCTTTAGAGAGAATTGGGGGGGTAGGAAAAAAAAAAAAAAAAAAAAAAAAAAAAGTAGCCTCAAGGCAAAATGCTGTTTAACAGTCAGTTATTGCAAGGGGCATTTGAAGGAAGCAACTATAGCAAACATACACACCAGATTAAAGGGCAAACCAATGGTTGGGATGTTGGGATGGGTGTCTGCTCTAGATTGCCTGATAGGAAGAAGTAAATGGGGTCTTCTTTAGAAAAATGGAAGAAGCTTCATATTTTCAGTTCCTCAAGGGGAACTTGAACTTAATAGCTGCTGGAAGGAAAATCACAATGGCACAAGCAATGCAGAAGGTTTCTGGAGTGCATTAAGGGCAACTTTCTGATGCAGAAGATCAAGGAAATGACAAGGATAGGCACTCTGCTAGACCTGGTACTTACAAAAGAGTAAGAATTAGTTATGACTGTGAAGACTGAGGAAGCCACAGTGACCATGAAATAGTGTCATTCAGGATCCTGAGAGGAAGGTAGAAGGTAAAAATGATGATCAAAATTCTGAATTTCAGGAGAACAAACTTCCATTTGTTCAGGAAAGAACCCAGAGGAGATGGTTCTAGAGGGAAGAGGGTCTCAGAAGGAGAGCTGTTTATATGCAAGTATCACATCCTTTAAGTTCAAGTCTAGTCCCACATGCAGAAATTCAAGCAAAGGTGGCCAGAGGCTTGCATGGATGAACAAAGGGCTCCTGACAAAACAAAAAGAAAACATAAGATGTGGAAGGAGAGTCAGGTAACCCAGTAAAACTATAGAGGCACTCTTTAGCATTCAGAAATGGGGTTAACAAAGCCAAAGCTCTCCTGGAATTGTGTCTGGCAAAGGATGGGAAGGGCAATGAGAAAGGTTTCTATAGGTGTACGAGCAGCAAAAGTTAGATGAGGGGAGCAAGGAGCCTAGTGACAATTACCTTCTTTGTCTTGGTCTTTCTTGGTAAGACTGGCCTTCATGAATCTCAGGTGCAGAGAGAGGTGGCTGATGCCATTTCAGTGGCACTCTTGATTATGTTTTAAAGATCGTGGTGGTTGTGGCAGATTTCTGAGAACCAGAAGAAAGGAAATGTCACTCCTGTATTCAGGAGGGAGGATTCAGGGAAATACAAGCCAGTCAAGCCTCACCTCAGTCCATGGGAAATCAATGAAGGAAATCTTTCTAGAAACCATTTAGATGCAGGTGATTGTCAGAAGTAAACATGTATTTATGAAGTGGAAATCATGCCTGATTAACCTGATCATGCCTGATTAGCCTTTTATGGGAAGAAAACAAAAGAGAAAAAAAAATAGAAGAAAAAGAAAAAAAGAAAGGACTAGCTCAGTGGATGAGGGAAAAGTTTATCTTGAATTTAGTACATTCTCATTGACTAACTGAAGAAATACAGATTAGGTAAGTAGATAAGTGAGGTAAAGTAAGTCCAATAAAGAATCACAAAGATAATTAAAGGACTGGAGCATCTGTCCTTTGAGGAGAGACTGAGGAGAGGGGACTGTTCAGCTTGGAGAAGAGAAGGTTCAGGAGGTTATCAATGCATATAGATACCTGATGTAGGAAACTAAAGAAGATGGACTCAGACTTTTCTCAGTGGTATCCAGTGACAACACAATGGACACAAATTCTGCTTAAACATACAAAAAATCACTTTTTTTTTTTTTTTTTTTTTTTTTTTTTCTGTGACAGTGGTCAAATACTGGAAAAGATTGTGTAGAGAAGTTGTGGAGTCTTCATCCTTGGAGAAGCTTACTGGACATGATGCTGAGCAACCTGCAGTAGTTGATCATGGTCTGAGCATGGTGGCTAAATTAAATGAGCTACAATGATTCTGTGATTCTGTGAAAGTTAATGTGTCCTTAACAGGTTGAAGGCTAAACAAAAATCTATGAAACAAAAAGTCAAAATGACTTATCCTTCAGTGAAGCTTACTTTCAAAGATCAAAAGAAAATAACCAATATTAATGTAAAAATATTTCAACTGGAGAAAATCAGTGACTCAGAGATTGGTTTTCTGATCCATGCCAAATTGTTCTCCCTCAGTTTAAATAAAACTGTTACTTTACACAGGAGAAAAGGAATCCATTCTTTCCCCTGAGGTTTTCAGAAGGAAGATTTAGAATACAGAAGAAAGCATAGGGCTTAAAGATTGTAAAATACCAATACCGACTATGATCCAGTCTGCTTAACTTTTAGACATAGTCATTCCAAAATTTTAATGAGAGTGAGACAGTTTCATAAAATTCCCATCAGAATTAATGGAGAGAGACAGATGCCTTTGAATGTCTGTAAAGCAAGCTTCAGCTGCATAGTGAAATTTATTTCTGTATTTTGAAGAGACATGAGACTGTTGATTCCTGACTGGAAGAAAAAATGCCAGCCATGAAATATACTGTTCTGAATATTCACTTTATGGTCAACCAGCTTTAACCAAAGGTAGATAATTTCAGATAGCCAGAGCTGTCTTCATACATTCTTTCTCTGATCTACTTAATGTAAAAAAATGTATCTGCATCTGCCTTCTTTAGTTTTCTCTTCCAAAGAAACCTATCGTATGGATTTATCCATAATTCACTCACAAAATATGGGAAAGTCAAGAACAGATTTGAAGCTTATTTATTTATTTTCTCTTTTAAATATTGTTTATACTGCATATAAAAATTAACAAAAAAAAAGTAATAAAAATAATTTAAAAATACTAGAAAGAAGCATGACTAGTTTAATAATATAAAGCATTTAGCATCTGTCACCCTTTCAGCATAGTCATTTCAGATATTAGAATTCAGGTAATTTAGGGGAGAGGGGAGAATCTGACTTTTCATGACTTTCTTTTCCATTAATCTCAAAGTTGTGGAAATAAGGAGTAAAAATTAAAAATAATAATAATAAAAAATAAAAAATATTTGTTTGTTTTTTATTATGTTCAGGCATACTATGAGGTCTTAGATTTCTTAAAATTATTTGCGTACTCTATCACTTAGTCCTGTTGTCTCATGTTCAACAGAGATAAACTGTAGGTCTTTGCAGTTCCTTTTCTTTCTCCATCCCTTCTTTCTCCTCAAATCTTCATTTCAGCTCCATTCAGCCATATGGGATAACTATGCTATACTATACCAGTCCAAATGTAAGCTGGGCAAGAAACAGAAACTCACCTACTGTGTTCTTCAGGTCCTAAATCCTTGACCATAATGTCATTGCATCTTTTATTTATCTTGCAACATGATTTCTCCATTGTATTAGGAAAAATTTATTTCAAACCCAAATTTGACTGAAAAAGCTTCATGTCACCAGGATAGCTTTTTTCACATTTTTCATAACTGACAACTTTCTTTCCAAAATTTTGCAATAAGAAATACTGCTTTCTTACTGCATGGTAATTAGTCAAAAGAATGAGACAGAATAAGATGTGCAGTGTCCTGGAAATGAGTTCAAGGGTGTCCATGTGTTATTTCTCCATCCCTGAAGAACACCTTGTAAAATGAATTTTGTTTTCAAACTCCACAAAAGATTTTTTTTTTCTTTTTTTCTTTTTTTTTTAAAAAGTTGCAAAGAAGGTATTAAAATCAAGAAATAGGAAGTATTTAACAACATCTCAGTTACCTTAAGAAAAAGGAAGTTGAAGTATTTGTTATAGCTGTGCAATCTGACTAAAGGGTTAGTTTCTAACATGTGGAAAGAGAAACAAGGCTTAAGTAGAAAAGCAGAAAATCCTATCCACAAAAGCAAAGATAATGAAATGTAGAAGAACACAGTGGATATTCAGATGAGTTATATATAAAATGAAAAGAAACTTCAGAGAAGTAGGAATGCCCTTGTTTAAAAATAAAATAAAATTAAAATAAAATAAAATAAAATAAAATAAAATAAAATAAAATAAAATAAAATAAAATAAAATAAAATAAAATAAAACGACTTTTGATTAGTCAGCTTTCAGTTTCCTTCACAGTTCAACCATTATATTCATTTTACTGTCACTAACTAAAGCAGCATTTAAGCATTTCAGGGTAGAGTAAGTCTACTCCTCTACTGTTCAATGAATAACTATCAGTTGTAACAGTGGCAACCAGAGAAATCACCTTAGGAAACAGACTTAGTGTAATAAAATGCTAGGTGATGGTGAATGTTTAAGGTCTTCTGATCTTATAAAGTATAAAATACTCTGGAGATTATGGTTCATGTAAAAACCTGGAGTATGTTAAATACACTGGAATCCATAAAGCACTCTAATGAAAGTGCAGCTTAAATGTTAAATGGTTAAATTAAAACATAATTTCAACATCAAAATTAGGAAATTTTATTAATTAAGGAATCGTTGAAAAAGACTGCAGTTAGCATTTGCAATAAAAATCTAACCTGGCTGAAATTCTGAATGAGTACAGATTTTCAAAACACTAAAAAAGAGTAGACTGAGATATTAAAATGTATACATTGCTATGTTTTTGTTGTTGCTCTTGTTTCATTGTTTTGTATAGAATAGAATAGAATAGAATAGAATAGAATAGAATAGAATAGAATAGAATAGAATAGAATAGAATAGAATAGTTCAGTTGGAAGGGGCCTACAAAGATCATCTAGTCCAACTGGCTGACTTCTTCAGGGCTAACCAAAAGCTTAAGAATATTATTGGCATTGTCCAAATGTCTCTTGAACACTGACAGGCCTGGGGCATCAACCACATTTCTAGTAAATCTGTTCCAGATTGTTTTTTATTTCTGTTTGTTTTGTTTTGTTTTGTTGATTCCATACACGCATTCAGGGCATACCAGTCCAGATGCACTGAAAACTGTATATTTGACATAATGTTCTAAGCTGACTAATATTTTTATTTCTTCCTTGAAGGAAGGACTGTACTGACACTGTTAGGTTATGTTCATCTCCACAGACAAGAAGGATCACAGAGGAGCAACAACAATAATCTAATAAGGGAAATGAGTCCTGGCTCACATTGAGTTGACCAGTTCCCTTTCTGCAGAGCTCCTCACTAGCCACTTTTCTTTCTTTATCTGTCATTATACCAGGTGCAGAATGTGGCATTTTCCTTTGTTGAGCTTCATGCTCAACAATGGGTGATTTCTCAATGTGCCAATCTATCTAGATTCCTCTGCAAGGTCTCTTGCCCCTCCAAGGTGTTAACAGCACCTTCCAGTTTAGTATCATCAGCAGATTTCAACCTCTTCATTCAGACCATTGATGAAAATGTTGATTCTGGCATTAGAACAAAGCTATGAGGAATGTCACTAATGACTGGCTGCCAGACAGATGTTGTCGCATTCACTACAACTCTTTTAGCTCTACCACTGAGCCAGTTCATCACCCACTGTAGCACAGGTCTGTTTATCTCACAGTAGCTGACTGTGCAGAAATAAGTTGTTGGTTTTTTGGTTTCCTTCCAAGATTACTTGTGCAAAAAAAATCAAAAAAAAAGAAAAAAAAAAAGAAAAGAAAAGAAATGCTTAAAAGAATAAAAGATCAGCATGTGCCTAAAAGGTGTGCTATATCAAGTGATTTATATTTTCAGATATTGTTTACCTGAGTCTTACTGATACACTGTTTTTTGTTTGTTTGTTTGTTTGTTTGTTTGTTTTCTATACAAGTATAAGGATGACCTCTATAGAATTTTCCAGTTATTTTTAAAATTAGCTTTTTGTCATTGCTGTTGTTGTTAGTTTTTGTTTGTTTGCTTGTTTTCCTAGATCTGGTAAAGAACCAGAATTTCACTTATTCACTTTCAGAACCAATTTTTTAGGAAAGTTGAATTCAAAATATCTGTGTAAAAATATTGAAGCTACTGGAATTATAGAATCAGAGAATCATAGAAGGGGCTTTAAAGATCGTCTAATTCAAACCTGCCTTCTCACTAGATCAGGTTGCCCAAAGCAACCTGGCCTTGAACACTTCCAAGGATGGGGCATTCGCATCTTGTCTTTGCAACCTGTTCCAGTGCCTCACTGTAAGCACTTTATTCCAAAAATCTAATCCAAATTTAATTTCATATTTTTAAATTTAAATTGCATTTTGAAGTGTAGATATTTTTTGTTGTTCCAAAAGACAAACTACACTTCATATAGAAATCTATATATTGTTTTGTTGTTTTGTTGTCATTTTTCTCTTTTCCTTTAGAGAGTTTATTTTGTTTGCTTGCTTTGTTTGTTAATTTTATTTCATTTTATTTATCTTATTTCATTTTATTAATGTAAATTTTTATTTTATTTTATTTTTAAGATGAAACTCTTTAAATTATAAACTTATTGAAAGAAAAATGTCATCTGAACAAAGACCTAGTATGGTAGATATTTTTTATTTCCTATGAATTTACCTTTTGTATGGAGCTAAAATCATCGCTAACTTTAAATGCAGCATCAGAATAATAAATAAATAAATAAAAGGGAAAGGGAAAGGGAAAGGGAAAGGGAAAGGGAAAGGGAAAGGGAAAGGGAAAGGGAAAGGGAAAGGGAAAGGGAAAGGGAAAGGGAAAGGGAAAGGGAAAGGGAAAGGGAAAGGGAAAGGGAAAGGGAAAGGGAAAGGGAAAGGGAAAGGGAAAGGGAAAGAAAGGCCAGGGTTAATTGGAAGCTCCCAATTGGAAGCTATGTGAGACAAATCTCACATAGACAAAGCTGAAAAGTATTTAACAGGACAATTTCATCTCAAACTAATATGTTTTTGACAATTTGGGAGGGGCTTCTGAATTACATGTTTATTTTTCAGTCCTTAGTTTTATTTTTCTTTCTCACTTTCCATAAACTTTCATTGCCATCTTTAGTTTTATCTTATACACTTCCTTTCCTTCCTTGTTATTTTTTCTGACGTCGTTGTATATTCCTTTCCTCTAACACAAACGTTCAGGGTTTCATGATCCTCATCTTCCTACATTAACAGTTTGATTTAATCTTACCCTCTTCCTCCTGTGCTACAGTTTATCCAGTCACTTCCCCATTGTGTTGAAGTATCCTCCCAATATGAGCAGACCATGCCTCAGAGGAGTGCCCCTAGTATCACCGATGTTTTCTGCAACGCATACCAAACCTGTCTGCACAGTAACAACCAGGAATCATCTTAGCTATTTTACAGTTATGATATAACTACGTAATTTAAATAGTAAGATGTTAAGCGGTAATGATTTGGGTTCCAAGACTTATGAGAAAACTGAGAAAACAAAAGCTTATCTTTGGATGTATTAGGAAAGTAAATAATCATTTTGATTTAATCGACGGTTTAAAAATTAAAATCAATTTACTAGCTTTTTTTTTTTTTTTTTTTTTTTTAGGATAGAATTACGAAACAATTAGGAATAAGTAGTTCAGGAATAAAGCAGAATGTAGAATTCAAGGTAGATTAATCAGAGGAATTTCATGTTTGGGGGGGTTAGGTGTCATATTAAATAAAGATAAACTAATAAAGTCTAAACAGATCAATGCTAATAATTTGACTAAGAAATCTTTAGAACTACTGCAGTAACAGAATAGTATAATTCTTACCTCATTGAGTTCAGTGGTACCATCTCAATACTAAAGTGGTACAGAGAATGATCTTGAATCAGTGCATCTGTATAAACTTAGACGATAGTGATAGCTTCATGGCTTCTATTTCTGATTCTCTAATAGCCAGCTATAAATATGCTACTATATTATTTCTGCTACTCCAAATCTTTAGAGGTGTTCATGAAAAAAAATATCATTCAAGCCTAGTTACATAAACACAATGTTAAAAAAAAAATAAAAATAAAATCAGTTTTGAAGTACGGAATGCCATCTAGTGGAAACATGTAAGAGGCACAACAGTCAGAACTACTGCTTGAGTTAAGCAGTATTGTCCCGCTGTCCATTTGTACTTTGATTAATGAACACCTGACATATTGGTGAATTTTGTTTCTGACTAACTCTATCCAAACATTTGAGACAGTGTCCTAGGGCTTCTTATAAATTATTCAAATGAATGGGATTGAGCAGAACTATTTTGAAAGCTTTGCATGAAATATTAGGGTTTATTTAGTGAAAGCTAACTTTGAACAGTAGAAGGCCAAGATCTTAATGAACTGCTCACTGAGACATTACAGAGCACCTTTCCCTCCACAAATAACTCCTGTGGCTTCAGGGTTTTTCTTCACTGGGATGTGCAAGAAAATACTGACAGTACTTTCTATTCTTCCACTGATGTACAATAATAATAATAATAATAATAATAGAAACACAGAATGGCTAAAGTTGGAAGGGGCCTCTTCTGGTCATTTGGTCCAACCCAAGGACATCAAGCAAGGACATCTAGAGCTGCTTGCCCAAGACCATCTCCAGGCAGCTTTTGAAGCTCTCTCCAAGGCAGGAGACTCCACAACCTCTCCGGACAGTCTAAGAACAGATCAGCTAAGAGGAATGTAATTTGCGGGGAGGGGGAGACGGGTATGAAAAATAAACAGGCCCTACAAGAAGAGAGAAATAAGTCGTTGTCTGTTACTACCTTTTACCATTGGCACAGATGATCTTATAGCAACACTTAGGACATGGTGCAAAACAAAGACAAAATCATAGTGTGAAAGAAAAGCTTGCTGGAAAACTGCACAGGATGATTAAATCACAGGTTAATCATCAAAATGATAGACTGTTTGAGCAGGGATCTTCAGTCTGTCTTTGACGGACTCCAATCCTAAGTCAGTTCCTGTCAAGTTGAAGAAAAAAAAAAAAAAAAAAAAGAAGAAAGGGGGGTGGAAAGCCAAAATGTATGAGTGTTCTTTGTAGTACTTGAAAAAAATAAATATATTTTCTGTGCTTGGAATCCAGAGAACAAGAATGTGCAGAAGTACAGGAAACATGACTACAAGGAATAACTGTAGGTATGAAGACAGTTCAGTCTGTGAAAGACTGAGGGCATAGTCTTTTTATGAATAAGGATTGTTATAACGAATAGAATAATTTATTCTTAGTGTCCACAGGGAATACCAAAAAAAAAAAAATCCATCACAGGTTTTTAAGGACAGATTTGACAAATATTTGGTAGGAACAGTTTGGACATAGTTAATCTGAAAGCAAAGAAATCATTTATATAACTATCAAGGTTAATTCCAGTTACAATTTCTGTGACTGTAGATCACAGATATATTAGCCAAACTATTAAACATTTTTCCTGCATAATATTCTCAGAAGTCTCTGTCTGGTACAAATCAGTCACAACATTATTATATTATTTTCCTGTGGGTAGGATGGCCCACCAGTGACTGTCTGGGTGCTACACAGGCCAACAGCTTCCTGTGGTCCAGGGACCTAGAGGCTTCCACATGGGGTCGTCAGGGCAGGGCCTGGCATCAAGGGCATGTCCCATCACCCCAGCCAGGAGCAGGGCAGCATGTTGGAACAACTTTTTCCAACAATGTCATCTGAGCAGGAGGACCTAGCATATATTTTTACAGTGAAGAACTATCCCTTACATTTTTTTCCCTGTGAAAAATTGCATACACAGTTAATTTGTGTGTTTATGCCTACTTGAGTATTAAATGTCTATTAAAATTAGATCTGTGTATGAATTGCACACAGCTTGTTTTGTAAGTTTGTTTCCAATCTAAAGCTTTATCTTAGCTGGGGTTCAGTGATTGTCACACTTGCTATGTCACACCTGTGTAGAAACAGCACACTAGTGGGACAGAGCTGTGCATTCAGAAGCAGGTGACAGAAATGTTCTGATAGTTTTCTAATTCCATAGACGTAATCACAGGATACTAATGAAGTGATACTTTCTCATTAAAAAGGCTCTCCATCATACAAAGTTTACTAATGCAAATAATGATATGAGAAAGCACTTGTCCACTGGGCTTTTATTTGGACAAATGCACAGACATTCAAATTGAAATCTTGAAATCAGGAGGCTTCTACTCTAATTCTGCTCTGACAATGATACCAGACTTAGATCTGTACAAATCACACACCCCATTAATTCAAGTCACATGGAATAGGGTGTAAAAACTTTCGTAATATGAAATTTTAAGCAAGCATAACATTCTTCACACCAAAATAATGTAAGAATCACAAGAATTCATTTTGTTTTATTCTGTTTATGCTGTCCTATCAACTCGCTCTTTTACAGGGGTAGCTACAATGTACATAGGAGAAAAGTTCTTAGCTTCATTCAAACTAGCAGGATTTAGAAGTCTAAGCAAATCTTGCCAAATGCTGTATCACTACAAGATAACATTTTTTTGCTATTTTTCCCTAATCTCTCTCCAAGGTCAGATTCATCAAACAGAGAACTCTTCCAGAATTTTGGAAGTTCAGTAAGTTGAGACTAATTTGTACAGGAGGGAGAAACAAATTCCAGCAAGAAGCATGAGCTCCAACAACTTTCTTTTTGCTCATCAACTCTCCGGTGTCCCATTGCTTCTCTTGTTTATGCTTTGGCTCATGATGCACATTTTCGTCTTCTAGCTTTCTGCCCTTCCCAGGAAACCTTTGTAACTAATTTGACAAAAGCCATCACATCTGAGCATGCAGGTAACCTGACAATAGCTTCTTATATTTGAACAGGTGTCAAATGGTGTAAAGTTTTTGTTGTTGTTGTTGTTTTGTTTTTAAAGAAATAAACACACTGTACTTAATTTAAATTATTTACAAATATGCTTACTTTAAAGACAGGTTTAGAAGCTCCCTAATAATTTGAAAGTAATTTTGAATTTGAAAGTAGTAATTCTGAATTTGAAAGTAATAATAGTAATTTGAAAGGGGAGTAGGATATGAAGGAGAGGGAAGAACTGTCATTTTAGAAGTCTCATTAACATTATATTACAGTTGAAATTATGTACTTACATAATCCTAACTGTCCCAAAATTGATGGGTTAAGCATAGTTGTGAGTTTCTGAATAAAGTGACTTTAAACAGGAAACAAAGACAACATACAAAGGTTACAAGATTTCTTGTTACAAGAATCTTAACATGTCATTCACCAAGATAACATTAGTCAGGCACATATTCACATGCGCTTTTTACCAAGCATTTAAGTATTTTTAGTTACAGACAATCTGATGGTAGAAAAAGGAAAAAGACTGATCTAAGTACAAGAGGCAGTAGCTTTCATAAAGAATCACAAAGTTAAATACATCTTCAATTTCTATCTTTATTTCCCATTAATTCTGCTCTTCCTTTACTTCCCATACTAATACTTATTCTTGTATAAATTCAGAAATTCATAAATTCACCAGTGGAAGAATTTTTTTAATGAACTAGAGATTCATTTCTCTATATACCATCTTGTTCTGACACTAGATCACCTTCATATGAAATGCCTGCAGGCTGCACACTTGAATTGCATTTTTTGCGGAACTTAACAGGATGTGATAACTTTTCTAGGCTCCAGCTGTAATGAATCTGGTGTTTATGAAGGTCAAAAAAGCCAGAAAACTGTGCTTTCTTTTTTTTTTTTTCCTGCCAGTTCATGTATTTTTTTTCAGGACAAAGTTTTGAACAGGCGTTATCTGTTGTAAAGAGAGAAAGAGAGAGAAGAAAAAAAAAAAAGAGAGAGGAAGAAAGAAAACTTCACAGACGCAACCTACTAGGGAAGGAAACTTGCTGCAGAAACTATACCTTTTGCTCTATTCTGTGTCCTGTAAATCTTTTCTGTTGGAACAAAGATGGTCACAATGCAGTCATCATATGGGGTAGCCAGCCCAATTTATCTGAAAAGATAGTTGCAAATTATATATATATATGTATATATATATATATATATATATATATATATGTATATATATATATGCTTCAGACTACAGATGTGTTTTCAGCTGAAAGTGAACGTGTGAATGCACAGCTATCTTTCTAACATAAAAGAGGAATATTTAAACTTAAAATTACAGAGGTAGAAAAGAAGACCAATGATTTCCAGGATGGGGTTCACTTCCACACAACTAGAATCTTTTATAGAGGAGGAAAAAAAAAAAAAAAGCACACAACCAAAAATGCACTATGATGCGCTATGTGTTTCTACTGACAGAAAAAAAGATGGACCGTTTCAGGTCAATGTCCTCTGCTTACCAGATCTCATTTAACATAAAGCATCACTTTTAACATATCAAGTTAAAAACTGTAAGTTACAATTGCAGCAAAAACAGTGCATAATGCAAAACTGTTAGACTTACAAAACTAAAGATTTTCTTGTGTGTTCTAGACCAAAAGAATTTCATTGAAGCTCTTTGATAGTCTCACTAAATCCAAACTAAGTTTCCAAATAAAGCATCTGCTGGACTGATGGTTTGTCCATCATAGGGCTGGGAACACTGAAATGCACTTCCTACCCTGGATCACACCTTCCACCTAGATACAGCAATTCTAGAATCTGATTTAGGAGAAATTAAAATAAAAGCTTTTGTATTATATTCTGTGGAATACAGAAATTAACTCAGACTCAGCTTTTGAGTCCTCAACAATTATCCTGAAATCTGGATAGCCTTCTTAAGGTTTTGAATTTTGGGGTTATGTCTCAAAGAGCTTGGGGCATGGTTGCTAGGATTCTTGAAAAGATCTTTCAGGACTTGTAATGTAAGGGAAGTCTGACTTTACTCCAGCTGCTGCAGAGCCTGGCAGCCTTCCTGCATTTCTTTAGTGAAATGGGAATCAGACAGTCCCTTGCAGGTGCACGTCCCTAGAAACTTCCAGCCAAATTTGAGCTGAAACCAAAGTCTAAGGAAACAAAATATTCTTTATAAAATAGAAGTTCCTCCAATTTTGCTGTTGACGAACAGATTAGTGAGAGCTGTTAAAACATGGCATCAGACTACTTTGCAAATAAAATTTTAAACTCCAGAAAAGATCCATGCACTTGCTTTATCTCTATAATATCTTTCTATCAGTATGATCTATAAAGTAGCTCTACTTTTCCCCTTCCTCTACTGATAACCAGGGATGGGAATTGCAGATTTAAACAGAAAGACTAGATGTTCACTTTTTTATCCTTGTTTTATCATATCTAACTAATTTTATGGGGAAAGTTCCATAAAACATAACTAACATATATATATAAACATAAAACATAACTAACACACACATATATATATATCAAATAGAGTCCAGTAAGAGTAAGGCAAAAAGTACATGTATTACAATATGAATCCAAATAGTTATTTTTCAAATATTTGAATGTGAAACCACATAAATTTCACTGGTTTGTAGATAATGTAGATCATACCTTTATAACATTACTTAGCATTTCTAAAAATATTGTAAAGATACAACTCAAGTACTGATAACTTCTTTGATGAATCTTGTACCTTATTCTATTTTAAACTTCTAAGTAACTGTTTTCCTTATTACATGGTATGCTCATTTTTTTTTTTTTTTTTTGAAAACATTGTTAATTCTTTCCAAAATAATTGTTACCATGGCGCATTTTTGTTTTTAAATCATTGTGAACAATGTTAAGAATTCTAGGGTATTTTTTGTTTGTTTCTCGTTTAAAATATTAACAAGAAATAATTACCCTATTATCATATTTGGCTTATCTTTCCAGCACTGACTTATTTAAACAGTGGTTTACACACCCTCTTAAACTGCTGTTGGCCCAGCACTGAATTGGATTACAACTGGAACACGATGAGATGAAGCATATAGTAGAGAGAAAAGTATCTTGCTCTCAAGCCATCTGTATGTTCCTTTTCGCATTTCAATTACCCACATCCTCATAGGCTCTGTACAAGTATTTTGGTCCAAATCATAACATAACTTAAAGAAATGTAGATTTTGGGAAGAGCTAATCTGTCTTAATTAAAGGTAAATATAAATAAAATATTATATATATAGTAATATGCATAGAAATATAGATATAGAAATATATATATGTAGTAAGAGAATGAAGTGTGAATAAAATATGGCACAACATAGATCAGAAAATAGAAATTTAATACAGCTTGCTAAAGATTGCCTGGTCCCACAGGGTTAAGGTGGTAACAGAAAAGAGGATATTTTTCATGTAAAGTGGCAATCAATACATCCATAACGTGAGAAAGTTTTTTTCCAAAAGTGGCTGAGCTGCTAATAGAAAAATTAGTAAGAAAACAAAGGTCCCAAAATAATATAATAAATCAGGGTTCCAGGGTCCTAAAGTACTTTTCAAGCACAGAATGTAATGACTTTTTCAACTTTTCAGCCAGGAATGCCAAGCCAGCAGGAAGATGTAGAGTATTATAAGCCTTTCTGCTTCATTTCTGCACTGGGTATTTGGTAATGTGTATTAAAATAGACTACAGACACAGAAGAAAATAATGTGATACTCATTCAGTATGAATGAGATGATGATTCAGTATGATTCAATATCTCTATTTTCTGTTCATAAATACTTTAAGTCTCCTCTTAGTCATATATTGTTTTCTACAAGTGGATGGCTATGGGTCTTCTTTTTCTTTTTATTTAAAAATTGAACACAGTTAGTTCTGATTTGGCACATGAAGTGAATTTACATGATGTAACAGTGAAATATCTAGATACCATGCTATTCTTAATGTCACAATAGAAAAATATAAAGGAATACCTTATATGAAAGTTGGCTAACAGTCTGTAAAATATGTAGTTTAAAGTTGTTGCCTGAATCCTGTGGCCCAAAACTGTTTTTCTAGCATTTTGATTGCTCTATTTGATCCATTTCTGAGGCATCTAATTCTCTCTATATATTTTAAAAGCAGCTTATGCACCTAATTTAAAATACGGATGTGGCAATGGGATGGGAACCAGAAAGTTAGGTTTTCCAATATCTAGTATTGCAGTAACCATATCCCTTCTTGGTTTAGAGATTTTTCTGATGTGTAAAGGAAATCTGCCTGAGAAGAATTCGAAACACTTTTTCTTAGAAATCTATCCATTTGGAACCACAGTTAAAGCAAAAGTGGAATAGCACCTATCCCACTCTCCAGCCTTTGGTTTTCTGTACATGCCTCACTGCATTCTTTTATAAAAACTGAGGGAAACTTCAAGAAACTGAACATCACAAAGCCCAGCTCAAACGTAAAATCTGTGAAGCATAAGAATTGCCTGCAGTTAGTCCTTACCTCCAAATAATATGTTTTAACTTGTGCCTTCTTCAGTATAATCATAGAATCGTAGAATAATTTAGGTTGAAAAGACTCCTAAGATCATCAGGTCCAACCATTACTTAACTCTATCAAGTCTGCCACTAAACTATGTCTGTAAGCACCACATCCACACATCTCTTAAATACCTTCAGGGATGGTGACTGTACCACTTCCCTGGGTAACCTGTTCCAATGCCTAACCACTCTTTCCATGAAGAAATTCTTCCTTACATCTAATCTAAACCTCTCTTGATGCAACTTGAGGCTATTTCTTTGCATCCTATTGCTTGTCACCTGAGAAAACAGACCAACAGTCTCTGTGCTACATTCTCCTTTCAGGTAGTTTTTGAGAGCAATGAGATCTCCCCTCAGCCTTCTTTACCCAAGACTAAACAACCCCAGTTCCTTCAACCACTCCTCATACATCTTCTTATGAAATCCCTTCACCAGATTTGTTGCTCTTCTCTGAACACATTCCAGCAACTCAATATCTTTCTTGCAGTGAGGGGCCCAAAACTGGACTCAGAGATTCATTGAACGGTTTGGGTTGGAAAGGACTTTAAGAATCATCTAATTTCAACCACCCTGCCATGACATCTCCCAGTAGACCAGGTTGCTCAAAGCCCCATCCAAACTGGCCTTGAACACTTGCAGGGATGGGACATCCACAAACTCTTTCCACACTTCTTTTGATACAGCCCAGGATACAGTTGGCTTTCTAAGTTACAAGTGCAGCCAGCTCATGTTGAGCTTCTCCTCAATGAACCAATAGGTTTGGTTGATCTTATTTATTTTATTCCCTTAATTTATTTTTAAAATATGTGTTTCCTGTGAAATAACATTTCATATTGATCAACACAAAAATGGCTATTATTTCATAGTATTAGTGTTTCATTAGTATTAGTATTTCATTAGTATTACTAAATGTCATTTGCCTGAACATGCATATGAGGGCTGGGAGAGCAAAGTCTCTGCCACTGTAACCAAAGAGCAGGTTTGAGACAATCTGATGAAACTTAACAAGTACAAGTTTATGGGGCCAGATGATGTGCATCCCAGTGTCCTAAGGGAACTGGCTGATGTAGTTGCCAAGCCTCCCTCCATCATATCTGAAAAGTCCTGGCAGTCAGGTGAAACTCCTGGTGACTGGAAAAAAAGGAAACATCACTCCCATTTTTCAAAAGGGTAGAAAGGAGGAAATGGGGAACTATAGATTGGTGAGCCTCACCTTTGTGTCTGACAAGATCATGGAAAAGATCCTCCTGGAAGCAATGTCAAGGCACATGCAGGACAAGGAGGTGAACCAAGACAGCCAGCATGACTTCACTAAGGCCAAATTATGTCTGACCAGCCTGGTGGCCTAAGAATCCTCTGGAGGTTATCCAGAGGTCATCCATCCTCCCATAAGAACCCTTGTTCCTATATTTCAACCCCATAAACTTCAGGAAAGTGACTTTTTCTATAAAAAGAGAGAGATGTTTCCATACATCTCCACTGTCATTTTCTCACCCATCATTGCTTCACCAAACTTGATTCCTTCCAGTAGTCACCTGGGAATCTATTTACTGCTGGGTTAATTACTCTAAAAGCCGACAGACCTGTCAACTGCTCTCACGACAGCAGCTGTTCAGACATTCCATTATATATAACCCATGTAATTCTCCCCAGTTAACTTGCTAAACAACATGCAGTTGGCTGAGAAAACAAATCGTGCCAATTTTTATTTTATAGCTTGTATGCATCGCCTCCTCAGCAACTTAGATTACAAAATAGTGTATCTTTCTTAAATATATTGCCTGTGCACTTCTACCTGAATCAATACAGATAATTATTCTGTGCAGTCTTCTGGTAACAGAACAGGTAATGATATATCTCCCACAAACTTGCTTATATTACTCCTAAATTTATAAATACAGTAAAATATATATTTTTTTCTGAGTCAATTTTGATACTTTGCATGTGTTTATGATTCTCACTGAATGTAGACTATGTACATTTTTGGGACAATGCCTGCACAATTGTTGCAGACTGAAATTAGACTGAGCTGAGTTTAGGATTAAATAAATACAATAAACAAGAGAAATAAGATTGCATTGACACAATACCTGCTAAAGAATCTGTTTAAATAAATCCATATATGTGTAGGCATCAAAATAATCATTTAGGTCATTCAGACAATCCTACCTCTGCCATAAAATGAGGACATAAGATAATTAATTATGTTGTTATAAGGGTAGAGTTGTGTATCTTGTATGGAGAGACACAGTTTTCACAGAGACAAATTCAGTTTTTGAATTACACTGGGGGGGGGGGGGGGAGGGAAGGGGGAAAAAAGTATTCCCTTTAGGATTTTTCCTACTGGAATGTTAAATCACAGTGCACTCTCATTTTTATCCATGCTTCCATCACATACCTTTTTGTATAACATAGGTCCTGATATTTTATATTCATCACCAGGAACAATCCACATAAGAAATTGCTGAAATCCCAGTGGGGCAGACATCAACATTCACACTTCATCATTTTCACAGAATCACAGAATCACAGAATTTCTAGGTTGGAAGAGACCTCAAGGTCATCGAGTCCAACCTCCAACCTAACACTAACAGCCCTCCACTAAACCATATCCCTAAGCTCTACATCTAAGCGTCTTTTGAAGACTTCCAGGGATGGTGACTCCACCACTTCCCTGGGCAGCCTGTTCCAGTGCCTCACAACCCTTTCAGTGAAGAAATTCTTCCTAACATCTAACCTAAAACTCCCCTGGCTCAACTTAAGCCCATTCCCCCTCGTCCTGTCACGTGGGAGAACAGGCCAACCCCCACCTCGCTACAGCCTCCCTTTTCATGCAATTTTCAAATAACCTCATATTTCCACACAGTTTAGCAAAAACAGATATGAACAATGAATAATCCCTTTCAATTTAAACACTTATTACAACATAGAAAAACATCTTAAGAAGAAGAAAAATAATAATACAATATCTTAGAGGATGTTAGTATTTGTGTCCCAAGGACAACAGTATTCTAACTAGTGCCTCTATAACACTAAATAGTGTCAGACTTTGCCCATAGAATGATGTGTCATTTATATTACAAAAAGTTTTAGAATATCTCTAATAAATGCAAACTGCAAAATGTGAGAATTAATTCTTTTATTTCTGTATACCAATTGCTAAATTTCTACCAGGTAAAAAGTTACTTTTCTGCTGATATCGTACTGATTTTTTATTTATTTATTTATTTTTACAGTAGGTCTCTTTATATTTCCTCAGGCTGTGAAAATGTTATTTTAACTTCTTTCAAAATAATGTCACAACCTGTCCATTAAAATTAACTATTAATATGTGAACTGCTTGGCTGCACAATCTCTTCAGCTAATAAAGGCCATTCCTCCCTTCCCAACCCCCCAAATGGTGAAGTGGACCATTGTAATGCTTTTTAGAACTGTTTGCCCCATTTACAGCTGTCACTGAGGGTCATTCAGAAGGCAACCTGCCTGAGCTTTACCTTCACCCAGTAACCCTCCAAACTATCCATTATAACACTCATCAACCTGGGGAGGAATGAAACAGCAGAGAGAGCTATTTAGCAAACACAAAAATTGCAATGAAAGTAAAGTTTGCAACAGCATTCTTGGTAGGATTTTATTTTTTCACTTCACTAAATAAATAAATATTAATAATAATTAAGTGCAGAAAAAAATACGGAGTCTGAAAATCATCATAATGGAAACAGTGCTAAGTAGAGATAGGAGGAAAAAAAAAAAACTGTAAAAGGGCCTCAGGCACAAACAGAAAAGAAGTAATTATTTGATTACTCCCTTTCGTCCCTTTTAGTTCCCGGTATTATAATTATATATTATTGCACTGGCCAAGTAGTCATAAAAGTCAAGATGTCTGTGCTTCTGCAAATATAGCCAGAAGAAATTTGTCCTGGCAAGCAAGTCTATCAGCTTTGACTAATGGCAACCAGAAGGTCTTATTTCCTAAGGGAAGGATTAATTTCCCATTAATGACATTTGTAAAGATGATAACAAAATTCATTACCCAGATTGCTGCCTGGGAAAAGACTTAAGGAGGTCAGTGTTCAGCTTCATGATTAAAATTTATATATAAACATTACTTTATTCAGATCTGTAAAATCAGAATTCTTATATTGTTGAGTGGATGAAAGTTGGTCTATCCAAATTCACGCACAACACGTGTGAATGCCACCTCTTGCAGTCATCAGAAGGACTCCAAATCCCTTGCCTTCTCTCAAAAAGAAGTTTGTTAAATCCAACCAGAACTAAAATAGAAGTCAAATTGCCAGAATCAAAATGTTAAATACTTGTGTTACTTGTGCTGTTTGTCTTTCCTGCCCTGGACACACCCATTGTAACAGGAGCTCTGGGAAGTTTTTACCTTTATTAGTTTTGCCATGGAAAACTTCCTATTGGCAACTTCAAGCAATTTATTTGACCTGAACTGCTGCATATACCATCATTCATACCAAACGCTCATAAAATACTTAAGAATAAGCAGCTGTTTGACAACATAAAGTGAAGTGACTTGGCAGTTCAGACAGGAAGCACAGAGAGTTACCATATACAGCTTTAAAAAACTGGGGCAATATCCAAACTGGAATGTGGCCAAGACACTAGATCTAACAACTCTATTCCCACAGGCTCCAAGACATTTATTTCTTAATCCCCCAAATCTACTTTAATTGTGTGTCAGGAAATGTCTGTGTTTAAAAAATAAAAATAATAATAATAAAAAAGTTTACAGTAGTTCTTTTACAATTCTTTGTCTGCACACACCACTCAAATCAAGTTTCCTCTCCACTGTTACACTTTCCAATTACTGACCCCTTCTAATCTGTTCCTGTTTCCTATCATTTTCTCAGTTACTCTGTTTTTCTTGACTCAACCTTTTTAGCTTACTGCTAGTTCTTCCTGCCTGCTGCTGCCCATTCTGCCCTTCAATTAGTACCTTCTGAAGCTGATTAAGGTACCAGAGAAACTCAGTGCCAGATAGCTGATTAAAATTTAGAATAGATAGAAGGGATTGAACAGCTGTCTTGTCCTACCATTTAATTCATTATTTCTCCCTCATTTATCCTTACAACTTTTGTGATTTCACATTGTTCCATAACTTTAAATCAGTGATTCTGCTTTATGGTTACTTGGCAGACAACACATTTTTAGATACTCTTGGATCACAGATTTTGAATAGCAAAGGGGTCCTTTGTATGGGATGTTTTATTTGTCACCACTCTCAACAAAAATACAAATATTTATTCAATTTTCAGAGAGTCACTGGAGCTGATATACAGGTATCTTAAATATTTGCTCATATCAGCTTATTATTACTATTATTTGTCTAGGTTTTGGAAGGTTATTTGAAGTTGCAGTCTATATAATTTCATTTTCAGATATTACTGTGGTCCCATGTATGAAGAAGCTGAAGGTTATTTTGCTGGGTACCTTAGACAGCATGAAGTGTTAAATTTCACTGATTAAAACAGTTATAGAATCCGTACAAAAGTAAAATTTAAACAATGCAGTTTAGTTTTACAAAGTTTAAGATACAGAGCAGCACTAAGGGACTGTGAATTTTGATTGCTTTGAGATATGTTCATTATTTAGCATCTCCTTTACATTGAAGCTTTTAGAAGGTTTCAACAAATTAAAGGAGCATATCCAAGAAAGGTGTAATATCCACTGAAATGACCAGGTATCAAAACTTTAAGAGGTTTGTATCTCTATTACATTGACATAAACCATCCTTCTACAGCATCCCTGTGAACAAGCACTTCTGAGCCACTCAAGTATACACTTGGGTGGATTTCACATCTGGCAATGGTGCAGGCTTCAAAGGCTGTAATGTCAATTCAATATTACATGGCTGCTTCTGAAGAGGAAGTAACTCCGTAGCAGAGTGTGTAGGCTTCATAGATGTTTAGCCTGGAGGACCTAAGAGTCCTTGGAAAATAAACAAGCTATGTCTGGATGAGTCCTAATTCTATCTTTTTAAATCTATTGTTTGGAATAAGAGATAATAATTAATTAAAATAAAAGAACTTCAGAATGGCATACAACTTAGTTACAAAACAAAACTCTTGGATCAAATGACGAACTAGAATAAATGGCACCAAAAGATAGATTGTCCTTACAAAATAAAATTAAAAAATAAAAAAGCAGATAAGACCACACATTTTTTACAAAATAAGCTAAACAAACCTACAATTTCTGTTTTAATCCAAAATCTCTCTTTTCATCACTGAAATTTCAAATGGAAAAGTACAGTGAAACACTTACTCATATGCTCTAATGTGACTCCTTCATGTGACTGAAGCCTCTTGATGAGATGAAATTAAGTTTGACTAGACTCACCTGTTTCTCATCTGTTCACTTTTATTGCTCTAAGGAACAACTGGTCACTTGCTTACAGCTGGAAAAAGGGTAAAGAAAATAAAAATTCCAGTTAAAAAAATATATATATATTTTTAACAACTTAATCCATTTTACCTAATAGCTTAGTAGCTCATTTTGAACATTCCATGCAGCAGGAATGCTGATTCCTGCAGCAAAATGTCTGCAGAAAAGTTCAGGGTTTTCACAAATGCATGCAAACTCCAAGTAAAAACTTTCTACGTCAAACAAATACACCTGCTGTTTCTTTCATAGTTAGAAGAGACTGGGGAGTTGATTTTACACAAAGAAGTTTCCAAAGACAAATCTGTCACAGAGATGCCCATCTTCTGTACACCAACTTACCCTTTCTGTCTTTGATAGCTTTTGATTGTTCCTAATGCAGTGGCTTTATCTTTATAAGAATACATTAATGAATAAGTATGTGTTGAATAAAGTTAGATCTCATCACTTGAAATGACTTATCTTATTTGACAGGAAATCAAACAATTTTTTAAATCTTACTTTTTAAAACACTTAAACAGCTAGTATTTTCATAAATGCTGTTATTCTTTTATTCTCTTAGAAAATTTAGAAATGTACAGAGAAATAATTTATAACATAAGAACTGCAGTTTGATGACAATTATTATATCTCCTTCACCAAGAGGAAAGAACAATAATTACAAACATACAATCTTCATCTTACAAAATTATATGTGTCATAAATTTAGCAGTTTTGAACCATGCATTCATCTGAGTTGGGATGCATTTCATCAGTATCAACCATCTAAAAATTAGAGGTCTAGTAATTTTGATTCCCCCAATTGTCAACTCTCTTGAGATGTCTCTCTTGAGATGTTTGGGAGATGTCTCTCAAGGAGGCATCTCCCAAAATAAATTCATATCTTCTTGAGATAAATGCCTAGGTGAGATTAAAGAGGCATCAGTCTCCCTCCAGGTACAGCCTTGATCAGGCTGCAAGCTTACACTTTTAATAATACAAATAGATAGCTGGGGTCCCATTCAAAAATCTATTTATTCAAGTAATATTTGTTTATAGAGAAGCTGAGCTAGAACTCTGAGGAGCTAGAGCTCTTGAGGAACTAATAATTTTCAACAGCCACACTCAGTGTTACATTATAAAATCAGATAACAAGTGTGTGAGCACACACACAAAAAATAAATAACCAGAGGCACACATTTTTGAAAATTTTCACATGGTTCTTTGACTTTACAGGTATCATGAAACTGATCTCTGTTTCATTAAATATTGGTGTAGGCCTAACATAAAAATCCATATTAATAAACAGCAAACAACTAACTGTTGTCACAAATACTGTGATCACAGAGCTGTTGTCCCTTCCAGTTTTGTGGAGAAACTTAACATTTTTATTTTGGCTCATCAAGTTGGCAATAAAATACAATATCAGATGATTTTATTTTATTTTATTTTATTTTATTTTATTTTCTGGAATAAATGTCAGTCCATGGCAATTTAGATAATTTTCCTAAACATTTATTTAGGTTAAATAGTAGTATTTCTGAAATAGTTTCATGATCTTGAGGATCCTTATTTTATTAACAATTATTGTGATTTAACCCTAGCAGGCAGCAAAGTATCACACAGCTGCTCACTCATTACCATACAGTAGAATGGGGGAGATAATCGGAAAAAAAAATAAATAAATAAAAATAAAACTCACAGGCTGAGGTGAAGACACCTTAATAGGACAGAAAATAAAGGGTAATAATAATAATAAACAATAATAATATATAAAACAAATGATGCACACTGTAATTGCTCACCACCTACAGACCAATGGCCCATCAGCCTCTGAGCAGTTGCTATGCTTCTCTGGCCAACTCATCCCAGTTTTTATTACTCAGAATGACATCACATGGCACAGGACATCCCTTTGTCCAGTTTGGGTCACCTGTTCTGGTTCTATCCCCTCCCAGTACATTCCCAGCCTCTTCACTGGTAGGGCAGCATGAGTAGCTGAGAAGTCCTTGGCTCAGTATAAGTAGTGCTCAGCAACAACCAAAACATTGTTGTGTTATCAGCATTATTTTTTCTCCTAAATCCAGAACATGGCAACATAACAGCCACCATGAAGAAAATTAACTCTGTCTCAGCCAAAGCCAGGACAACAGCAAATTATGTCATAATAATATCATTATCTTAATATAATAATAATTACATCTTTTTTCTTATTGTTAACAATTCTCTTTGTTAACTCTTGATTTTAAACATTATTTAAACTTATTTAAGTTTTGAATATTATTTGTCTATGGAACTGAGGCATTTAAACTCTTTCTGCAGAGCATTTCCTCCCTTCACACACAAACATTGTCCCTGGTCATGCCAAAAAAAATACATGCCAACAGGAGATAAAAACTTGAAAGTTGTGTTTCACCACTACCAGGGGAAAATCTGTTGCTATGAAATAGCCATTAATTTGCACCCTTACTAATCATCTTTAGTAATAATATGCCCATTAACAAACATAACGCCTATTAACAAAATACTCTATAAGTGATTGTTCATACATGCTAGAAATATGTTTCCTCATTATGTGGTTACATTATTTAGTTCTTATGAAATCTTTTTTCTTTTTTTTTTTTTCCTATTGCTACTCCATGAACATGCAGCTTAAAAGTAATAAAACAAATTAATTTTGCATTTTGAGAGCTAGAATTTCAGCTGGCTTGTGTAAACAAAATTTCTCTGGAGTCAATGGAGTTTTCAAAGTTTACACCAATTGAGACCTGACACAGAATGAGGTTATGCAATGCATTTGACCAGTACAGCTTGATATTTTTTTGGTATGAGTACTTAATTTGGTCAAGTGAGCACAGCAAAAGTCAAACTTTCCAGTACTAATGAGGTTTTTATTTTCTTTGGACTGTGGTTACAGAATGACTTATGAGGTTCAGTGTTCTACACCTGTCTGTCTTTCCTTTTTTTTGTTGGGCTCCTGATGAGTGCTACAATCCAACAGTCAGGCTTTCCCACAAGAACTGGTTAAGTCATGGTTTCTGGCTGGATGCTCAGGCTTTACTCTAAGTTCTCCAGCTCTCTGGTTGGCCTCCTTCATCACTGGGTTGTCTTGGCTGTCTGCCCTCAGTGTTTTTTTTCTCTGTTTCACCTCTATTTGCTGCTTTACAATGTTCTTTTCTCTGCTGAGTGGGCAGGAGACCTATTTCTAAAACTTCCCCCTAGTTCTCTTTCCGAAACTGATGACTGAGTATAATTATTTATTTCAGCTCCTGCTCAGCATGTCCCTTGACAGGGTGCAGCTGAAGGGTGAAATGAATACATTGAGAGAAGTATGCAGTATTCTTAGCTGGCCCAGCACTAAAATGTGGCAGCAAAATATTTACTGTCAGTCTTCCTGAACTTTGAAAAAACTGAGGAGAGAGAAGGATAACTAGCAGAACTGTGAGGGAAGTGGAAGTGAAATAAAAATAGAGGTCTCTGAAAAAAAAAAAAAAAAAGACTCATACATGAAAAAAAATGAAAAAAAAAAAAAGACTCATACAAGAAAAACCATTATAGTGTATATCAGGATGCTAAAGACAAAACCATATAAGAAAAGCTGATACATATTCAAAAAAAAAAAATAAAAAATCTCTCAATAAATGTGTTTCCTTTAAGATTTTACTTAGGATATACACTGAGTTATGTTACAGCTTCCAGTTCACTTAAGGTCATCTTTACAAGTGGCAAAATTGTCCAAGTATCAGATTCTGAATTTGAGATCAGTGATAATAAAAATGTGAGTGCATAAAAGATCTAAAAATCAACACAATGAGATAGGTTATGAACTGGGCTAAACCACCAAAGCCTTTGAAACATCCTATTAGCAACCTGGAAAGCAAACAGAATGCAGCTGCACCCTTGGAAAGTGTGGTTTAACCCAGCAGGCAGCTAAACACCACATAGACATTCACTCATTGCCCCCCCCCCCCCCCCCCCCAAGTCCCCCCAGTAGGATGAGGGAGAGAAGTGGGATGAAAAAAAGTACAAGCCTGTGGGCTAAAATAAAGGCAATTTAATAGGAAAGAACAGAAAGATATAATAAAAATATATATATAAAAGATAATAATAGTAATAATAATATGTACAAAGCAAGCAATGTACAATGCAATTGCTCAGCACCTGCTGACCAATGCCCAGCCTGTCCCTGAGCAGTGTTTCTCCAGCCAGCCACCCCATATAACTGCTCATCATGACATTACATGGTATGAGGCATCCCTTTGGCCAATCTGGGTCAACTCTTCTGGTTCTGTTCCCTCCTAGCTTCTTGTGTACACCCAGCCTGCTTGCTGGCTGTGAGGTGTGAAAAGTCCTTGGTTCTGTGTATGCACGAGCTCTGTAACAATTAAAACATCGGCATGATATCTACATTATTCTCATCCTAAATCCAAAACACAGCACCATACCAGCTACTAGGAGGAAAATTAACTCTATCCTAGCTGAAACCAGGACAGAAAGCAAACTGGATTGGGTTGGATTTATTTTTTGTCATGGATCTAATCCAGACAGAAACACAGAAGCTAATTTAGATCTCAAAGACTGTTGGGATGAGGGGTCACTTTAGTGAAGTCAGTAAAGAAAGTCCCTGTATAAAATTGTGGTAAAAATATAACTCAGATTAATCTAGAATATTTATTAAGGGTGAATGATTCTTCAGTGCTGGAGTCTGGTGCTATCTTTGACAGCGGTCCATGCTGTATGCATCAACTATTGAATTAGAAATCTTCACTCATTTGTGAAGGGATAATATTGTTTGATAATAATTCCAGATATAAGTTTTTGGTACATCCACAGTTTTTCTATAGCAGAATTTTTATCAGAAAGGTTTTTTTTTCTTTAAAAACAGAAAAGCAAAAAGAGTGTTACTAAAAGGGACAAAGAGCATGAGGAATGAAGGAAACAGAAGTAGGAATGAACATAAGGACTCACACCAGAGCTTGTGGTCTTTCAAAATTTGTGAAGTCGACAATAATGAGAAATATGAAGAGACACAAAATATCATGTTCTACATAATTTTTATGACTTTGGAGTTCATGCTGGATCTAATAAGTAATGTTTATTTTAATGTTAACTAAGCCTGGTGAAAATTTCTGATAAAGAGCAAAACACATACAAACATACATATATATAAATAACATGTATTTATATAACTATATATATATATAGTTGTCCACAAAGACAAATCAAATTAATCACCATTAATCTCTCTAATTTTTATGCTTTTAGATTGTTTCAAAACTAAAATATTTTTTTATTTTAAGTGAAAAACATACACGTGTGATTTGCGTTATATTATAAAACCTAGTTTGATTACTATAATATACACATTTGATGGATACAGCTTCAGGTAAATTCCATGTTTAATTCTTACTTTATGCACTAGGGGGTTCCCTTGCCCTCCTATTATGTAGAAGTTCCTAAATAGTTTAACATATATATTTAGGCTAACAGGCAAAACTTCAAGGGCCTTTTTGATTTGCTGCTATTTTAGGTAGAGGAATTTATTCAGAATATTAAGATTCAGAACATTAAACTTTCACTATATGAAGGCTTTAAACTTTCAATCTTCCTCTACTAGGAGGATATGTAATATTATCGTTTTTTTTTTGCCTATCCATTAGCAGATATAAATGTTTCAAAATTCTCAAGCTGCATATAAACAATATTCATGAAAATAAATTCTATTTGTTTATACACTTATTTGTGGATACCTTTTTTGCATAGTCTCAAACCAAAGTAAATGATAATAATAATAATATAGATTTACACATTTTTTTTGTTTTTATTAAAGTAAAAGATATCAAACTACATATTCCACAGTATTACTTTTATTCAAATTTATTATACAATATGCCAGAGATTTGT
Source organism: Aythya marila (assembly GCF_965140915.1). Lineage (NCBI taxonomy): Eukaryota > Metazoa > Chordata > Aves > Anseriformes > Anatidae > Aythya > Aythya marila. The sequence continues at coordinate 46,292,279 of NC_139042.1, read as the reverse complement.
TTTTCTGTCTGGGTAATAAGTGTAATAAGGGTTCTGGGGGTACCTCTTAAAACTGAGATCAACTTCTCTTTACAGATCAACTAAAGATCAACCTCAGAAGGTTCTCTTACATTCAGAACAACTCTAGCAGTAAAGGGGATGCTTTAAGAAGTACTGGGGGAAATGGTAGAACTCAAAACATACCACATTTAGCCAATGTATTACATTCTTCTAATAATAACAATATCACGTTGCATTTAAAACTCATGTTGAATAAAGACCCCTGAAGTATTCATTCATTAATTACCATAGTAAAACAGGTTGTAGTGTAATGAGTATTAATTTAAATGAAAAAAAAAAATAAAAAAAATTAAACCCACAATTATGTCTAATTGTTTTTGTCTGCATCTTTTTTTATGCATACAAACCTAAGGTAATATAAATAACATTACAAGAAATACTGAAGGGATAAATTAGTTATCTAAGTTAATCATCTAGTAATCTATGTCTTTATCATCTTCATAGAGATCTAGCTAATACAGAATATCAGACAGATACTCATTTTAGAAAATAGAGGTGTCTTTGTAAGGAGAGCAGAATATTTCTCCAGATGGCACTGGCTTCTTAGAGTTTCATTTTGACCACTCTGGGAGTTAGACATCCCAAAATACATACATACAGTCATGTATTTACAGTCAGAGCCTGAACTCTTTTTAGTGTGTTTAAGAAGAAAATATTGTCTTAACCTGTCTAATTTAAGATAGGAAATAATATTATGGGCTTAACTGCTCACACATAATACACTCAGTGTCACATAAAAACCTGTAGATATCCAGGATTTCTGTACAGATCTTGCAGATACAATAGGACACACAAAGAGACCAGTGCCCTTCTAGAGTGGTGGTTGGACCCCATATGCTAAATCATCTCAAAGAACACCGGTTGTCTAACTGTGAGTAAAGTCATAAGTTTCTTGTAAGTGTTAAAATAAAATTTATTTTATTTCATGAAACTAGGAGCCAAGTAATCTAAACTTACCTTTTGTAATGTGATGCAGCATGTTTTTCAGTGGGAGCATCTTTCATACATTCCCTGTTGTAATACATGCAAACTGATATTCAGAGAACATCCAAAAGGTCCTTTGCATATAAAAGATGACACACTGTAAGAAGTTTGGTGCTGTCAAAGTCTTCATCCTAACAAAGGCTGTAGCACTGCAATATCCAGACCTGGGAAGTGGTAAGCACAACCGAGTTTGGCATAGCCAAAATAACTCTGGTGACATCACAACTGTGAAACACAACTTATTTTTATTGTTTGTATAAGTATATGGCAAATGAAATCACAAATCATTCAACTAAAATCAAATTGCCTTAAACAAACACGGCACCTAGAGACTGCTGAGCACAGCTATTGTCTATATCTGCATTTATAGATTAAATTACTGGCAATGAAACCCAACATAGCTCTCCATCATTGCTGATTAACTTGCCCTTGCATTTACAGGCAATTGCCCCAGCTAAACTGACACAGCAATTTGCTAAGCTAATGTCATATGATTGTGTTTTCAGTTCTCCCTTACCATTTAAAAACTGTCTTTGCTAGTTTGGTTTCTGTCTAACTTCGTAATGTTAGCTCCTATTTATTACTTTAAATGTATGTTCACATGATTGCAATCACTATATTTATTGTAATTTAACAAGTTACTATTTGTCAATTGATTAGTTTAATCATGATATGTAACCTTGAAACAGTTTAATGTGCTTATATCTTCTTAAAAAAAAAAAAAAAAGTATTTCATTTCACTTGTGGAGAGTCATGAAAGTTCAGAGAAAAGAAGGTACACATATGTTAATTGTCTTGGCTCATTTCACAGCAGATAATTTGATAAACAGAAGTAACTTGATCACCTGAAGCAGTCTGAACATATTCTGAAATCCTGTAAGCATAGACACGGATCTTTCTGGGAATGTGATTTGTGGAATAAATGTCCCAAGCTGTATGTTCGTCTCTCTCCTGAAGGTTTTGTCTCTCCACCAAAGCAGAGACAGTGTCTCCTGTCTACAAGACTCTTTTACAAAATTAAAAGACTTTATTCAAACAGATATCTACTCCTCAAGTTTTCTAGTGGGTTTAATTTGTTGCTATCTTTAGAAAAAAAGAGTGAGAAAACTATATTCAGAAAGTTTGCATAGCACTGGTGATGTCTGAGTCATCAGAGTAGCATGTTTTCTAAAAAAAATAAAAATAAAATAAAAAAATACATATGCAAGGAATTTGTAATTTGTTAAAGCAAGAATAAAGAAAAATCAAGGTATGAATTGTTCATGACATCTCCTGGAATGTGCATCTCCCTGCATATGTAGAGTTACACTGCTGACACAGCAGCATGTGAGAGACTAATTTTTTTCCAAAAATACTCATCTGAGCCTGAGAAATCACATTTGATGTGATAGAAAACATAATGGCCTAGTAAAGAGAAAGAAAATTTTATTTTTGCTTTTGTTAAAAGGACACGATGGTGTCAAATTTCAGAAATAACCTACCAAGTCATAATTTAGGTCATAAACCCACTGATGGCTGGATGGACCTTCATTCATAGGCATGCCAGATGCTTACTGTGAAGCAAGAAGAATTTAAGAATTTTAGAAGCAATTATTACTTTGTTTGTGTATGTGTGTGCGTGCATATTGGCACTATTGAATTCACTGATATTCACTTATCCTGAACCCACCTATCCATGCACATAAAGTAGGGATTTAACTGTATTAATAGATTTCTTTCACCTTTACACCATTACCCTTTCCCTAATATCCCTCTAACCAAGCACAATACCATTAAAAGCATAGCAGTTCAGCATGGTTTCAACAAGGTTGCATATTTACGCAACAGGAATTATTTCATTAAAAATTTATTTGAAAAAAAATTTTAAAGGAAACAGAAAAAAATAAGCATGTTTTTGGTACACGGAGTGAAATTCCTCTGAAGAAAATGAAAGACTTGAGAGAAAATAAAAAAGAAAAAAAACGTATTATTGCTTTCCATTATGATACATAAATGTATCATAACACATTTAACAGCAGTGAATATTTTTTCAATGTTTTCAATAATAGGTTGTGTGTAAGTAAAGAAATTTTTGAACTACACAATATTTTGTTATGCCAAAATTAATAAAGGTGTACTTAAAGAACATGTTCCTCTTTTTTCTAAATGTAAGGCTGTATATTTTCAATACTACTGACATGCAGACTGAAGTGCCCTGAATTATTCCATTTGGAAGTCACCACATTTCTGAGTACAAACAGTTTAACAGTAACAGCGTCTGAAAATTATTAGTGCCCTTCACGTATTTTAATAGTGCTTCAGTTTAAAAGCAATAAAACTAGTCAACTTGCTTCCTACAACACATTTTTAAGAGTCACTGTTTAAAAACAGTTCAAACCCAATCTGTAATAAGATCGTGTATATTGTGTTTTAACCTGGCAGGCAGCAAAGCACCACATAGCCATTCACTCACTCCACCACCACCCACAGCGTGATGAGGGACAGAATCAGGAAAAAAAAAAAAAATAAAAACATAAAACTCATGTTTGAGATAAAGACAGTTTAATACATCAGAAAACAAAAGGAAAATAACTACTGTTATCATGATAAATGAATATACAAAACAAGTGACGCACAATGCAATGGTGTGTAAGACTATCAGATGACTGATACCCACACTGTCTGTGAGCAGCAGCACCCTTCCTGGCCTACCTGCCCAGTTGTTTTATTGCTGAGCATGCTGCCAGGTGGTATGGGATATTCCTTTGGCCAGTTTGGGTCACCTGTCCCCTCATTCCTTGCTGACAGGTCCATATGAGGAGTTGAAAAGTCCTTGACTAAGTAAGCACTGCTCTGCAACCAGTAAAACATCAGTTTCATCATTGTCAACATTATTCTCATCCTAAATACAAAACACAGCACCATACCAGCTATTAGGAAGAAAATTAATCCTGCCACAGTGAATAATGAATAATTGTCAGCACTGTTTTAAGCACAGATGAAGGTACCTGTCTCAGTCTGTTTGCAAGAAAAAAAAAAAAAAAAAAAAAAAAAAAGAAATAATAAAAAAAAAAAAGCAGTCAATATATAACCACTTTCTATTTTTGTATTTATGCTGCTCCAATTTACTTATAAGGCAACAAGCTTTGCTCTAAAATTGCATTCTTCTGACTATTAATTCTTGTCTGCGGTCAAATTTGCAATTACAGGAGTAATCAGATAGTGTAGTGTTTCATAGAAACAAAGCATAAGAAGCTTAAGGAAGGATTGTTTGAAACAAGTCAGATGCCAATTAGTTCTATATAGAACTTCAGAACTTAGAAATTTTGCTGGTTTATAATTTTCCCCAAATTTCTAAAGCAGACAGTAGTAAAAGCACATTTCTTAAGTTCTTCAATTTTCAGATAATTAAAAGGATTACTGGTGCTGCTATATTTGGTGGGGAGCTGGGGGTTGGCCTCTTCTCACAGATAACTAGTGATAGGACTAGAGGGAATGGCCTCAAGTTGCACCAGGCGAGGTTTAGGTTGGAAATGAGGAGACATTTCTTCTCAGAAAGAACAGTCAGGCATTGGAATTGGTTGCCCAGGAAGGTGGAGGAGTCACCATCCCTAGCGATATTTAAGGAAAGGTTGCACCTGGCACTTGGACATGGTTTATTGGGTGACTTTGGTAGCAGGATGATGGTGGGACCAAATGATCTTGGCAGCCTTTTCCAACCTTAATGATTCTGTAATTCTTATGATCAAATTCTCAGTTACAAGCACAAATGTAAATGTATAGGAAACAGCACCAGTAACCCTTTTAATTATCTGAAAATTTAAAAAGTTAATAAACATATGTATCTAAGGATGAGCATAAAGGAATAGAATGGGAACTGAAAGATTCTTAAAAATAATAATAATAAAAAAAAAGACTAAATTCCAAAGTAAGTTACAAACAAGTGACTTACTGAGGAAAAAATGGACTGTAGAATATCTAGACAACTTAGTTCTTTCTCTGTAGATAAGAATCGGAGAAATTCATCCTCTGGAATTATGAATCTGCTAACACAACCTCCAGAATAGTAGTAGGAAACTAATGGAAATTAATGATATTTAAAAAAATTCAAAGAATATGCTGTTATTTTCATATAAGTGAAAATAATTATATTATTTCATATTATTAATAGGAATAATTATATAATAATTATTTAATTATTTTGATATATTATATACACTAAAAATAAATAAAGTCATCCCAAATCCAGAATGTACAAAAACAAAGGACAAAGTTCATGAACAGTCACTTCATTAATACAATAGTAATAATAAGGTGACCAGAAATTGATGTCATGGACACCAATCAACAGCTGTGTATAACGTGTATACTTTGCATTCTGTATATGTTAATGGGCCTACTGTACATGGGTGAATCAGTAGACCTGGCATAGCTCACAAAGCCTTGTTTAGGATTCGCTGTCAGATGAATGATGACAGATATAATACTAGTTGAAAAAATACTTGAATAGTAGTTACTAACAGACAAATTTAGTTACAGACAAATTTTTTAAGTAAGCTCCTAGGACAACCCTTCATAGTATTGTTTTAAGCAAAACTGTTATTAGCACTTTGGTCAATGAAACAAAGAGTTCACACAGCAATAATTAGTAGCTGTTTCATAGTGAAGATGCTAACTAAAGATATTTGAGTATAGGATATTCACAGTATTCCCATAGAATCACAGAATCATAGAATTTCCCAAGTTCGAAGGGACCCACAAGGTCCCTTCTAGTCCAACTTCCGCCTCCACAGAGGACCACCCAAAAATCAGACCCTGTGTCTGAGAGCATTGTCCACCTGCTTCATGAGGTCTAGCAGGCTTGCTGCTGCATGTAGGCCAGGGCAATCCCAAACACAAATACAGGCTGGGCAGAGAATGAAGTGAAAGCAACACTGGTGAGAAGGATCTGGGACTGTTGGTTGATGGCTCGACATGAGCTATCAATGTGTACTTGCAACAGAGAAATGTATCCTGGGCTGCATCAAAAGAAGTGTGACCAGCAGGTCGAGGGAGGGGATTCTCCCCTTCTACTCTGCTTTTGTGAGACCCCACCTGTAGGGCTGTATTCAGCTTTGGGGCCCCCAGCACAACAAGGACATGGAAGTATAAGAACGAGTCCAGAGGAGGGCCACAAGGATGATTAAAGAGCTGGAACACCTGTCCTACAAAGACAGGCTGAGACAGTTGGGATTATTCAGCCTGGAGAAGAGAAAGCTCCAGGGAGAACTTACTAGCAGCCTTCCAAGACCTAAAGGAGGCCTACAGGAAAGCTGAGGAGGGACTCTTTGTCAAGGAGTGTACTGACAGGACAAGGGGAAATGGATTTAAACTAAAAGAAAGTAGATTTAGATTAGATATAAGGAAGAAATTCTTTACTCTGAAGATGGTGAGACAGCAGAACAGGTTGCCCAGAGAAGCTGTGGATGTCCCATCCCTGTGAGTGTTTAAGGCCAGGTTCGATGGGCTTTTGAGCAGTCTGGTCTAGTGGGAGGTGTCCTTGCCCATGGCAGGGAGGTTGGAACTAGATGATCTTTAAGGTCCCTTCCAACCCAAGCCATTCCATGATTCTATGGGAAAGCTTAAACTACATGCTGTGGGATGTTCTGATTAACAAATTTTCATTGCTTTGAAAATACCTTGTTTTTGTTTTTTTGTTTGTTTGTTTGTTTGTTTTTGTGTGTGTTTTTGTTTGTTTGTTTGTTTGTTTTTGTTTTGTTTTGTTTTGTCTTGTTTTGTTTGGGTTTTTTAAAAAAGCAGTCTTATGTAGTGACCTAACAAAACAGAATGCTCAAATAGCTCAGGATAGTTACTGACTTTCTTCACAGAATCACAGAATTCTCAAGGTTGGAAGAGACCTCAAGATCATCGAGTCCAACCTCTGACCTTCTTGCATGCTAAACTTCATGTATATCATGTGAAGAGAAAAAATTATGCACAGGTTTTGACTAAGAAACAAACAAAAAATAAGTAACATGAAAACAAAATGAAATAATAGGAGAAGATCAAGGAAAAAAAATATGACACCCTTTCCAATTATTTCAGTTCTCCAGAATGCCTTTCAGATGGTGAGTTCATGAGGGAATTTTCAAAAAGAACTAAATGATCTAAGCCACATTTTGAGAATTTTAAGATATACTCATGTATTTAGATGACTTCATTTATTTCCATAAAACATAGGAAGAACATCTGGCAGGAGTGGAAAGCCTTCTAAAGCTTTTACGGAGTAATGGTTTAAACTTGAGAAAAACAAATGTCAGTTTTTGAATGATCGCATTACCTTCTAAGCATATGCATGTCCTGCAAATGGACAAAAGCTTCAGTTGCAGAAATTAGATCTTAAGAAACATTGGATAATTCCTGGAAAAGTACACAAAATCCTAAGATCATAAGGAGAAACATACAACATTTCCCAAAACAGCCAACTAAAAGCAGCTTTGTCATGAGAACTAAACATGAGAAAAATTGATTGCTGAAAGGTTTTTAATCTGTATTTTGTTTAAATTCCTGAAAATACTACAGCAATTATAGAAAGTTGTGACTATTCAACATTTAGTGTCGAAGTGTTAGCTGAATGTGATGCAAAATAACAACTTTTAAAGATAAAAATTACAACAAAATTAAATATTCAAATGTAGTATCTGAACTTTGAGGAGACCTCGAAGAGATGCATGCTTATAATGAAATGCATTGGGTATATGAACTGTATACAGTTCCTTATAGTCTCTACATATCAATCAGAAAGACTTTTGTTGAAATGAGTACACAAATTATGTAAAAATAGATGCAGATACTCATTAACTCAGAAAGCGAGGTCCCAATGTACACATTTCAAGTTCACTAAAGGCAATGAGATTAGATATACTGAAGTTCAACACATTTTTTCAAGAAAAGCAGGTTTTGGAGGTCTAATTGAAAGATTATTTTAGTTTCAATTTTGCCTAATTATGAATGTAACACAATTGTTATTTTTCTGTCATTGTCAGCAATTGACAGAAAAGAGACATGAAATGTCCTTGAAGTAGCTGTCCAGTTAGAGATGGAAATAAACTAAATTATCATGAATTTCTAGTTTTTCCTTTGTTTTACCAGTTCTACTTGGACTGTCAATGTCTGGATATTTTCCTCTTATATGGTAAGCATACTTAACTCAGGAGAATGCAGACTGCTTTCCAAAACCACAAGAATACTGGCTAGATGGATCACTGTTTTCACCTCTGGTGCTCAAGATACTACATTTTGAAAATTTTGCCTAATGTATAAAGATTTAATCTATGGTACAGGCTGAGAAATTATTGTATGAGGGGAAAGGGGAAGGGGAAGGGGAAGGGGAAGGGGAAGGGGAAGGGGAAGGGGAAGGGGAAGGGGAAGGGGAAGGGGAAGGGGAAGGGGAAGGGGAAGGGGAAGGGGAAGGGGAAGGGGAAGGGGAAGGGGAAGGGGAAGGGGAAGGGGAAGGGGAAGGGGAAGGGGAAAGGGAAGGGGAAGGGGAAGGGGAAGGGGAAGGAAACTTTGGGAACTCCCTATCCATCATTTCCATCTTCCACAATATGTGCACCAGAAGTCCATTTTATGAACTTGTAAACACTTTTTTTTTTTTTTTCCCCCAGAGCTTTCACTTCAGTGCTGTTTTCTGTATAACAGAGTATACAAAATCACTTTTCTCCTGTAAGCACCACTGCATAAAGCACAAGCAGAAAAATACTGTCAGAAAACACACATTCTTGTGACATAGAAGTAAATAAAGTCTTTCAGATCACTCTAAGACTTCAAGAGCAACAAACTGATCCTACAAGAGCACCCAGGTGTTCTAGAGAAAAGTAGCCAAAGAATGAGAATCATCTCCACAGGAAGATTCTGTACAAGAAGCATATTGTCCAGTAGGGTTTTCAGCCATCACAACTCCATTTAAATTGCTATCATGCTCTGTAACACTTCTCTAATCAAGACTATGGGATGCACCTACATGTATGGATACACAACAACTGAGATTAAATTTTCAAAAGAACCTGAACCTAAACTGCATTAGCTTCAACTTAAATCACTTTTCCATGTACCTGCTCCTGAGTTATCCCTGTAGAACTGTAACTTTTTTGATGTTGTGATGGTAAAGTTTAACTCCCTACCCAATTTACATTGATTGACATAAGAAAATAAAAATAAAAATAAAAATGAAAATAAAAAAGTCAAGATTGACATTGTAGGCATTGTAGGAACCTGTGCCACTGTTAAAATAAAACACAGTTTGTGCCTTGCAAATGAGTTGCTGTGATTTTGCAAAATGGCTCACCTTGAAGAACAGATAATAACAGAATGGAGGAGAATTTGTCTGAGAAATGACACTGTTAATTTCTGTGAATATATCAAGGGTAAAGGAATAATAGCAAAAAAGAGAATAAATTAGTACAAAATAACCATACCTAACTTATGGCTAGAAATTAGAACAGCAATTCTAACTATTAAAGGAACAAGATTCTTGAACAGCCTTTCACCAAGATACATGGAACTTTCAGATGAACTTGAATGCGTTTACTAACAGGATTATGCAATGGCCTGTAGTAGCCAAGAACTGGATGCAACACTCTCTTTTAATCATATGTCCCAAAGGCCTTCGTAATTATTATAACAAAAAGTAATCCAGAGCTCAGATACAGCTAGGAAGACACAAGGAGAGGTTGATGGATGACATTTTGAATTTAAGCATATTCTACTTATACTACTTACAGGACAGTAATAAAAGTCAACATAATCAATTGGAAAAGCAAAAAAATATATAAATATTGGTTTCCCTATTAGTATTGGCATTCTCTACATTCCGTATTTTTTAATTCAATTCATCTTAATTATTTTTTGTCAGACAATATCAAGGTTATTGATTATACATCATGGGTATTTATTTTATTTATGTCAAGTCAAAAATATTTTTAGAGGAAGGTAAAGGATTTTTAAATTCCATGATTGCCAACCTGAACCCTGCAGAGAATAGTTTTGCAATTTTTTAAATATGATAATTGACATACTTGACATAAGTATTTTGGTTGCAATTTGAGAGTAAAAGTGCAGTTACCTTATTTGTAGGTATCATCTTTCAGAATCAGTGATAGTAATTACTCTTCTTGTTCTTTCTGATATTATTAAAATCAAGACAAACACTTTATATATTATCTGGAATAATGCAAATAAATTTGAAGATTTGACTATGAGCGTAATATGAAGCAATTGACAAATGACTTGCAGCACTTGTAATGGGCTTCTACTTTGTCCTTTATATAACTCTTCCGTGCCTTGTCAAATATTAATCACCACATGCAGTAATATATCTGAATGAATGTTGGTTCTTAGAGTTCAATCCTTTAGCTAGACTACTGAACTTTTAATCTTTGGCTATTTAAATGCATATCAAATACAAGAGAAGATTAATTATTACAGTAATTCACAAATGCATTCTGCTTCCTTAGCCTCAAAGAAACTTATAGGCAACTTTCAAAGTGTTGCTGGACTACAAAGAGTAAATCATATAATTCTTAGGAAATTTCTGCATTCCCCAAGTATATTATGAAATACTAACTTGTATGCTAGAATATATTGCAGTTGAATGTAAGTAAAGCCATATTCACAGTACATGAAATACAAATACTTGCAGAGTATTCAGGGCTTCCTTCCTCCAGCTGGTACCCACAATTATGAAAGGGAAATGAAGTCTTGAAGACTGAGAGAATATTGAACCCATGGCAGCTACTGGTGAGTTGCTCAAATGACTTACTACTGTCACTGCTAAGAGCCCTTGGTCCACAAAGAGGAACCTCACACATCCTTTGGGGTTTGACTCAACAGTTAATGAAACTCACTGTCCAGTAGCAGATTGACTGCAGCTGAGGATTGAACAGTTTATCTCATGGTATAGTGTTGGTGTAAAACTAACAAAAGAGTCCTAAGACTCCTAAAGACTCCTAAGTCTTCACAATGTCTGAGTGCTTAGTAAAAATGTTAGGAGGAGCTAGTCATATTATTTTTTGTCACAGTAAAATTCCCTATGCACACAAATAATAAATTAGGCAGCATGTCACATCAGTTTTATGAAATACGAGGATCCCCCTGGCATCATGGAAACTCTATTTTTCTGATTAAGGTTCAAATTTATACTTTTTTTTTTTTTTTTTTTTTTCCAATGTGTCTGAGGGGTCTGCAATATAGCAGAGGACTGAAGTCGCATGTCTGAAATCTGTTCAGTACAATAGGATGCATTTTTTTCAAATGTGTCAGACTCTAAATGTCTCTTATCTGTGGATGTCATCTGAAAAAAAAAAAATCCAAATACACAAATACATTTACATATGGACTGAGCATCCTTGGACAGACAAAATAATTAAAAATTCTACTGATTTTATGTCTCATACTATTACTTTGTAGAATGCATTAATTTTCACTGTAGTCTTCTGCTGAGAAAACAGCAGAAAACAAGTGCTGAGGCAAAATACAGCTTAAGAGAATCCTGCATATTCTTAAATCCTAAATGTACCTTAAGCAGAAACAACCTAATCTCCTGCATTTAAAATTAAAATATATTTCTCCTTTGTGACTAGTTAGCTGGAGCCAAGAACACATCTGTTATAAGAATTCTACCTCACTTTTGTGTTCAGCATTCCTGAAAAAAAAAAAAAAAATATCTGCAATGACCTTTGTATTATTGAAAATATTCTTACACACTTTGTTTATCATTAAGTTGGATAAGTTTTATCATAAGATAAAATTGAATCTCTCCTGAAGTGATAATCTGAAAAAGGGATATTAGTAAGTAAAAATGTCATGGAAGTGACAGAAGAATGCAGTTATGTATTTTGATGAGCAGTTGGTGACCTGAACCAGAGGAAACCATAAATGATTCATAACTTCATGAAATTCTGTAGTCTGGGTAATTTAAGACATAGAGTTACATCAAATTAGAAGTAAATACAGTGTTTTCTCTGGTCTTAGCTCTTTTATTGGGTCCTGGCTTCAATAAAACCATTTTCATGGGATCCACATTGCTATTTTAAGGGGCTCTGTATGGCATATTGGTTGATTTATTATTATCTGATTTGCACATTGAAAATGATTACTCTCAGAAGAATTACAATGGGATTTGATTCAGATTTAAATAAATAACAGAAGATCCCTAAGAGATCTCAGCACCGTTTGTTTCTTTTTGTGGTGCTTTCCAGATTTCCTAACTTGCCAGAAAATTGTTTCCAACCTAAATGTACAACTTTAGAATTTGTCTTTTTATTTATTTATTCATTTATTTATTTATTTATTGCATGCAAGAATTATATGATAAATAGTCTCAGACTTCAGGAAAATGTATGCCCTCATGGTCTTTCCTGTTGTAAAGGCAGTCAAGATAAATGCTTACATTACTTTTATTTGATACCTTAATACCTGAAAATTACTTTCTATTATACATCATGTGTATCAAAATACCCTGGTTATGCAAATATGTGCACACATACATAAAATTATCTAAAAGTTTTCAAGACTGAGTTTAAAGGCTAAACATGCTGACGTAATAATAATTATTATTATAATTATGTCAGCATGCTTATTTTATTATTAATTATTAAAAAGCACCTTAGATGCCTTATAGTTAAAACATGCAGGTTCTGTTTTCTAGACACCTGGTACTCTGAAGCAAATCCAAAATTAAGGCTTAGGCACTTTAAAAAGGAAATACTGAAAACTTGGATGTGTTGGGTAGGAAACTGCAGACCTAAATGTGTACAAAAGGAAACCTCAAATTCTGAACTTCCCCAGAGATCAAGAACCTTAATGGGTCTACCAAAGACTCTTTTAACCATTGGGTGTTGTGAACTATTTCCTGAAGGAGGTAACCTTCCTTCAAAAAACAAAACCAAAAAGCACATAGCATTTGTGCCTCATATTTACACAAAAGCTTGGCACCCATAAAGTAAATTACTGCAAGCCATTTCAAAGGGTGGTAACTCTACTTGAGGAGTAACAACTTTTTAATTAGTACTGGTCCTTAACTTATTCACATCACAACTCTATATCCCCACCTAAGTTCACAGGTTCCTTTCTAATGATACACTACAAATTACTATCTCAACATTCAATCAAGAGACGGTACACATACAAGAGCTACCAGGAACTATGAGACAGGCTCGCATCACATTGAATCATAGAATCACAGATGATTTGGGTTGGAAGGGACCTTATAATAAAGGGACCTTAATTATAACAAGGCATTTTCAAAGCAATGAAAATTTGTTAATCAGAACATCCCACAGCATGTAGTTTAAGCTTTCCCATAGAATCATGGAATGGCTTGGGTTGGAAGGGACCTTAAAGATCATCTAGTTCCAACCTCCCTGCCATGGGCAAGGACACCTCCCACTAGACCAGACTGCTCAAAAGCCCATCGAACCTGGCCTTAAACACTCACAGGGATGGGACATCCACAGCTTCTCTGGGCAACCTGTTCTGCTGTCTCACCATCTTCAGAGTAAAGAATTTCTTCCTTATATCTAATCTAAATCTACTTTCTTTTAGTTTAAATCCATTTCCCCTTGTCCTGTCAGTACACTCCTTGACAAAGAGTCCCTCCTCAGCTTTCCTGTAGGCCTCCTTTAGGTCTTGGAAGGCTGCTAGTAAGTTCTCCCTGGAGCTTTCTCTTCTCCAGGCTGAATAATCCCAACTGTCTCAGCAGGTGAAGAATTTATAACATAAAACGGAACCATGAGCCATTTAGTAAAGGGCTAATTTTGTACTATAATGGTGAGAATATTTTAAGTAAGAGATGCAAAAACTGAATTTATTAAAGCGACTATCAGAAACAGATGTTGAAAAAGACAGTATAGAACTGTTAAAAAAAAAAAAAAAAAAGAAAAGAGAAACACAATAAAGACTGTGAGCAAAAGGAAGATAGGAAAAGAAATAATCAAGTGAGAATTGTAGAAGATAGGTTAGAAAGATGGACATGGAGTGTAAGGAATTTTACGTTTTTGTCTTTGTATATCACAGATAAGCTAATGGACATTCAGAAAACCTAAGTCTTGTGGTACTTAGGGTGTGCTATATCTAAAAAGGGTCTTCATGCTCCCCTGGTCTTTTTGTTTGTTTGTTTCTGAATGGAATAATTTCAACCTTAGAGAATGCTTCTATCTTTCAAACTTTAAAACTCGCCTGCAAAACATTTGTGACATGGGCAGATGAGCTATTTTGAACCTTTACTAGTACTTTGGTAGCCTAGGCAAAAGGCCCTCAGACAAGAGGGATTAGCTATATTCCTCATCTCCCTGCTTTTTTTTTTTTTTTTCTGACCCTGTTTTGACTGTTTTGAATGGTCTATCAGCTCTACTGCTAGAATTAAATAAGCAATGTGAGAATCCCACTGCAAGTGCAGGTATCGGTCAGAAAGTTATGGGTCAGAAAGACTATGCCAAGAGCTGAGCAGCTCTGTGCACTGCCAGTACCAGAAATGCAGTTTTCTATGGATTTTGAATGTTTCCCTGGTTAGCTAGAGGGTGCAAATGAGTTCTGAAAATGTTCATAGGCCCATTATTTCAAATACTGTCTTAGCGTTATTAATAGGTATCTAAATCCTATCATTAATTGAATTATGTATATATATTTATATATATATTTTTCAGACTGTAAGTTCTTCGCCTTTCTCTGCATATATAAAATATATAGGTATCACCTATATCACCTAACACTTATAGGAAATACTAAAACATGGAAAATTGTACAATTAATCAAGGTCTGGATACTGTAGCTAAATTTATAAGAGAGAAATGATTTAGACTGAAAGCTTTATTAAAGATGAAGCAGAAGGACAATAAAGGAGTAATTAAAATTTTTTAGATTCTTTGAAGTTTCAGATTCTCCAAATCCTTCAAGGGCAGTAGAGAGATGACCTAGATTAACTCTAACAGATGTCTTCCAATTTAGTAATTGTAAAAAGGTTGCAAATACAGTTTTAAGCACCATTCTCTTAAGAGAATGAAAAAAGGAGTTCTGGTTCTAATGCAAATTGAGAGCAGAATATAAAAAGATAAAAATTCCAGTAGTATTAGTAGCTGTATAACAGCAGAATAGGCGACAAACTGGTGTTAGGTAGTTCTTAGTATATATCTATCCTCAAAAATGAAGTTCCATGCCGAAGTACTTGAGCTATTATGAGCATTATATCATTTCAAGTGTTGAACATGATCATATTTTGTCCATTTTTTGTGCTAATTTTTCCTTTCAGTTGTTATCCCCAACTTTCTCTAAGTTGTAAAGCCACAAATTAAAATAAATCTATTCTAACTGACATTCAAAGCACAATAAACCTAAAGACCAAAAGCTTCTGCCTTCCCATAGAACCTACTAAGAAGTTTAGATACCACTCTATGAATAAATAGCAGTCAGCACTAATAGGTGACAGGTGGAAAATAAAATACCGTATAATAGGTGGACTCACAAGCCTTACTGGTTTTGGATTAAGTTTTACAGATGTTCTTAAAGACACCTAAATTTTATGAGAAACAATCAGGCATTAACTAACGAAGTTTCTTGTTGCCTGGAGTATTTCTCTCTCAATATTTCTTAAATTACTTCTGCAAAATAATTACAGAAATCTTTGCTTATGTGTATTGCATTGGAGATGTCATCACCTCTCTGAAAGCAATGGTAACCCTGGAAGACAGTGATAGTGACATGGATAAACTGTCAACTACTTTGTCTGTAAAAGTCATCTACTACAAGAGTTTGGATTATCTCCCCCTGTGCCTCCTTGCATCTCTTGACTAAATTCAATATGCTCAAATATAAAATAACTCACCTATATTTAAAGAAAATCATACACAAAATGAAACATCTAACTCTCCTCTTAGGACTATCAACTCCTGAGTTTATGTATTTGTTGAAATTATCCAGCAAAAATTACTCAGAAGCCTAAAATATTGACACTATGCATTGTCGTGGTTCCGCTCGAGTGGGCAGCCAAGCTCCACCACAGCCGCTCTCTCACTCCCCTTCTCAAAGAGGAACGGGGAGAAAATAAGATGAAAAGGGATCAAAGTTTGAGATAAGGACAAGCAGATCACGCAGTAACTATTGTAACAGGCAAAACAGACTCAGCATAGGGAGATAGTAAGATTTATTGCTTACTACTAACAAGCTAGAGAAGTGAGAAACAAAGGAAAGAAACCAAAAGCACCTTAGTCCCCCATCCACCCTCTTCCACGTCCCCCCCCCCCCCCCCCCCGAGTGGCACAGAGGAACGGGGGAATGGGGGTTATGGTCAGTCTACAGCACTTCTTCTCTGCCACTCCTTCTCGATCACTCTCGTCCCCTGTGCTGTGGGGTCCCTCCCATGGGATACAGTCCTTGATGAACTGATCTGGCATCGGCTTCCCACAGGCAGCAGCTCTTCCAGAGCTGCTCCAGATATGGGTCCGTACCACGGGGTCCATCCCTCAGGAGAAAACTGCTCCAAACTGGGTCCCCCACAGGCAGCAGCTCCTGCCAGGTCACCTGCTCCTGCATGGTCTCCTCTCCATGGGCTACAGGTCCTGCCTTGCATCTGCTCAGGCAGGGGTCTTCCACAGGCCACAGCCTCCATTGGTGCAGAGCCACCTGCTCCACCGTGGTACTCCATGGGCTGCAGGGGGACATCCTGCTTCACCATGGTCGTCACCACAGGCCGTCGGGAACTTCTGCTCCAGCGCCTGGAGCACCTCTCCCCCTCCTTCTTCACTGACCTTGGCACCTGCAAGGCTGTTCCTCACTCCTCTCACTCTCCCAGCTGCTGTGTGGTGCAGCGTTTTTTTTTTTTTTTTTCCCTGTCTTAAATATGCTCTCACAGAGGCGCAAAACAACATTGCTTATTGGCTCGGCTCTGGTCAGCAGTGGGGCCCTTACCAAACATGGGGCAGCTTCTAGATCCTTCTCACAGAAACCACCCCTGTGGCCCCCTGCTACCAAAACCTTGCCACATAAACCCACTACGTGCATACGTAGTGGTAGTATCACAACAAGGCAGCCTTATGATTAGGAAACAAATTGAGGAAAAAAGTCATACCAAATAGAAGATACAAGAGAAGACTCTGCAAATCTCTAGAAAGATTACATAGTTTCAGATCAAAAATCTAGATCATTTTTATGAGATAGGAAAAGACATAGGAAAGATTTGTCTTCACATGAATTATATTTAAATAATCATGGATTTTCTTTTTATTTTTCTTTAGAAAATTTCTGTCCTTGATAATACTATCAATATTAGGAAAGTAGTAAAAGTATTTTTGCCTAATTTGTTTTTGATGGCAATCTCAGGGCTAAATCATAGGATCATATCATTGGGTAAGTGTTAAGAATCTGACATTCAGGTTCATGTCAGTTAAAACTCAGACATCTTCAAAAACCCAGCAGAGATCCAATAAAAATAATCTACACAACTGCCATTAAAAGATCTTAGTTTCAGTGATACTAATACACTTTTTCTAAATGCAAACTTATTTTCCTTTATTTGGTCAGACATTGATAATGGCCGTTCACAAATCTAGATTACAATGTTACAATACAGAAATTCTGATTTGAAAATTTCTGGAAATTGTGATCAATATGAGAAAACTGACATGGTCACAAATTGTTTTCCTCATGCATAATTCATGTATTTCCTCATCATAATTCACATATCTAAGAACACTTCTAGAGTCCTAAATGTCCATTCAGAACCAATCTTGAAAGAGCAAGAGTGGAGCCATGTTGTGTAATACAGCCTATGATGTTAAGAGAGAGCTCTATCACCATTTCAGTCACTAATACACCAGTTGTGCTTATGTGTAATAACTTCATCAGAGACCTGGGCAGGTGCAGAGATATGCCTACGTAGCCTGCTACATGTTCAGACTCTACACTTCATTACAGGCATCCTTCAGTTAAAATAAGTTGTTAAATTTCACAATTACTTTTTGTAGAAAAGGAAGAGAGAAAGAAAGAAAAAGAAAGTTACAAAAACTAGATTCTGTGCATAAAACTTATGTCATTTAAACATGGTTTCTAAAAGATCATTGGATAATAAATCACATTTATTTTAAATGCATACTTGTCTATGACTCTGCACTAAGTTGCAAGATCAGTTTATGGTATACTGTAGATGCATATTGTGTGCATTTTTTTTCATTGTTTGAAGAATTAGTTTTTGTTTGTTTTAGACTGAGAAATTAAATAAATGACCAGAAAATTAGTAAAACACTGTAGCAGAAACTGGGAGACTTCACTCAGCTATAAAATGAACAAAAATTCATTTTTCATTATAGCAGTATACTATCTATTCTTCTCTCTTTCAAAAACACCTAGTCTGTGGAACATAAAATGTCTTGCTTTTTTATAACACTATATAACACAGGATTATTAAAAATATTATTGAAAAATGGTGTATTTACAAGTTAATGTTACCATATCAGGATACTGTCAGAGAAGAATGCTCTCCTACAGTTATAGAAATATTGAATCCATTGCAGTGATTCTGGATATATGTTAAAATCTTGTTCATCTTCAGAAGAAAGGTACTAAAACAATGTTACAGTACAAAACTTTGCTGACTTGTGTTTGCATTATTTATGATCTGTTGCATTTGGGCAATTGTAGTGGAAGACATTTTTCTTTGTGTACAAGGGCAAAAAAATCTGATCCTGACTGACTTGAATAACAGATTTATTTGAACTTTCCCCCCTCTTTCACTAGGCAACTGATAAAGAGATTGGAATTAGCTGAGTGTAAAACCTTAGAGATTTGAGGAATATTAAGGCAATAGTATCCTCTAAGTTGTTCATAAAAATAATGGTTAAGTAACAACAGTAAAACCAAAACCCAATACAGTAATAGGTACACTCCTATCTTTACAATAGATGAATAGTCAGGATGAATTCAGTGCATTTGCTTCTATGCCTAAAGCCCATAAACACAATTATATATAATCTCTTAGAAACAAAAGCCCGTGTCCTTTCCTCCCTCTGTACTGATGCAGCAATCTTATCTTTGATATCATATTCATATTTTACATGAACTATACAAAACTCCAGCCTTTCCATGCCCTCTCAATAGGTTTATTACTGAAGGAAGAGTGGCTGCAACAATATGAAAATCTGTCAATGAGCCCACACCCTGCTGGACAGCTCCAAATTAATCATATACTTCATTATAAAAGCAGCATTTCCCTTCTTTTCCAGATGACAGTGATTATAGTCAGCCATGGAAAAGTTTCTCCAGATGAGGTGCCTGAAGGAGAGCACTAAACTGACTCTTCTGAAAGAGCAATGCTTTCCTTTTCCAGAGGCTACAAAACGCCATAAAAGAATGCTCTCCTTGGCTTCACCCCATCTCAGCCCAGCTCCCCCTCCTCCCTCCCCCCCCCCCCCCCCCCCGCCCTTCCCCAACATACACTTCTCAAATTATTGAACAGCTTCAGAGCCTGAACTGCAGAACTTAACTCCTGCATATCTGAGACGAAGGGGATTCAACCTGATTAGCTTGACTTTTGTCCAAATCTCTTTGTTCTTTTCCATCTTAAATTGAAAAGGCAAAGCAAAGAAAGGAACAGAAGGGGGGGGGGGGGGGGGGGGGGGGGGGAGGAGGGAGGGAAACACACAAGCAGCCATGAATGGATAATCTACTTCTTCCTGAAGTACTTAACCCATGAAGTGACACAGAATAAGACAAAAAAAGGGAGATTTTTCAAGATGGATAACCTACAATATGGTTAATGAAGGCCAAGAAGTTGCACTACTTTTACTGATAGCCTTTTAGTTATGAATGACAGAAAAATAGGATGAATGCTTAGAATAAATACAACAAAAAAGTCATGAGCCACTATACACTTTCTTCCCCATATCAGGGGAAAAAAAAAAAAAAACAGCAACAACAAAAACATTACATAGGAGGGCCTGGGTACTCCCAACACATAAATCACCATTTCCCCTGGGGAACGGAGGTAAGGGTTATGTACCTGTGCAGTATATAGTATCTTGACCTTTGCAGAGCAGTCTGTGTTGACTTATAAGTAAGGAAAGGGACACAGAACATGAAAACGTACAGTACCTGTGTCATTGTTTTCTGTTGTGTTTGCTGTTCTCACAAAGGTTCCTCAAAATTTGTATAAGTTTAGGTTCCTCAACATTAGTATAACCTTATGCTGCACTAAGCATTTAACAATAATTTCAGCAAAAGACAGATTTGTACCAATGGCATCTGACACAGAAATAGTCTATGTAACAGCCCAGGTCTCTAGTTGATCTGATGAATTTCTTTAGCTGTCTGTTCAATAAAGAAGCAAATCTCCATCCTTGATGATACAACCAGCAAAGGTCATGAAGATTTACTCCTTGTCTAGGCTTTACTAGACGTATACAAGCACCTACAGATCTACTAGATACATACTTGTATATATCATATATTATATAGATTGTATATTTATCTATATATAGAAATATATAGAGATACATACATAAGCTAAATATAAAATTATTTTTTTATTTTTTTATTTTTACAAATTAAGGACTATTCTCAAAAAGCAAACATATAAATTAAAAAAGTCTTTATTCCAAAGTTTGTAGTGGATTTTCTTATTTCCTTTTCTTCTGGTTTCTAAACCATTGTTTTGTTTCTCAGTATGAACTACAGGAACAAACTTATTCAATACCAGTATTTGATAAACAAATCAGTGCAACAGACATACGTTTTTCCTCAAAAGCAGCAACAATGTAAACATCTGCTCTAAATCCCCTAATGAAATGAGTTTTCCTTGGGGACATATAAGTTTCCATTTCCTGATAGATCATCTTTCGTGTCCCAGGCTTCTTGTGTGAAATCCTGAAGTGATTATTCTGGACAAGAATAAATAAAAATAAAAACCCCAAAGCAATCAAGAAAATAACAACAACAACACTGATTACATTGCTTACAAAATGCACAGGTCATGATCACAGCTAGATAGAATGTGGTTAATAAGATTGACTACAATTATTCACTTTTGTTCTGAATAGTTATTAAGAACTATTTTTATATATATAAATATATATAAGTATATATATATATACATATATATTTACACTTATTTATTTATTTTTTTAGGATTAGGGAAGATGACCAGAGACAAGATACAACAGACTTTTACTGTTTCAAATACAGATTTAATACCCTGCTGTTAATTGTTTTACTAGAACCACAACACAGCATTAGACAGTTAAACAGCTTGTATTTACAATCAGTGTATAATTAAGGATCAGAAAGCATTAAGGATGCCATTCCTGATCAGCAAAAGTTAGTGTGGAAGTATCAGACAATCAAAGGGTTGACTTTGGAATGATGGGCAAAACTGTTTGAAAATCTTTCCCCAAGAATCTGTCTTTGACACTGATCTTTATTTATATAGTTAAAACAATCTTTCCTTGAAAACCTGGCTAAGGAATGAAAAGAAATAAGATCAGAGACATTGGGAAAATCTCACTCTGTGAAGTAAAAGTAGGTTTGGAATTGAAGGTTTCTCAGCAAGTTTTTGGAACTGAAGGTTTCTCAGTAAGTTTTGACCTGGAAAGATATGTACTAATTAAAGTTAACTTTATGACTTACCACATGAATATTTTACACTTATGCAACTCAGACTTTTTGTAAGATACAAACACATTCCACTATGCCCTCAAATAAAAATATTTCTAAAGCTCTAAGGCAAAAGTATCACAGCATAAAATTGATTTCAGTGTAGCTAAAATGTACTGAATATCTTCATTATTTTCTGACATTTAATAATAACTGACATACTACACAAATTTCTAGATGCACCATGTTGTTTAATTGTTCTTACTTCATAAAATACTAAAGTACGCAGTGTACATTGAGTCAAGATATGAATTAAACTGGGTGAATGTTGAGTATCAACCACTTGATTTAGGAAGCCTGAAGTGAAATGCATGAACTGTATGAAGTTCAGTAAGGCTAAGTGCCGGGTCCTGCACCTGGGGCACAGAGCTACAGGCTGGGAGATGAATGGTTGGAAAGCTGCCTGGCGGAGAAGGACCTGGGAGTATTGGTTGATAGTTGGCTGAATATGAGCCAGCAGTGTGCTCAGGTGGCCAAGAAGGCCAACGGCATCCTGGCTTGCATAAGCAGCAGTGTGGCCAGCAGGGCTAGGGAAGTGATCGCCCCCCTGTACTCGGCTCTGGTGAGGCCGCACCTCGAGTACTGTGTTCAGTTTTGGGCCCCTCGCTACAAGAAGGACATCAAGGTGCTTGAGCGGGTCCAGAGAAGGGCGACGAAGCTGGTGAGGGGTCTGGAGAACAAGTCCTACGAGGAGCGGCTGAGGGAGCTGGGCTTGTTCAGCCTGGAGAAAATGAGGCTCAGGGAAGACTGTACAGGTATCTTAAAGGAGGCTGTAGTGAGGTGGGGGTTGGTCTATTCTCCCATGTGCCTGGTGACAGGACGAGGGGGAATGGGCTAAAGTAGCGCCAGGGGCGTTTTAGGTTGGATATTAGGAAGAACTTCTTTACTGAGAGGGTTGTGAGGCATTGGAATAGGCTGCCCAGGGAAGTGGTGGAGTCACCATCCCTGAAGGTCTTTAAAAGACATTTAGACGTAGAGCTTAGTGATATGGTTTAGTGGGGATTGTTAGTGTTAGGTCAGAGGTTGAACTCAATGATCTTGAGGTCTCTTCCAACCTAGACAATTCTGTGATTCTGTGAAATCTGGAAGGACTTGACAAGATTTGTCCATATCCACAACTATGATATTACATCCATCATTCATTACAGTGTTTCAGTACTGAATCGTGGTTTATTTTTCCACGCTGAACATTGAAGTACTTATCTGTAAGTTACTGAAAGTAATAACATGACTTTTTATTTTGCTATTACTTTCACTCACATTTTTCTATTTCTATTTTAAATATAAAATACATTACAAGACCCTCTAGAAACAGAATTTAGTTGTTTATGCTTCATTTTTGCAAGTTGTATTTCATGAAGAAAACTAAGCAGGCCTATAAATGTTAAATCTCTGGGTGGAGTTCAGGGAGTTGACATTTAAAAATGAAACATATTTCAAAGATTTAGACAAATATTACACTTACTCTAATGAAAACTGAGATTCTGCTTAAGTCTGTCTTTGAAGAACACATACATAAGATGATAAGATGGTTTTATAGATTTTGTCACATAAAGAACTGGAGAATTTGATAATTTATCTTTTTTTTTTTTTTTTTTTTTTATTCAACTTGTCTGCTACATAACTACTTAGAATATCTGGTTTTCTGATCCAGCTAGATCAGTGTAATTAAAATTAAATCTGCAAATAGCCGTCTATCTATATTAGAATGCGTATTTAAATCATGTTTTAAACATGAATTCTATAAAGGATTTGCTGCAACCTCCTTGAACAGGGTCAAATTTATCTTAAGATGTACATCTGGCCCCTCTTACTGAAAGGGTACATACTGTATTTTATGAAGAGCACCAAAGATCAGACAATTGATCTTTCCCTTTTTTACAAATTCATTTACACAGTGTGCAGCTGCTGTGGTATTCTTCCAAGGTGTTCCCCTTATTTGTGCCTCTGCTTCTCCTAATGTTACGAGTTGAAATTATTCCATTGCTAATTCCAGTTTATGTCATTATTAAATACCAGTCCTCAAGTAGGAGAGAAGGAATGCCTAGGAGTAACATCTGCAGTTCACTACCTGAGAAAGAAAGGAAACAAAATCCTGAAATGGATACATTTGTACTTACTTATAATCTTCCTGCATATGTTCTAATTTTTTGATTTGAAAAAAAAAAAAAAAAAAAAGCTCAGATATATACTGTTTGACACAATTTATCTTTCTGATATATTACAAATGTGCAAAGTAATGCACCTCAGATCCTGAAAAAACAGATCTTTTCTGAAGTTCAAAAAAGAACAGCAATCTTTTCAAACATGAACTCTAATGATTACTGCCATCTAGCTTTATGTGCTTCTTTCCTTCTTTTGTTCTTTGAAATTCTTAGTTATTGTATGATGCTGTGTCAGTACTAAAAAGTATGCAAACAAGAAATTTAAGAAATCTTTCTCCCTTTTAGGCACACAATATAAAAGTAAGCTTAAAATCAGGTTAAAATCATACTAAGATCAAAAGGTACAACAATACATTGAAAAACTTTTTCACTTGACTTTGGAAAAAAATATTGCCCAAGTATTTTTGACTCAGCTTTTAAAAATTTAATTAATAATAAAACATGGTGTTTATGTATGTAAAGATGTGTATGATATCAAAGAGTTAACAATATTAAATATTATAACAGTAGATAATGCTGATATTTAATGGAAGCTTCCAACTCAGATATTCTAAGATTCTATGATCTTATTATTAACAATGAAAATTCTGGATAAAATATAGCAAAGCTCTTATACGTTTGAGCAGCATACATAATGTAGCTCAATCTGCTTGAGTTATTTTTTGTTTCTTATCAGTAGTTTTGAATTTTCATATGTCCATTCAGCAAATGTTCTCTGCTCTAATGAAGCAGAAGTAAATACTAGTATAAAAAGGGAGCAGCTCTTCCTTACGTCAGATGTTATTTATATATATATGCTTGTTTTGACTACAGTATAACCCTTAGATTTCCAGTCAAATGAGGAAAATATGTATGTGTATGTGTAAACTGCCAGATAGTAACTGCCTATGCACAAGAAGAACCCCTTCTCCATTCTGTGTCACAGTACTCATCTCTTTCTGTCAAAGGTGGTTAAGAAGAAGGGTTCGAGGTCTTACTGCAATGCAAAATTCCTTATTTTTCCCTCATCCCCTCTTCTCTGAAACCATGCTTTCCAGTGACAGAATAAATAAATAAATAAATAGAAAACTGAAGTGGAGAGAGGTAAACATCATAAGAAATATAAGGAACGAAGTAGCTCATTTAACTGATGCCATTTTGGTTACATTGATTTCCACATGGCTAAGGTATGTCTGGCTGTACAGAGCAATTTGATACAAGTGGTTTCAGAGAATTCAGAGAAATTCAGAAGATTCCATGTCAGCAACATCAGTTCCTACATCAGGACTCACCATGAACATAAAACATTTTTACTTTCGAAACAGAGCAAAATAAAAGGATTCTATTTCACCACACAAAAACATGTATATGAAATTCTTTATGCTATTGTTAGAAGATTTTCACAGCTGTTACACTATTAACAAGTTCTGGGAGAGATGGACTTGGATACACAAGGTGGCATAGACTGGAAGGGTTAGGCAACTCTGGGTACATTGGGCAAAGCTAACAGGTAACTAATCGCATTGTCAAAACAGTAGAAAAAATGGCTGAGAAAAAAATCCAGAGATGCAGTATTTGCTACCTCCATTTATTCTACCAGGAGAGGACAATTGGTTATATATTTAGGTAGGGCAAACAAATACACAAATGTACAAGTCTCTATTTTCCATACAAAATGCTTTAAGACAAGTAAGTAAACAGCAACGGTTCTTTAATGTAGTTACATGGGTCCAACTGAACAGAAACATGCCCCAAATATAACTACTCCAAGTAAGCATACCTATGTTCTCGTACAGTTAAGGGGACTTACAATGTAGATCTTTGTGTATGCAAGTGATACTGGATCTTTAGACTATTATAATCTATCTCAACTTTCTATCTGCTAACAGAACAGGGCCAGATACCTGGTTTCAGTGAGTTTCATTCCACTCCCTGAAACTGCACTTTGTCAGAACTTCTGACATACAAGTTCTAATGAGAGAGTTATATGAGAGAGTGAAAGAGAAATGCAATTTAACAACCAATAATCAATCATTCCTGTGTTAATCATGGAAAGTAAATACACATGAAAACAAAGAGAAGCCATAAAAGACACTATTTTTCAAACAATTAAATTCTTTGAACTGTCAGTGGTTTACTGATTATTACTGTAAAAAAAGGTATGCCATATCAATATCAGAAGCCATCAGGGAGGTGAACAGAAACTGCTTCCCAGAGAAAGATTTTTTTGCATACAGGGATAAAGTTTTTTGATGCTGTTTTTTGTTGTTGTTGTCGTTGTTTGTTTGTTTGTTTTTGGTTGTTTTTGGTTGTTTTTTTGTTTGTTTGTTTGTTTGTTTTTTTTCCTAGTTTCAAACTGTTCTGAGAGATTTAATTTCAGAGCAGGAAAAGATTCACTTCAGACTAAATGAATCCCTTTTGGCATTTGAATTCAGCAGCTTAAGCACTTCCTATTATTAAATCCAAAGAAATACTTGTTTTAGGCTTAAATAAATCCCCTTTGAGTTGTCAATGAATGCTAACTTCTCTGGGCTCCAGAGAGATGTAGGGGTCCAGGGATTTCTCTTAAGTGCCTCATTACCCACTACCTTGCAAGATACATTTATTTTCAATACCTGTAATATGATGTTGAGTTTTAAGAGATTGAAAAATCAGTCAAGAATTCAGAAGGAATGCCCCCTTATGAAACTTAATATGAAACTAATTTCAGTCCCAGAGTGTTCTTCCTGAGAGTGCAACCTAACATGAAACACCATATAGGAAGCTTTCTTTTTTCTACTTTTTAAGCTCCCCATCCCCACCCCCACCTTTGAAAACAATGTACAAAAAGGGACTCTTCTGCAGCCTGCAAGAAGTGTCTAATTACTAGCTGGAAACTCCATTCAACACCCAGGTGTTAGAAAACACAGCCCTCTCAAAGTGGGCCATTGCACTTCAGTGAACTTGCCCTGAAGGGGATTGGACTGTTCAAGTCCAAGCCTAGGGAAACCTGGTAATTGCAGCAAGAAGTAGATGCCTTCTGCCGCCTGTCCAGCAATTATTGGGGGGAGGGGATGGGGAAAGGGGACATAGAAGGTCATTGCTAGATCTCCTGTGAAAAAGTAAAGTAAAATACATGTGCATGAGCAGCTATCAACTATTAATGTAGACAAGAAATAGAAGAAAATATCTGGAATGTAATTCCACAATTGAAAGTTTTTTGTTTTTTTTTTTTTAAAGATTAGAAGTGACATGAACAAATGATATATATGAATATACATAAACACACACACACACATATATATGTTTGAGACAGGACTGCATTTTATTAATTATTATTATTATTATTATTATTATTATTATTATTATTATTATATTCCCTATTTTCCTTTCCTTTTTATTATTATTATTATTATTTATTTGGGAGTGGAGAGTGATGGGATAAACAGACACATCATCATGTGCACTTAGATGATTGAAAGCACGTTGATGTAATACTCATACAAACCCCCAAGTTTATATTTTGCCATTTTAATAAAGTTTTGCAGCAGTTTTTAGAACACTGACAAATACAGTTCTTTCAGCCAATTGACTACAGCTTCAACTTCGTTAGATTTTAGACAGTTTTAAAAAGTGTGCTTAAATTCCATAACACATATGCCAAAAGGCCTAAACGGTTGGTGCAAAATATACTGAGTGTAATTAAAATTGAGTTTTAGTTCAGATCAGAAATACACTTTTGAAACTAAATCACTTGTTTATTGTGGAGTCATCTCCTCACAATATAATCTTAAAGAGTACTAAATTAATTTAATTTATCTGAAAGTAAAATGGAAGATGTGCTCTAAGAGGAAACTTATTTTATTCCAACCGTTAATGGACATCTAACCCCTGGGACCAACCCAGAGTTAGTGAAATCTCCTGGCATGCATATAGTGTTGACATACCAGGTCCTCAGTACCATCTGTTTCCTTCTGCAGATCATTGTGTTCCAGTCTTTCTAATGTGACTTAACATGTGTGCGTTGGATGAGCAACAGATACACTTTAGACTAATTCTCTCTGTCTAGGCTTACCAACTCTTGTTTTTCTTTGAATTGACAGATAGTCTTTCTCTATCAATTGCTTATGAGTTGTTCAATTAGTATGAAAAAAAGAAATTGAGCATAACAAAGCAATTCCCTGGTAAAGTGTGTGTGTGTTGGGGGGGGGGGGGGGGGTGGAATAAAGGTAAACTGGTAAAAAAATTAAAAAATAAAAAATAATAATTAGAAACAAAAAAAAAAAAAACAGTGAAGTTCTGTATGTTGAAGTAAGCTCAAAATTCATGCTTCCAGTGTAAAATACATTTACTCCATGTCATGTTAAACTGTCCAGAAATGGGCATCTAGTTTAAGATAGCTGTCTAAGCTTGTTGAGTACAAAAAGATTCTGTAGGAAACTTTCACAGGCAGTGATTCATGTGACTGTTCTTAAATGTTTATCTTAGAATGAAATATATTGTCAAATCATAATCTTTGGTTGGAAGAGATCTTAATAAAGATCATTTACTTATCTGCTGACATATCCTTGAATTCATATTCATATATATGAATACACATAAATAGTATATTAAAATTATCATGCACATACCTATATATCAATAATATATTAGCATATTAGCTGAGATGAATAAACATGAATAAACATAGTGCTCCTCACTCATATAGCTGGATAATAGCATGAGGTCTACACAGATATTATCTTAATGGAAACACATGATCTCTTTTTCTTGTTCTGCTACCTGGACTAATGATAGACAACTCTAATCAACAGACTGCAAAGCTATTTTGGCCTTGTGTTGTTTCTGCGTAAACACAATTCCTTGATATATTTGACTGTTTTGGAGTAACATGAGATATACCTATTGTGGCACTGTACCACATTAATAGATCTCAAAGGTATCTAAAACAAATTTCCACTGTCCTGCCACTTCAACTGGAACCTCAAGAAACAGGAACTCATATTCGCCCACCCATACAGAAATTCCCTAAGTTTTCATTTCCTGACAAGTCTCTTAAATATTCTGAAAAGAGTTGTCTCCCTGAGGTCTCCCAGGACCACTCTGTCATAAGAGCCCAGAAAAGAATATACACAAAACTCTGATATAAAGATGTGTTCTTTTTTTATAATTATGTGCATTAATTGCAAGTGCCTCTAATCTGAACAATAGCTTTTAATTGTATTCAGATTGAGTCACTGAAGGAAACAAAGAATTGGAGCTGCTTTTCAATGTATTTGCTAAGTTGCAGCAGTATTTTCAGCTACTACATTTGGGAGCACACCAAACAATTGTGTCTCAATTGTATGAAAATCGTGTCTCAATTGTATGAAAATGGTGAACTTCATATCTTTAAATTCTTCCAGCCACCCTACATTTAAAGTTTTTCAGTCATCTCAGAAACATCCACTGTTCAATTTTCACTTCTTTCTAAAATTTACACCCTGCTTCTAGCTTTCCTTTTGTGCACTAATAAAGTACAACTTCTTTCATTATAAGACTTTGATATTTACTTTAAATTTTCCTTATATTCAAATATTATTTTCCAGGCCATTTTACAAAAATGATTTACTGCTTCTGGATCCAGCAGGTTTTCAGAAGTTTAAACAAAATCAAAAACAATAATGACAAAAAAAAAGTTCTTATAAACAAATTTACTTACAAAAAATATTTAATTAACTCATATGTTTTTCTTCTTAGTTTCTTGGTAACTGTACCCTACATTTCAATTTGCAGATATAGTGTGTGTTTTCTTTTCACCAACTTCCTAGGTCTCTACTTTGTGAGGAGAGGCATTTCCAATCACATAATCTCCAAACTCCTATGATGACAGAGAATCATTCTTTCAGTTCCCTGGGAAGGAACAACATCCTTTAGATATCTGTTGACAAGATATGATACAATAGCTTTTATTCTCTTTCCCTCCTCTTTTCTCCCTCAAGGAATAAAATGTCTGTACCACTATCAAAAAACAAATGAGTAGCTATTTATCTTGTGGTTTTGTGTTGTTTTTTGTTTGGTTGGTTTTGTAGGTGTCCTACATTTTGCCCATTCCAAAAGAGGAGGCTGAACTGGAGTTGCTGCCTCAAATACTGTTAATAACCTGTACTTGAAACATCAACTGATCTTCTGCAGTAAACATTTATTTAAAGGACTCAGCAGAATGCATATTGTTATATTATACATATAGAATACATACAGAAAACTCTTTTTTTTTTTTTTTTTTAATAAATACATGAATAGTGTGAGTCAATAACAGAAGGACAGGGAAAAATAAATAAAAATAATAAAAATAAAAATTAAAACCAGGGTACACACTAGGATATTGAAGGTATTTAAGATATTTTTCCAGAAGGTATCTTTAGGAAGATATCTTCCATGGAAGATACCACATCCAACCTTTCCTTAAACACCCCCAGGGGCGGTAACTCCACCACCTTCCTGGGCAACCAATTCCAATTGGTTCCTCACTCTTTCTGAGAAGAAATGTCTCCTAATTTCTAACCTAAACTTCCCTTAGTGTAACTTGTCCTGTCACTAGTTAACCTGTGAGAAGAGGCTGACCTCCAGCTCCCCACAACTTCCTTTCAGGTAGTTATAGAGAACAATAAGGTCTCCCCTGAGCTTTCTCTTCTCTAGACTAAACAACCACAGTTCCCTCAGCTGCTCCTCATAGGACTTGTGTTCCAGGCCCTTCAACAGTTTCATAGGCCTTCTCTGTACAGGTTCCAGGGCCTCTATGTCCTTCTTGCAGTGAGGGACCCAAAACTGAACACAGTACTCAAGCTGTGGCCTCACCAGAGCAGAATACAATGGTATGATCATTTCCCTAATCTTTCCAGTATATTTGGGTGATGCAGCAACTCTAGACAAACATTAAAGCATTATACCACAGCTTGTTCTAGTTACTAACTGACTATCATAGGGTTTTGTCAGTTCTTCAAGCTATTCATACTTTCGGATTGTTGTTACCTGTAATTCTGAGCTCTATTATTTTATTGTATTTTTTTAAATTATCACATTACTGGATGTACGTTACTGATGTACATCACTAGATTTTTGTGAGAAAGAATAATAAGAAAATAAGGTTGCCATGACTTCAGAAATCATGTCTATCTAATTTTGACCTGGCATGATCATGTATATCTATTTCTGACAGTATTCCAGTGATATAGACAACCCAGCCTTCTACGACAACATACAACTGGGGCTTTACTTCTTTTACTTTTATAAAACTTTCCTGATATCTAACCTAATTTTGCTAAAAAAAATAACTCTAATGAAACAATAGCAGCTTATTACTGCTCTTATCTGCCATGGTCAATGGAAAACAGATTATTCTTTCATTGTTCAGAAAATTGTTTTACATATTTGAAGGCAGTTATCATGAACTCTCCAAATATTCCTAAGGTAAGCAATAGTATTTCTTTCATTCATTCCTCACACATGACATTTCCCACACTTGTGCATATTTTTGTTGCTCTCATTAAGACCATAGGCCACACATCGTGGTTCTGTAGTACCCAATCTTGAACTCAGTATTCCAGCTGATACTTTAATAATTCTCAATACAGCAGATGAAACATTACATATCTTGCAGCCATTTATACATCTCCATTTTGTTGCCTTTTTCACAAAAGTATGCCATAGTGAAATTCTGGTCCACTATAATCTCAGAGGCTTTTCTAAATATCACCCTCAGTTCTTAGTTAATTTCACTCAAAAATCAAGATTATGTTGAACTCTGGTCCAGTTCTTCAGTTTATCAATGGTCATGCTTCAGTCCAATTAGGATTATAAAGATCTGTTGTATATCTTTCATACTTGGTTCTTGCTGAAGATTCCTCTTCTGTTTACATTGTCTTCATATGGAAGTCTTTCCATACCATGGATTAGCCGGTTGACCTTTGTGTACTTTTTCCAGTTCTGCTATACAATCTATTAGGTGGGATGGTAAAATATCACAAGACATGTTTTTTAAGCACCATTCTTTGAATCAATTATGTAGTTCTGTTACTTTCCAGATAATAGTTATAAAATAGGTAAAAACATCAGAATCAAGCTGTAGAAGACTTAACATATTGTTACAGGATAAATATTTTAAAACCAGTCTTTCAATAGTGTTTCATCTTAACAGTTTTATCACAATCAATTTTATGCTATACCTTCAGTTTGGAAAGCACACAGCTGCACTGAAACACTTTTTGCATACTTGTTCTCATCTGGGTTCCTGGTTTATTGTGTAGGACACAAAACACCTTTTGTTCTGAAGAATGTTTACATGCATTGTGTAGATATGATAGTGGAAAGATATTTAAATTGCTTATGCAATGATAATTTCAGGTCTCACAATATAAAAATAGGCCTATCTGCCAATTCATACATACCTGTTTTATCTTCACCATATTATGAGCTTGATCCAGCACTCACTGAAATCACCAACTTCATTTAACAAAATTTTCCCTGCATTTAAGTCCTTTGGGGAAAGGCTTCAGCTGCTTGTTCTGAATAGATTGTTGAATCCTAGTGGAATATCGGAGACTTAAGAAAGCCTTCAGGCTTCTTCCTATGAGGAAATGTTTCAACAGCAAAGACTTGGCCTTCACTGTTAAACACTTACTACACTGTGGCACTATAGTTATTCTATGCATCATACACTATTTTTGATATGTTGACAGATATATACACTGATGAAATTTCATATGGCAGGAAGCAATTTCAGCTGAGCTCAGGGTATTTGCTGTTTTAATTGGAAAGTAATACTGGCAGCAAAACACCATAATAAATCAAAATATGAATTACAATGTATTCTTATAGTTCAGTTAAGCAACAGGTTTAAAGTTCAGTCTTAATATTTTAGCATACAAAAAAAAAAAAGTTCATGAATTGAACTGAGAATTGAACAGCATGCATATATGTGTTTTTGTGTATGTGTTTGTATGTATAACCAAACGTACATAAATTAAAACATGACTTTTAATTAGTAAAAAAAAAAAAAAAAAAGACATCAAGAAACAACTTTTTTTTTTTTTTTTTAAAAAAGAAAAATATAAAAATATAGATTAAAAAAAAAAAAAAGCTTGAGATAGACAGGGATACCTTTTGTTTTTCACTAATAGGTGAAAATGCTAAAAGTTGGCTAAAAGTTGGACTTCCAGGGATAGGACTCAGCTCACATAAAAGTCTAAGACTGGACATCAACATCTATGACAATGACATTGTGTTCACTGTACTGTCAGTAGAGTCCATTTTCTCTCATCATCAGAGATCTGAGACAATTTCAGGTCAATTGTCTGTTTCTCTCCACTGACTTTAAGAAAACTATTGTGAAGTGTCCAGGCTGAATGTTTAACATTTACAAGCCTAAAATAAAGGGAGAAATGTCCCATATGAAGAGAACTAGAAATTTTGAAGATAGTGATGATTTTTTTAAGTCAGTGTCAAATTAATAGCCATGATAAAATATTTGATTTATCTTGATCTTGTAAGGTTTTTGAGCAAGTACTTGACTATAAACATGTTAACATACCCAGTAACCTCACTTGTAATTTAAACTTAATGGTATAGCTTAATTACTCAAGGCTGGGATCAAGTACTAGTTACATCAGAACCAAGGATCCTATTATCTTAACTGTATGTCAATGTCATAAATGATATGGGCTCTATACACTAAAACCTGATATGCAATGTCACCTAAACCTATCTGAATTAGTTTAGTGGATTTCTTTCATATTGGTTCTGAAAGGTACTAAAAGGGTAAGTTTTCCTCTAAAATGTGCCCACCTTCCTTAATATGTAGTCATGAGTCTTAAAGATCAGGACAAAACATAATCATGACATATTATCTAGTTAATAGTATAAAAACTTACAGTTTTACTTTTTTTTTTTTTTCCAAGTATGTAATATAAACTAAAATTCTTTGACTACACTGTTATGCACATCCATAAAGTTTAGCCTGTAACATTTAATATTTTCTAGTATACTTTCATGAAGCTTTAGTAAGTGAATATATTTTAATATATTAAATGAGAAACCTTGATGAAAAGTACTGCATATGATTAAATGCAGTTCCTATCTTACTGTTTAGAGAGTCAGTCAGAATTTTGTCTCTGTATAAAATGCAAGTCAAACTGGGTTTTATACAAAAGAGTTTTGACATGGAATACCAAATCCTCCTCGACTCTTTGAAAAGGAAAATCCTAGCACTATCATAACACTAAGCCCATTGTCAGTGTTTCCATAAGTAGCTTCATTCACACCATCGTCTAATTTACCCTTTGAACTACATTTGCAAGAGTTAAACCATTTAATATTATCTTCTTTATATACTCTGTTGTATGGTAGTAATTAGACTGTAAATTGTAGCACCTGTGTTTACTGTTTTATTTCACATCACAGTTTCCAGATGGCATGGAACAGATGATCACAGAATCACAGAATTTCTAGGCTGGAAGAGACCTCAAGATCATCGAGTCCAACCTCTGACCTAACACTAACAATCCCCACTAAACCATATCCCTAAGCTCTACATCTAAACGTCTTTTAAAGACTTCCAGGGATGGTGACTCCACCACTTCCCTGGGCAGCCTGTTCCAGTGTCTAACAACCCCTTCGGTAAAGAATTTCTTCCTAACATCCAACCTAAAACTCCCCTGGCGCAACTTAAACCCATTCCCCCTCGTCCTGTCACCAGGCACGTGGGAGAACAGACCAACCCCCACCTCACTACAGCCTCCTTTAAGGTACCTGTAGAGAGCAATAAGGTTGCCCCTGAGCCTCCTCTTCTCCAGGCTGAACAAGCCCACCTCCCTCAGCCACTCCTCATAGGACTTGTTCTCCAGACCCCTCACCAGCTTTGTCGCCCTTCTCTGGACTCGCTCGAGCACCTTGATGTCCTTCTTGTAGCGAGGGGCCCAAAACTGAACACAGTACTCGAGGTGCGGCCTCACCAGAGCTGAGTACAGGGGGGCGATCACTTCCCTAGCCCTGCTGGCCACACTGCTTCTTATGCAAGCCAGGATGCCGTTGGCCTTCTTGGCCACCTGAGCACACTGCTGGCTCATATTCAGCCGACTATCAACCAATACTCCCAGGTCCTTCTCTGCCAGGCAGCTTTCCAACCATTCCTCTCCCAGCCTGTAGCTCTGCTTGGGGTTATTGCGCCCCAGGTGCAGGACCTGGCACTTGGCCTTGTTGAACTTCATGCAGATGATACAGCAATTCAGTCTCATTTACTACAGAGAAGTGCTTTGGAATGAATAGCACAATGTCTCATCATACTGCCACTAGATCCTTTACCAAAAAAAAAATTAATAAATAAATAAAAAAATTAATCCCTTCAACTACATGAAGTTAACTACAACAAAAAGCACAATTCCTGTTTACCAGATCAAGAGTATCCCTTTCCTTTTAAAGAAACTTAGAGGTAAACAGAAAACTCCAGCCTCTCTGTTTACTCCTGCGAGTTAATCACAGTGAGTTAAAAGAAGTATTGCAAGGTTATGAGCAAAATTCCAAACCCTACTTTCATCTCTTCTTTCTCTGCTGGGGACAAACGGATATACAACTCTTTGCTTAAATACATCTATTAAAATAAGAAGAAGAAGAAGAAGAAGAAGAAGAAGAAGAAGAAGAAGAAGAAGAAGAAGAAGAAGAAGAAGAAGAAGAAGAAGAAGAAGAAGAAGAAGAAGAAGAAGAAGAAGAAGAAGAAGAAGAAGAAGAAGAAGAAGAAGAAGAAGAAGAAGAAGAAGAAGAAGAAGAAGAAGAAGAAGAAGAAGAAGTACATTTTTGCTTGTTTGTTTGCAGTGTTAAATTATTCAGCACAGTCATTTTTCTTCTTATGCTTCAACCAAGGAAATCCAGACTTTATTTGTTGTGAAAACAATGGTAGTACTGTCATTGGGCATTTTAGTATTGTCCAATGGAATGTGGTGACCCTCAAACCATCTAAGATCCAATCCAGTAAGTCTCTTAAAATGACTTCAGTTAGCTATGACTTTCATTTATCTATACATCCATCCATCATATATAAAAAACTGCAATATTTTATCTTTTATTTTCCCTTCTTCCACGACCAGAGGAGCTGTATTTTCTGCCCTAATTCCCATCTTCCCAAAAGCTCATATTTTACCACTAGAGGGCCGGTAGATACTATGTTTCTTTTACTTGCCAATTGTATGGCTAATGCTAGAAGAATTTGGAGCAGGAAAGAACAAGTATTATTTCTGGCAGTTTGTCATTGCTTTGTTTTGCTTGTTTGCCACTGGACACTGCTCAGAGGATCTAAATGAGTTCTTATGGAGCATAGATTTGAAATGCACAATTCTGGTGATGGGATCAGATATGCCCAAGTAAATATGTAAGAATCTGCTCCATGCAGTTTATAACACAAAGACACTCTCCACACAAATACCTTCTCCACACACATTGATATGTTAAACTCGATGCTTGTATGAATGACCACGAGTGCATTTGAACTCAGCTGCAAGTTTCCCTGAAGACTTAAGACAGCTTGCATCAGGTTTTCAGAGATGATTACTAGTTAGGGTATATCCACAACCTTCCTTACCAAGAAATTGTAAGGACATTCCTGTGGTATAAAATTGGTTGAAAATACTACTACTTTAGGATATTTATGTATTGTTCTTTTTTAGAGTGAGGCTGTTTTGCAACAATTTGGGTGGAATAAATTAAATGTCTTGCTCTAGGCCATTAAAAATTGATTCAACACAGGATTTCTGATGGAGCTTCATGAGTCTACCTTAGTAATATCTACTGGAATTATTTTCAAGTACTGGCTAAAATAAATTCCTGTGTATTTCCACTTAAACCATCTGCCAGTCTTAACACTTATTTCTGAGGGAGGAAAACTTCCAAGACTGTTTTTCATTTAATTTGCAAGGACATCCTGCTTAGGTACTTATCAAAAGAACAGAGAATGCCAAATACCACAAACCTCAGTTTAGAAAACTTAATGGGCCATACTAAAGTAAGAAGTTATATTAAAAACAAACAGGGAAAAAAAAAATCTTTCTTTATATGTATTTTGCTCCTTTAAAGCCAAATACATTTATACATGTTTCAACAATAACTACAGTCTGTTTCCTAAACATTAAAGGATTTTGCTAAAGTCTACTAGTTTGATGAATAAGGATTAAAAAAAAAAGAAAAAAAAAAAAAAAAGAAAAAAAAAAGAAAAAAAAAAAGAAAAAAAAAAAAAGCAACAGGCAACTGAGCAACTGAGGAGTACACAGAATTTATGACTTATTTAGAGCACCAGTTAGCTTAGCTGCCTAAAAAGTCATTGACAACAGGTGTGGAATCAATTCATGTTTGCATAATTTGATACTCATTTAGAAATATTGTCATTGTGTCTGAGCCTAGGATCTTGGTGTCTATCTCATTCTTCACGCTGTTTGGATCAGGCAAAAGAGACTTACCTGTGCCTATGCTTGTGGGCTGTGGGAGGAGGAGGTGAGGGAGGCAAGAGGAAGAGAATTAGACCATACCTAGAGAATATTCACAGCACCAAATAATGCACAACCACTTATCAAATAATGTACAGCCATAGACAGCCATTTTACAGCACTGAGAGAAAGAGAATGAGGGTAGAGAAAGAGTGTTTGCCCTGGACTGTTTGTGTTCATTTCTTCTTCCAGAGAAGAAGACTGGTCTAATCACCAGTCTGTGTGCAAAAGTGGTACTGCAGTTGTAAGACTGTTAAATATTGGCCTGCTGTGCCAAACTAGATTGGTAAAATAAACAAAAGAGAGCTTAAGAATTGCCCAGTTGTTAATACACCTGCATTCCTTTGGCAGAAGAAGGGGGTCTTAAGTTCCATTTCCTCATTCAGAGACCTTATACTTACAACATTTAAGAATCATTGCATAAAATGCTTTAATCTTAATAGCAAGAACAAGAATGCAGGAAGAAAAGGGAGAAAAAGACAAGCAGGGACCTGCCCCAAAGTACTAATAAAAATTGCCTTATTCTTTCCACTAAATCTCTGAGGAGGCTGAATTCCTACAGTTTCCACTGACTTCACATAATAAAATTTCCATCTTAGGGAAAAAATACAAACAAATTCTGTCTGAGTTTTCTGTCCAGTACGCTAAAGGGTCTCTACCAGCTCTGATCACTTCCAGGACCTCTTTTACAGCCAGAGTTCTTATATGTAGATAGAAGTCACCCCCCTACTACAATGCAAACTGATTTACCTTAGCTATTCACCTGGAGTTCTTTTATAGGTAAAGAACATAATTTTGAGAAGAAAATCTTTTTATCGTGGATTAATTACCTAAGTAAAGTTCAATGACTTATACTACAGAAAGGTCTATTTCCTTCTGTTGAATAAAAAGTAGTCTAAATAGGTACTTGGATGCAAATATCTACTTTTTAGATACCCAAAATCAAGTTAGCAACAACACCTCCTGTTTCAAGAGAAGGTTTGCCTGCATAAGAGTAGTGTGCTCAGTGTCAGGTCTTCATGTTAGCTGAACAGCAAAACAATCAGTGAAGTTCTGACCACAATAATTTTACTGATAATGTGAAAACCCCAAGAACACATCCTGAATTTTTTCTTCACAGCCGTCAAAATTTGGCTGAAGGCCACATTTTGGAATCTTTTCCTGCTAACAGGAAGAACAGAGTTAGACGAGAAATAGCCTGACTTACTGTAACTGATAAGATGTGGACTCCCACTCTTTTGAAAAACAGACGATATAACTGTTAATGTGAATCTATGGCTAAAAGCTGTTAAATGCACAGCTGGAAAAGGGGAGGAGAAAATCTGTTCCAAAGAATCCACCAAAGACTGGCATCTGGAGTTATCTTTGCTAGATTTTATCATCCCTTTGCATAGACAGGCAGGGTGGAAATGTTTTTTCAGTATTAGATTTTCTGGCCCCAAATTAGTCTTGGCCCATTTGGCCTTTTCCAATGCCTTTCTGCTCCTATATAGGCAGATTGCATAAAGCTGGGATTTATGCCCTGCTGGGAGTATTAACCCTGTATGCTTCTCCTCCTTGTCTGCAGATACAAAGCAAGAAGACATTAGGTTGCCTGCCAAGAGCCCATATGTGGATAAAGAGGAGTTGATTGGACTTGTATATTAATGAAGATTGACCTATAGAAAAAAGTAGACAAAGACAAATAAAAAGGGGAAGGGGAAGGGGAAGGGGAAGGGGAAGGGGAAGGGGAAGGGGAAGGGGAAGGGGAAGGGGAAGGGGAAGGGGAAGGGGAAGGGGAAGGGGAAGGGGAAGGGGAAGGGGAAGGGGAAGGGGAAGGGGAAGGGGAAGGGGAAGAAACCTAATCCAAGTTAAAACTGTGACTTAGATAAATGTCTGCCAGGCAACTCAGAGTCAAGGATGACATTCCATTACAAGCTCATGCTGTTTCTCGTCTCTAAGTTCTCATAGGCATTGGTGAAAAATGTATAGTCTGAATTGTCTTCGTTTTGTCCACCAGAGTTCCTAATGTAACTATTTAAATGTGTCTTTCCTCTATTTGAACATATTTCATTCATGAACTCAAGGCTAATAATTTATAAAAACCCATTTTGAAATGTTGCATTAACTGTAGGAAGAGCCAGTTTGTCACAATAAATGACCATTAGCCACTTACTCATATTTAGCACTATTGGACTAAAAGGGTTTTTCTAGTGTCCCTGTTCTTGCTCTTCTTCTTCTTCTTCTTCTTCTTCTTCTTCTTCTTCTTCTTCTTCTTCTTCTTCTTCTTCTTCTTCTTCTTCTTCTTCTTCTTCTTCTTCTTCTTCTTCTTCTTCTTCTTCTTCTTCTTCTTTTCATTTTTTGAAAAGGCAATCATCTCAACTGTGGAAGTATTTTACTAAGAAATTCTATCTGATAGAATTGTTAATTTATCTGAAACAGTTACTGAAACTGTTAATTCAGTCAGCAGAGATCTCTCCTGACAAAACAACACTCATTTGCTCAGATGTCTAAGCTGTCATTAAGTTATTTTTAAAATTAGTAATAGTAGTATAACAAAAGAGTTAGTTTGGCAGGAGCATCAGTTCACAATCATGTAAGAGCAACAGATCTATAAATTCTATCACCTGATGCTTTGGAGGCAGAATAACTGGGTTAGCTTCCTTTGACAAGGAAACAAATCAGCCCTGTGTTAGAGCCAAAAGATGTTTGGCTAAGCAGCTTATCAGAGTATTGCAGAAACTTGCATGTAAGGGTAGATGCATAGGAAATGAAGGTCAGGAAGGTTTAAATCCATGTAAACTCCAGTAACATTTTAAAATTACTGCAATCATCTCAGGCCAACCAGGAACATAGTATCAATATAACACCCTTTCACTTAGCTTTACATCAGCTCCCTTTTAAAATAATAATAATAATAATAAATTCTCTTTCTCTCATTCCATTCAGACTACTAAAATTCAAAGAATTAATTAGAATTGCGCAGGCATTCCTATGCATCCTGAAGTTTGTTCCTATCAATTGGTTCTTTATGCCTCTCAGTAGAGGCCGGATGTTTGCAGTTGCTGGCAACTGCTGTTCAAGGCCCAGCGAACAGCTGATAGACTGGCAGTGTACATTGAAAGAGCGCAGCCCAGAGCCTGGGAAAGGTCCTAATGCTGAATACTCTCAGCTCTGATGGGTAATTAGCTTAGCACATGCAAGATTAAAGAACTAGCACTGAAGACAGTGAATCTGACCTGTTTTTCAAAAGTCATTAGAAATTAGAAACGGTAATTCTTTCACAAGAAATGTAAATAATTTTGTGAATGGGACTTGTTGGCTTTCTTCACTAAGAAACTATGCCAGAAGTTGAGCTCATCTGAGCATTTATTGAAGATAATATTTATTACTTTGTATTTTTTTCCTTGTTGATGAACTAGTATATTTTATTAAATATCGTTTAAAATATTATTAATAAATTTTATTAATAATTATTAATAAAATGTATTGATATATATTATTAATAAATACATTACTTAATATTGTTTTAAAATGAAGTTATGTGTACTTGCCTCTAGAATCTGTGGATGCTGAAAATATTCTGGTACTTATCTCTTCCTCCCAGAGAATTATCTTTAAAGGGAGCGGGGGGATGTCTTTCAAATAGTGAAATCCTCATTTTTCTCTGGATCTGATCTGAAAATAAAAAGAGTGGAAACAAAATGATGTTTGATAAAATATAATTTAGGCTCCAGTTTTCACTGCTCCTTATCTTCTTTGGAAATCTCTGTATTCATGGTATAGACAGGGTGAAACTCAAAGCCAGATAAGATCAGAAGTCCTGTGTGTCCTAAGAGGATTTTCTGTAATACTCAAGAAGCATCTGTATGTACATTTTTGTGTGTGTAAGAGGAAAAAAAATACCACATCCTTTTCCATATCCTGCATTTAGACTGTGCTCCTTTCAGGATTATGAAGTTCTTGGAAATTCTGGTCTTAGTACAGTAATAAAACATTGTCTTATCCAGTCCTGACACTAGCTCCCTAGATTTTATGTCTTTTATAATATTAAAGGATTTGGCACAATCAACACTTAGGGTCAATACTTGTATTTGGAGCTGTGGGGCATGTTATTACCAACATCTGGCCCTGTGGCAACTACTAGTGATATAACAGTAGCTTTTGGGCTTTGGGAGAAAAGATTCAAGGAAGTAGTTTCACAGATATAAGAATGAACAGATAGCCTGGATGAGCATTCTAATTCTCTTCTACATTAGCTTACTGTAATTTCAATTTACAAAGACATTTGATGTTAGATGAACTCCCTTGGAGAATCAAATAAAGATCTAGCAGTAGAAAGGCAAGTTTAGAAGAAAAGGCATTAGAAGCAGATGGCAGGAAAGAAAAAGGAATATATGCAGTAATTAACTTTTCCTATTTCTTTACTGGGGAATCTACAGCTTGCCAGGGAGAAACTACTGTCTTCCGTGACTAGAAGTCAGCTGCTCACCTGGGATAGAAGAATACATAGGAAAATAAAAAGTGAGCTCTAAAATAATAATTTCATAAGCAGTTTTCTGGGATGGGAAGCACACATATTTCTACTATGTTAATTTCCATCTAAAACTAACTAGGAGGAGCAGATTAAACACAAGACAACTGAATGAATGAAAAACCTAGTGTATATCAGGCCTCTTCAAGATCAATTTTTGTGGCTGAGCTTACTGCTTCCAGGAGGAATAATAGAATATAATTATACAAACTAAACTAAACCAAAAAAAAAAAAAAAAGACAAAGAAAAAGAAAAAGAAATGAGGAAGAAACAAAGTAGGCAGAAAGCATGATCTTTTGATATTCATTTTTTCATTTTTATTCATTATTTGTTTTTATTAATCATTCAAATTATTCATTTTTATTAATTACTGAAAATTATCTGTATATTGAGCTCTGTTTGAAGCAAAGGCACAACCCCAAAAGATTTTATCATCTTGCATGGACTACCAAAATCTGATGTGCCTTCATGTTAAAATTTCAAGATCACTCTTAAAAATACAGAATTTTGCAGTTATAAAAAGCAAACAGGAAAAATTACAAGAGAAATTAGTTTTCTTTCTTTACTACTCATTGTCTTAATACAGGGGAGATACAAGTCATGATGCCTGTACAGCTTTACTTGTCTACTTGGGAAAGAATCTAGTAATGGAGATTATGCTGCTTCTGAGAGTGCTCTCCTTTTCACCACAGTCTCCCTGGTCATCCCAGAAGTGATGCAGTGTTCCTATGTCCTCTGATGGTAAAAGTGAAGAAAAGAGTTTGAGCCTTTCTAAATCAGACATCAGACACAATTCATTTGATATAACTTTAGGTATCTGAAGCAGGATAATTATATCCATGTTAATCATTATCAGCAGCAGAGGCTAGTGTGGACTGATTTATGTGATCGTAAAGCAAAAACATAAAATAACAAACTTCACATTTTACCCTTTTTTCTCATCTGTCTGCTAGTTCGGGTGTATACATATACTTTATACATGTCTAAATTTAGGTGAAACAAATTGTACTGAACCTGACATCTCCCCATCACTCTTTCCAGAGTTACCCAGAAAGTTGTCCTGTGATCTTCACTTTAAGTTTAGAACAGCATCAACCAAGGCACTCCAGTACAGGAACATTGTGGCAAGAATTTGCTAAATTGCAACAAGAACTTCAGTTTTCTCCACTCATCCTTTGTAGAGGGTGCTTCCCATCCTGCTTCAGAGTGGAAAGCAAAATAAAATTCTGTCATGCTACTAAGATGGCAGGAAAAGGAAGAAATACACACTGCTTCTTATCAGTCCCTAAAGGTAGGTACCCAAATCAGTGCTTGGGTTTGTGAGATAATGTTTGTAATTTTTTAATCAATTACTCACAGCAGCATTACCCAAGCAAGAGAAAAAGCTTGTAAGACAAGGAGTTTCTGCTACATAAATTCATGCAATTATTTCAGGAAACTCCTTATCAAGAAACAGAGCAGGCTGAGTGTTCATAGGGAAGGTAGAAGGAAAATGCTAGATATGCTATGATAACTTCAAGGTTGGTTTTTCCACCAGTCAACTCACACTCCTGTGCCTAAGGCAGAAACAGGGAGTAGAAAGAAATGTTTTTTAAATGACAAATGGTACCAGGGAAGTCATTTGTAATTTAAAAAGCATTTCTTGCAATTCCCCACATATACTACCTGACTTAGCAATATATGAAGTATTAACTTTTTAGTTGCAAATTTCAGCATTAGCAGGTATTTATTTATGTTTTTG
Organism: Aythya marila; assembly: GCF_965140915.1. Classification (NCBI taxonomy): domain Eukaryota; kingdom Metazoa; phylum Chordata; class Aves; order Anseriformes; family Anatidae; genus Aythya; species Aythya marila. The sequence continues at coordinate 46,248,701 of NC_139042.1, read as the reverse complement.
TATTCTATCAAATCAGACTGCTTTGATTGTTGTCTCTTAAAAGCATATGATTAAAATCACAAATGCTTCTAGTTTGCCCTTTAAGATTTCCTTTTAAACACAAGTATAAAAAAATGTCCTCAAGAGAAGGCCACAAAAATGCAGTATTAGTTTAAATTATAAGACACCAGAAACAATGCTGGTCACAAGAAGAGTGCCAGTTCATCTCTGTGTACATGCATATTTGCATGAAATGGAAATGATGCTGAAGCATTTTCATGTGGTGCATTTTTATGTGATGTACCATCACGGAAAGATGATAACCATCTATTTTAATGTTTCTGATAAAATTCTAGAGAATTATACTGTGAATTGTGTTACTGGGAATTATATCTTTTACATTGTTTTAGAAAACTTCCACAGTAGTTGTACATCCTAAACAGTTAAACCAAATACTAAAAAAAAAAAAAAAAAAAAAAAAGGAAATTCTTCACCATAAGGTATACACTTTGTTCTTTGCAACACAAAAGAGCGCACACAGTCACTCAGTAGGATTTTTTTTTTTTTTACATGTTCCAAGAGACCAGGAATAAAGAAACCAAGAACCATTCAGAGTAAAATATTCAAAAGGAGAAAAAAAAAAAAAAGAGAAAAAAAAAATAAATAAAGACTTCTATTGAATATATTTACTATTGGATTTGGAGACATACACAAAACTCAATTACTGCCTGAAGAAAAAAATACATTTGAAAAATTCATAAATTAACTCCTCTCAAAAATACGTACATATATACTGACTACAACACTACAACAGGAGTTAATTCTCTTAATTATTTTGATTTCTAAATATTGGCAGACTAAATGATATTTAAAATGTATTTATATCAATTTTCTTTTAAATTGCAAAGGATATTTAATGTAACCTAGCTTTAATTTCCATTAACATAACAGGCCAGTATTTTTGGTTTTTTGTTTTGCGTAATCTTATTTGGACTGGAAATATTCTTTAGACTTTCTTCAGGATATTCTTTCAAAAATTTTGATCTGTGAGTAGCCTAGAAAAAATCATTGTTATTGAGAAGTATAACTTTTAATAAGGCAGTTGACAGCATTTCTATTATTTCACATTGTAAGTTTATTTGCTAAGCCATGATACAAGTTTCAAATTGACAGTTTGGCTGAAGTTCAGAGAAAAATGAATAATATGGAGAAAAATGAAGAGCTTAGATTTTTGTTTTGCTCTTGCAAAACTTCCCTGCAACAACAAGGTTCCTGATTTTTTTTTTTGACACTGTAAAATGATTTCTTTTCTCCCTGAGTTCAAAAGAGAGAAGCTGTTTGAAGCAAGAATGCTATCTAGCCTGGATATAACTTATAATCTTTCATTTGTCTTTGGGGAAAAAATGGATCTCGCTCCAGTTTCTCATAAGGAAAGGCCAAGACTGGCAGATTCTGTAGTTCTACATGCTGAACGTGTCTGGATTAGTTATGTTGTCTTCCAACTGCTGAGCATTGCCAGCTTGCAAAAAGTGCTTTTATGGCTATGGCATAGAAACACGTTCCGCACATCAGGATAAATAACGCCTCCTGCCTCCCTACCGTAGTGTTTCACTCTGGTGTCTCTAACCTTTACCTTACCAGTTAAGCATGAGAATGGAAAAGTGAGGATTGCAAGAAACACTACACATTTTAGGTGAGTGTTGAATAGCGAAATATCACCCATTCATGAAAGAGAAGGAAGGAAGGAAGGAAGGAGGGAAGGAAGGAAGGAAGGAAGGAAGGAAGGAAGGAAGGAAGGAAGGAAGGAAGGAAGGAAGGAAGGAAGGAAGGAAGGAAGGAAGGAAGGAAGGAAGGAAGGAAGGAAGGAAGGAAGGAAGGAAGGAAGGAAGGAAATTTTATAGTAGGAATGTAGTTTTCACACAGTATATATCTCACTTGGAGGATGCATTTTTATGTGCTAAGATGCATCTCCATATGGTATTATAACTTCTGGCTGTTCAGAGTGGTTATTTCTGCTGAACAGTGAAAAATTTCTAGAAGCCTGTGAAATAGAATACCAATAGAGCGTGTATATAATAAAGACTCCATGGCCAGAAGACTCAAAAATTAATAGTTTCACCCACCTCTCCCCCAATGTATTTAGCAAAAAATTATCTCAGTATTAAATTAAAAGGAAGAATAAAAAGAAAAAAAAAAAACAACAAGAATTAATTTGTTTGTGTATTTATCATGATGAAATTTACATTTCCGTTTACAGACTTAATATTTAAACTCCAAGTCATCACCTTTGGTAATGTCTGTTCCAGGACTTGCATTGAAATATATCTATAACCTCAAGAGCGTAGTTTCAGCATAATTGATTGAAACCAAACCTTAAACATGACTCAATAATAAACTCTGTTTTGCCTATGGACCAAGCTCCTCCCAGATACAAAAACTACCAAAGTGGGCAACTAAACTATATCAAATAGCCATGGTCCATGGTGATGAAGCAGGACTTCAATACTGTTGCTAAAAATGTCATTAGAACCAAACTCAGGAAACTTTAAAAGGAATCTTGATTCCTTTATTCTACCCTAATTTCCACATTATTCTATCCTAATGTTCTATCCTATTATCTAATATTTTATGCTATTATCTAAACTACCGTGTTTTTACCATGTTATGGTTTTGGCTGCGATAGAGTTAATTTTCTTCATGAAGGCTTGTATGAAGTTGTATTTTGGATTTCTGATTAAAATAGTGGTGATAACAGACCAACGTTTTAGTTTCTGCAGAACAGTGCTTACACAGAATCAAGAAATTTTCTACTTCTCATGTTGTCCTGCCAGCAAGGAGGCTGGGGGTGCACAATAATATTGGAGGGAACACTGACAGGACAGGTGACCAGACTGAACTATGGATATTTCATAGCACATGGCATCAGCAATAAAAGCTGGGTAAAAGAAGGAAAAAGGGCAGGGGAGGACATTTTGAGTGATGGTATTTGTCTTCCCAAGAAAATGTTACTCATGATGAGCCCTGATTTCTTGGATGTAGCTGAGCACCTCCCTGCTGATGGGAAGTAGTGAATGAATTCCTTGTTTTGCTTTGTGCATGCAACTTTTGCTTTACCTAATAAACCATCCTTATCTCAACCTATGAGTTCTCTCACATTTACCCTTCTGATTACCTTCCCCAACTCACCTGAGGAGAATGAGCAAGCAGCTGTGTGGTACTTAGGTACCTGCTGTGTTAAACCATAGCATAACTTAACGATGTTCAGTCATTAGCATTATGAGCTAGGCTTTTTAATCTTGAATTGGATCAAAAAATCACATCTTAATTGTCAGTTCTTAAAAATAAAAATAAAATAAAAAAGAGTTGATATAAACAATGTAATAGGAATAAAACTAAGAACTAACTTAATATTTATACCATACTTTCATTATTATACCATTATTATTATACAGTTTGAATTACTTCACAGTGCTTCTAGATACTGCTTTTCTTAAAAGCTGTGTTTGAAGGAAAATAATTTTCATCAGTAATCTTATTCACCCTTTCTAAATATTTGCAGGTTTTCTGCTTCTTTTAATTATTTCCAGAAGAATATATGTGTTACAATGAAGTAAGTACTGGTTCTCTACCCAGGGCATGAGTGCATTGTGTCTCTCAGATTTTAATAATTTCACCAGTTCAAATTGGTTAGAAGAGCTGAAAAGCATCTCTGGTTAGAAGTTTAAATGCTAGGACTGTATAAAATGCATCTCATTGGCAAAACTAGTTCTATAAGAATTTGTGGGTTTGGGGTAATATGTTGACTTTGGGATAAAATGCAAACTGAATCAGAGCATTTAGACTTGATGTTATTTTGCTAGTATAAAAACACTTTCTTTGGGGAAAGATACAACTTTTACATTAAATAATGTGATTGGTTTAATTTTAACTTTTATGTAATGATGTTATAATTTTAAATTTTAATATTGTATTTAATATTTTATGTAACTCTTCATTGTTATCCAAATGTTTTGTATTTGAGATGATATATTCTGAAGTATCTAAATTCTTTCCTTCTAAGAACAGACTACATAGATAATCTTATTATGCATGAAATTTTAAAGGTGAACCTTTTGGGCTCATTAAAAATTCAAATCATACATACTTTCAGAATGTTTTTATTTCTAATAGCTAGAAATGTTGTTCTCCAGACAACATTGGAATTGTCTGAATTTAAACTGAGTTTTACTGAGTTTCCAGGTAGGATTTCTGTGAATGAAGAATTTAGTTCTGCCTATTCTCCTGTTACACACTTGCCAGCACTCTTAATGAGCAGGACAGACAGCTTATACAAAAGACATTCACCCAGGCATGGTTTACTTGTCTTGCTTATAGTGTAGGTGTATGCATGCCTGAATGTGCACTAAGAGTTACGCCAGTCTTCCCCTAGTATTCCCCAAAGGTTGAATCCAATATACCCTTTTGTGGCATATGCTGTAATACTCTCAGCATATTAATACAATATTAATAAAGAGATCTTGTGCTTAACCACTGGAGAGCGTGAGCTTTGATTTGGGCTTGATATGCTTACAGACTTAGGGAGAAAGTTTTTTTGAGTGACAGTCAATAGAAAAGAACCCCAGAAATTAAGTTCAGAACAGAGAGACTAAGTCTACACTAGTAAACTGAATAGCTCCCAAGCATTTCAGTCTTGGCTAAGAAGAGTTTCTTTCATGACTTTAGTTCAAGAAAGACTGACAGCAGACTGTTTGTATGCAGGCTTTGTGTTTTGTAGAATAAGACAAGTAAGAGGAGTTCGACTATTCCTCATTACTTAGTTTCAGTGTCCCCACTTAAACAGATATAGGTTAATAGTATAGACAGTTTCTCAAAAGAAGACATTAGAATCAAAAATAAAGAGCCTGTGGAAGTTAACTCAGAAGATGGAGATGGCAGACAACATGAAAAGGAGGCGAAGGACATGGAAAATAGAGGCAGGAAAGTTATAGCAAGGCTACTATAAAAAGGAGACAAAAAACTGCTTGTAATGAGAACAGAGCTAATCATTTATTTGGAATTACCTGACCATAGAGAGTGTGAAAGACAGCTGAAAGTCATGAGGCCATGAAAAATGAGGAGAGAAAGGAGAAATAGAAACTGGAAAAAGCAGGGAATGGGATAATGATATGTAAAAAACAAATGATATCTAAGTGAGATGGCTAGACAAAAAAAAAAAAAATGGTGTTTGTGACAGCATGAACACAAATGGTGGAGAATACTCTCAGATTTTGTCCTGTTAGATCTCTGTCAAACATCTCTGATATGAAAAAGGATGACATTTGGATCACAATATAAGTTGATAAACTTTCCCACTATGCTCAATACCATGTGTAAAACTGGTTCTTTTATAAGAATGCTCACAATGATAAATTGCAATAATACTGTAAGGACTGACACAATAATGAAGATGTATCATTTCATATTGAGGAATTTTATTCAAAGCCACGGAACTCAACTGAATTAGTACAGTTAAATGAAAATTTATTTTTTTTCTTTGCCTCCAAAATATATTATTAATATCAGGTTCATCATTTCCTACTTCCCAATGTCATTTTATTTTTGCTATTATTTATATTTATATAATTACATAAATTAATTTATATAATTATATATACTATATAATATATAGTACATACTATAGTATAGTATATAATATATAGTATATACTATAGTATAGTATATATATAGTATACTATATATAGTATATATAGTATATACTATAGTATATACTATATATACTATATAATATATACTATATAATTATATATAGTATATTTATATAATTAATATTAATTTATATAATAATTTTGCTATTGTTTATATTTATATTTATTTAAATATTTAAAGTGTACACCAAGTTAGTGAAAATGTTTATCTTGAAATGAGATATCATTAAATATTGAATGTCCTTTTTGCAAAACAGAAAAAGAAATAAAGAGCATAACATTATTCAGAGGCTGTCCTCAAAACTGCTCCTAAAAGAGAAAATATACAGGAAAGCTGCAGACTTTTTGGTTTCAGATAATTTATAAAAACAAAGGCACTTCTACTAATTTGGATGTCCAACATTGTGCCTCATCTCCAACTGCATGTAGAAAAGAGGTGTCTCTCCTGTAGGTGTCATGCCAGACCTGTGCAGAAACCTTGAATGTTCTAATGAATCAAATGGGATAAGTTGCCTGTTTAGACAACTGAATACATACATTGGAAAGATGGATTAGGTTGAGCTCTACTGTCAAAATGCAGATTTTTACATGTGAGGTAGTCACCTACATTCCTATTATAATCAGTGGGGATCTCAGCAACACAGATTTAGAAAGCTACTGAGATCACTCTAAACTGCACACATTCTGTGTGCAGAGGCATCTGGATACCTCTCTCAGCTCCATGAGGATCATCAATTCAGCTGCCCGCACCTAAGTGTATGATTTTGATGTGCTCTTGTTTCTTTGCTTTCAGTAGGGTCTAGAAGTGTGTGGATCTCCCACAGGTCTTGTACTGTAACTGCCAGATATCTTCTGTACCCAGGTACATCTGTAGTTCTAATGGGTGTCAGTGCACAAGGAACTGAATCAAGCCCTAGACTTCCATTAAAAATAATGTCAAATTAGACCTTAATTAAACACTTAATCAAAGTGCTGACCACTAAGTTTTAGATGCCTAAACTTAGGTAAGTGTATAGTGATGCTGACTCCAAACATTATTACAGAAATTTAAATAGACCTAAAAATAGAAATGCTTTGGGTTGGAAAAATCCCCCAAACATTGATATATTTCAGTCTGATAGGTAATGATAGCTGTTTCAAGCTGTTTCAAATTAAAGTTATATATATATATATATATATACACACACACACATACATACACAGTTTATACATATATGCATATGCATATATATAATACATATATATATGTATTTTAAAAAATGCATCAGTAACTGCCATACTTAAAGTTCTGGACAAATTATACTTATGAGTGGCTGAAAAGTTTTACAGATATGACTAGGTTTTCTAACATCCTCCTCTTCAAAACAAAAGTAATGTTTAATATATCTAGTTGGAAAATAAGATTTTTTTCCAAGTGAAACCAAAATAAGATGGAAGCTATGAATATTTATCTCTAACTAGATCATAAATTAGAACAATTTCAAAGAACTCTTTCCAATTCAAACAAATAACTAACTAAAGTCTCTGACATAAAACCAGAATTCATTGTTGAAGCCTGAAATCCATTGCTTCATTTCCCACTAGTTTGAAAACTGTCAGCTGGTCGATTGTCAGACCTGTTCAACAAATAATTGACATGAAACAGCATTACAGCCTCTGCAAATGTTATTACACTGTTCACAATTGTAAGCACAATCTCTCAACATGTAAGCCTTCATGCAGAACAAAGCTGTTGTGGCTGCTGCCTTTATACAATTCAGACTCTGATGTGCCAGACTTGGCATAAGCCTATCTCTTACTAACATCAAAGACTCTCAAATAAAACAGAATTAGTGTTGTTTGTGATTTTCATGAGCATTGCATATAAATACACATCTCTGACACTGTTATAGTTGTATTATGCTTCAGCATTAATGATGTCCCTGAGCTGCATAACCCTGATCTAGAGCTTGATTTTGAATCTTCCACATTCAAGCCATATATTTCGGCAAGTGGGTTGATGCCCAGTGTTGATTTAGAACTGTGAAAACAACAAAAAAAAATAAAATAATAAAATAAAAGTCAGATTTGCAACCAAATTTTACAGACTATTGTAACATCTTCCGTATATGGTTCACTGTCTCTTACTCTTGTCTTCCAGGCTGTGTTTAATTGTGTCAAATCTCCTTTCTCAGATACAGACATTTCAGACATTCTGACTGAAATTATTACTTAAATGGAAATCATCCCAAAATGACTTTTAAACTTCTAAATGGAGACGTTTAAGGTATTTAAAGTAAAAAGTTCAGATGTATTTACTTTCTTTGAGCTCTTTTTATGTGTCTGCTTATCTTTTAATGTTTTTAACACTAAACATGTTTGACAAAATATTCCTAAATTATTGATTTTAGTTTGGAATTTCCTGTAAATCACTTGCCTTTCTAAAATAAAATGACTTTTTGAAACAGTAATATTAAAGCACGTTGTAAAAAGTACATACACTCCATCTTGCAAAAAAAGCATATGAAAATGTTAGTGTTTACAAATCCATTTTTTTTTTTTTTAAAAAAAAAAAGAAGAACCCATGGAGAAAGTCTTTTTTCAAGATACCTTTGGTTTTAATTTCTGTCCATTTTTTTTCCACTTTGCTTCTCTTTATGAAGTTATAGGATAGAGGAGATATATAAACTCAGCAGGTTACTTTAATTCTTAGAAGTTCCCCCATGCTGCAATGATTTTATACCACTAGGTCTTACTAGGTCTTTCCAGGTCTTGTCCCAGTGACGATAATTTGTTCTGAGCACTTATTTTTTACCAATAGAAATCAAAGTTAATAGCATAATAAAAATAAAATAAATTAGCATGTACAGTAAAAAGGAATCCAGAATAGTCACCAGAGAACTGAAAGCAAAATGACCTGTAAGCCCGTAAGCCCTTTCTCACATTGAGCACAGTAGGGCAGGTAGTTTGATTTTAATAAGTAGGGTTTTTGCTAAAGCATAGTGAACTGATTTTGGCCAAACTTTACTATGTTATACTGTATATGTGACAGTACTTTCAGTTACTTTCTATTGTGGCAAATAAATTAAATAAGCTTGGATATATCTCTGAGCTTTTATAATTCTAGGCAAAATTTTTGGCATGAAAATCTTGTTAGATGTTTGTCAACACCATGTTTGTCATGTAACACTGTGAATTAGCTTTAAAAAAAGTTTATTTTCCAACATTGTAAGTATTTTTGCTTTTTTTTTTTTTTAATTATTTATTATTTTCATTTAAATTTAATAGAAAAAAAGAAAGTTTAAATAAACAACTGTCCTGAAGATATAAATAGATACATATGGGAATACTTCATCTATAAGAAGTTTGGTATACTGTTTGTTCTAATTACCTTGAATGCATTCTTGATTCTCCTTGTTTGCTTTAGAATTTATCAAAAGTATTCATTGTGTGGATATCCTTACTGCATTCCTTATAAATGTTAGATGAATAAATGCTGATGCATGACACAGATTTTGTGAATGGAATGGAAAGTACAACATACATTGTACTTTTAGCTCTATGTTACAAATACTGTTATTACCATGTATATGCAATTGCAAGTTTGCTGATACTTTTTGAACTTTTTTTGACAATCAAAAATGGCTGAATTTGCATAAAAAGTTTGTAATTGCAATTGTTGACCCAAAATTACTATTGATTTGGCATAGAAAATTCTGAGAAACAAATATGGTAAAGCAACGACTTTGTAAAACATCAGTAATGGACCATGATATCTCCATATATGACTGCTCTTAAACTGCATGCCTCTTCTGAGAGTTTTGATTTGACATACAGAAGAAAATGGGCAAACATCGTATCTACTTATTTCCCCCTATATTCTGTGCTGGTGTGGCCTCACTGCACCGTGTGTAGTTTTGGTGACACAGTATAAGAAGGACATAAAACTAGTGGAGAGTGTCCAGAGAAGGTCTAAGAAGATGGTGAAGGGCCAGAAGGAGATGACGTATGAGGATCAGCTGAGCTGACTTGTTTTTTTTCAGTTTCTTTCTAGAGAAGAGGAGACTGAGGGGAGTCCTCATCACTTCCTCACAAGAAGGAGAGGAAGGGGAGATGCTGATCTCTTCTCTCTTGTGACCAGCAACAGGACCCAAGGAAATGGCATGAACCTGCAACAGGGAAGATTCAGGCTGGATATTAAGAAAAGGTTCTTCATTGAGAGGGTTTGGCACCCTTCCAGACTCCCCAGGGAAGTCATCATGGCACCGAGCCTGTCAGAGTTCAAGAAGCATTTGTACAACACAGTCAGACATGTGGTTGGATTTGGAGGCAGCATTGTGTGGAGATGGGAGATGGACTCAATGATCCTTGTGGGTTCCTTCCAAGTTGGGATGCAACATGATTATTATACAACTATACAGAAAGCACTAATTATAAAAAGTGATGAAGGGACAACTTTTAAGAAGTTTTCAGAAAGTTCTATAAAGTTTATATAACAATCTGTACCTGTATGACACTCTGCAACAAAGATCAGCCAAGTCCCTTTGGCTAATCAAAAGAAAATACCAAATATTAGCCTTGACATTTTTGACATCTTCTCAATACATTCTTCTTTGGGAAACCTGAAGTTAAGTTCTGCTGCATCTAAAAAAGGGTAGCAAAAGTTGTTGCAAGGGAAAGCGGTAGCTGCTAAGGTAGCTGCAGAAATACACAACATATAATTAACACCATCTCCTACTCAGACTACCCGTGTAAACGTTTGCCATCATATGGGGTAGGGAAAACTTGATTTGAATGAACACCATACACTATTGTAAAAAGAAGGCTGCTCATGTAAAATAAATGCCAGGAAGTATCACTTATCTTAGCTGTAGAACAAATTCCTGTTTGGATAATGCAATTAAGTTATTCAGAAAAAAATAATTTGGGAAAGACAAAGCTGTTTGTGAGTTCTGCCACTGAATTAAAGCATATCGCACAGACGTATAAATGTATACATGCTATACATGCTATACATTTATATACATACTATACCTAATATTTTCCATACTAGTCAAACTAGTTGAAGCACTGTATGAATTGACAAAGTAACTTGGAAATTTATGGATAATTTTTCTACTGACGCATTGCAATGTTTCAGGCTATTATACCTGACTATACAATCAGAAATACTAAAAATCAGCTCTTGTGGGTTTAAAACAGCATTGTTAGGAAAAAAAAATAATTATATATATATATATATATATGCTATATAATTACAGAAGTTTTGCAACTTACAGGAGTTTGCATCTCAGTCATGATGCATAGTTTTCCTTCAGGTATTCAGTGTCAAAGCAAAACTCCCAGAGATCCAACTATACTGAGTTTTACTCTTTTATGCTAAGTCAGATAACAGATATCCCAAATCATTCTGTACAGCCAGATAAAATAAACTACACAGCTGGAAGCTGGGGAAATTGAAATGTCAAACGTGCATACCTGAGACAAGTCTTTGTCTGTTGCTCCATAATGTGGGAGATTGCATTTGAAGAATTTCTAGTATAACAAAGAGAATGTACTAGTACTATAGGGGGTGGAGCTTGGAGGAGAAGAGAATAAGAAAAAGGGAAAAAGGGAGAAAGAAAGAACAAAATGAAAAAGGAAAAAGGAAGAAAGAAGAAAGGAAAAAAGGAAGAGAGAAGAAAGGGGAAGAAATAAAGAGATGTTCAAGGGACTAGTATCATTTCTTCCCATAAAATGGAATCTGCTTTTATCAATTAATAGCATGTGCCATTATCATTGTTTAATAGCAGAAATACCACCTGAATCAAATATGTTTTCTTGATGGTTGGAGAAAAAAAGACAAAAAAATTTCCTTTTAATTTATGGTCATGTCCAAACACACTCTGGATAGTAGAAGATCAATTAGATCAATTCAAAATTTTGTAAAAATGTCTGATAAGTTTTTCATTGTGTTCTCTTCAGGAGTATTTTACCTGTGTATTTCTTTCTAAATTTCCCTGCATTTGTTATGAATCTTACTACAACTGGACTAAATAGTCTCTTCTTCAAATACACAGATCCAAAACTTCTTTATATAAAATTGGATTAGTCTGGTTCTATTCAGTTCAACCATCTGCTTGAAAAGACATAAAAATATAATATTATTGGCGAAGTGATGGAAAAATAGAGTGTCAAGAAAATAAGGAAATTCTATTGATTTATTTTAAACAAATAAGTATACTTCCTTGTGAGGGAGAAGAATGACTTTTAAAAAGATGTTAAGGCTAGACAGATACATTTTATTTATTTATTTATTTTTAATCTTACATTCATAAAGGTCATAAACAATAAACACAAAGCAGAACTTTAGTATTAGCTTAAGCACTCTTGGAAACTATAGAAACAATGAAAAAAAAAAAAAAAAAGAAAAACATTCAAACACAAAAGGAAATATTTCCCTTCATTAACTCAGTACAAAAGCACTGTTTGTCTACAAAATCATTGAAAGTTAGGTGGAACATGGATGTTTTAGGAGAACAAAGTGTTGCCATATTGAATTTATGCTGGAATCAGGCAAAGAATGACAAAAAATATTTAGATTATGCCATGAGCATTTTCTGTTACCAAGGAAGAGGCAGTAGCCAAAATATTCCATCCTTCTGGCTGTTACTGTACATCTGCTTTTATACTGTTTTAGCACACTAAGTTCTCAGTGACCAGAGGTTAACATAGTTTTTCCCCCAAAAGACACAGTCAATAACAGATGTTTTAAAATGCCTGAAGTTATTTTGAGATTAAAAAAAAAAAAAAGCAACTTGGGAGCAATGAAGTGTAGGCTATCGATATGTAGCCATAAGGTAATGTACATTTCTTCTAAGAATAGAAAAAAGTTGACTCCAATGAGAAAAAATGATTTGCTCAACCTACATATTAATATTAATATAATAATATAAAAAAGATTAATATTAAAGATATATTTCCCTAATTTGATAGACTTCATCTTCTGTTAAAACAATACAACAAACCCACAAATATATCTGTGCCAGGGAACAGAACCAAACTGCTGTCGTGACTTTATCCAACAGCCTCCTGAAATTAGACAATGATTTTGTAGTCTTTGAGTAAACAGACATGACACAACACAAATATGCTAAACAGAAAATGCACAGTTATCAGATTGCTGTTTGAAAGAATGTTTTTTACATTACCTTTTAAAATATACAATAAATCAGGACACATAAGTATATGCAAAATGATCCTAAAACCTGTACTTTTATAGATCATTTTCTTTCTCTTTCTCTTATAATATTGTTTATTTCACTCCTTGAATGGGATGGGATGTGTTGTATCTGAGGAGATACATTGTTTTCAGTGGGTAAAAGAAAATTAGAGATACTTTCATCATGAAATAATACAAGAAATAATCCTTGAAATTAATAAACTAGTATCATTTTTAAAGGTGCTTTCTCCCCCATTCCTTTCAAATTTCCTGAAAATTTATATTCTAAGTTTGCCAAGGGGAAAAAATAAAAATAAAACATACAGCTATCTGTTTCAAAGGTGAAATAAAAATATACTTGGTTAAATATCTGGCTTACAGTTCAATGAAGTCTGAACTTTTTAAAAATAAATAAATAAATAAAAGTGTTGCAGATCTCGTAAAGAATAGGAAACAACTTAGACAAAGGTATGCAGTAGATTTTTTATTTTATTATTTTTCTGCAAAGAAAGTACAATACGGAATACAAACAAAACCTATAAATCAGAAGATAAAAAATGCACATTATAAAAGAACTGCTTCCTGTTTGGGAGCTAAAATAGCTAAAATAACATGCACTCAGCTTTCACTACCTGAAGCAGGAGTGACTTCAAAGAAATAGCTAAGCAGCCAAATGTTAAAATGAAGCACCTGATCACATCTGTCAGATCTGTTTCAACTTTTTTGGGTGGAGATATGCCTTGTTTACAGTTTTTTTATTATTATTATTATTATTATTAATATACTAGAAGGAAAGGAAGAGGCTACTAAAGGATCTTTACCTATTTATAGGCACTGGGATAAACGAGTAATCTTCCTTTCATACCTATGATGCTAATAACCTCTGTCTCAGCTTTGCAAACTAAAGCAGAGACTACATGAATTGTGAAGGGTGGAATTGAAAGAACATTTTAAAATATGCATCTTAGACATTTTCACTTCTAAGGCAAATCACAGACCTATTTTGACTGGAATTTAAAGTCCATGTAAAAGCGTATACAAGAATGCCAAAGCCTCCATTACACAGCATGGAAAGGATACTTTTCTTAGCATTATTACATTTCTCTCAGATGCCTGAAGTAACCAGCCATTTCTTGCATGTCTATTTTCATGCCTATTACCATTTTTTATTTCATTACTGTTGTTTCTCCTTCAATCTCTTGGTTTAGCTGCACAGATCTTTCAAATTATCAACCTGTTTTGCAGAAATTCAGACATCAGTATTCCCAGACAATCAAGGCACATACCTTTTATCTAATTTACGTAATCTTCTCAAGTTCCTTGCCTTTAAATATGAGATTTTTCCGTTAAAGTCAGCAAACTGTTTGTTTTTGCTGTGTGTGTTTATATGTATATGTTTAATTCCAGAGATATTACTTATTTTAGAAAAAAATGTTTTCTCTGCTTCTCTGATGGACTTTTATTGTTAATAGATATTTTGAAATATATAACCAGTCACTGTTAAAACTATGCACAGGAAATATCCAGAGACATAGCTTGTCTTCACAGCTGATAATCTGACCCAAATTAAACTATTTTATTGTACTTATCTCTGAGTCCTTTCCTCAGAAAGGACTAAATACTCATCTCCAGAAACGATGAACTCTCAAAGACTATGAGTCAAGTAATATGATATTTTGAATTTTCCTAAAAGCCCGATCTTAGGTCTGATTCATTCTATCTTAAAAGGTAACTTTTAAATAAATTGATTTATCTGCAAACTCTGTTGGTTCTACAGTTGTATTTTTTTAATGGACCAGGTTGAGGTAAATCTAATTCTTCCTGTAACACAGGCTGTATAATGAAAAGTCCCTGGAATCTTCCAGCGGTTTCACTGCTCTTTATTATAACATCCATATATCAAAATGTACCTCTTCCAAGGCAGTCTGTTGAAACCAGAAAATTTTACTAGAAACTTTCTCAATAGAAATAAAAAAATTAGGAGGAAAAATGTGGAGGTATCCCTCCAGTATATATAGACTCATTCTTTCTATGCATCTTCAGAAAATGCTGTATTTCCCATGCATGCCACAAACAAATGAACAGGAAGACAACTGCTTGCCAAGATGTCTCTGGCTTTCTGAGCATGCATAGGGCAGTTCTGCTGTGCAGATGGAGTACACACACAGCAGATGGCCTCATGACTTGGAAAATGACTGAAGAAGACAGAGGTGGAGATGAGGTTGCTCTTGCTGCCAGAACAGTCTTATCTGCACCATCTCCCCAGCATGGTGCACGAAACATACAAATCAGGCCAGAGTAGACCATATCCATTAACCTCTTGCATAGGCCAGCTATACCTTTGTCCCATGTTGATGCTGTAAGTCCTAAAGTCTGTGTATTCTGGTGATGTCTGCTAAATATTTTAGTAACTCAAAAAGAAACAAACATGTTCAGTGTTTTTGTTTGTTTGTTTGTTTGTTGCTTTTGTTGTTGTTGTTGTTGTTTTTGTTTTTCCATACATTGTAGAGATTATATTTACAATGTGGAAATCTCTCTGGAGATTATGAGCTCCAAAATTAGCTAATGCTAACATTTTAATTTGTAAGAGTTATAATTTATACATCTTGAATGCTTCTTTTAAGAATACTGTCATCCAAAGCTTCCTTCACAGTCAATGAAAAAAGAGAGGAAGCCTCCAGAGGTATTCAGAGTATATGAAGACTGAATTTTTTCTTCTGCATTGAACTCAATAGTTGAAGAATTAATTTAGGACAACTATAAATTGCTCTTCAAAATTTAGAGAAAGGTTTCTAAAACAGGAAAATTCTGATTTCCCTCATTTAAAACTTTATGAAATAATCTACTGCAGAGAAAAGTTTAAACATACTAAAAGTTTTTTGTTTGTTTTAAATAGATCAACAGTGATCACCACAAAACAAAACTTAACTGACTCTACAAGAGGACCCCAAGATTAAAGTGCTTTTAAACAGTTTTATTTTGCTTAATAGTAATACTATTTAATTTTTACATAACAGTTTATACCCTGATTATCAAAAATAAAAACACTTTGAATTTAATCCATTAACATTTAAAACAAAAGACAAGAAATTAATCATAATTTCTGCACTAAGTACTTTCCTATTCTAATTCCGAACAGCTATTTTTCTTCAGCAACACAGTCCCTTGACAGCAGCAATTTGGAACTAAATAAGATGCTAAGACACTGTCATGGACATATGAGCCCCAAGTGCGTCTATACACCTTCTTTGCAGTGTTGTCAGTTGACGATTTGTACTATTGTCAGGGCACAGAGTAGTACTTTGGAGCATCTGGACTATCTTGTAGTCTTTTGCGCTTCTGTGCTGAGACAAGTAGGTATGTTTGGAAAAAAAAAAAAAAAAAAGTGTTACTAAAAGGTATGTTTTCATTAGAATAGTTACAGTGGAAGCTAAAAATGTGAATGATTATTTATGAGCCATCATATCTCATAGAGACAGTATTTATGGATTGTTTGAATGGTTAAGAAAGCAGCAATAAACTGCAAGAAGAATATCTAAAGCCAAAAACCCAACACATCTACCCACCACACAGCATTCCTGTGCAAAGCAAATTGATCTTTTCTCATTTTTGTTTACAACCAGCTCTTCATAGACTAAACTCCAGTAAGTTGTGGAGTTTCTGATGTCCTCTCTCTATATACAAACAGTACATACACTATAAACACAATGAGGGAGGTAGGAAATAGAACTCCACAATAAGCCCCTGAAGAACTGACCCCTCACATGAAGAGCTGGTTGATAAAGCAAACCAGTGGGGGTGACAAAAGGTAAGACAAGCTCAAAGCACTAATGATTTAAGCTAGAAAATATCAGCTTACTCTCTCTGATTTCTGCAACACCAATGTTTACAAAGATTTCCTTTTCAACCAGAAACAGAAGCTCATTTAGAAGTGAATTCTGTAAAAAACATTTTCTGTTTGCATATGTAATTGATAAGTACCCTACAGTATTAAACAGAATCACTTTGGTTTTAACTTAGGTTTCAGTGTTTACAAAGTTTCCAGACTATTTCCTATGAAATACAAAAGCTGTTTTATATTCCATAGCTTTCTACTACACAAGTATTATGAGACTTGAGTACACAGTAACATGACTTAAAATCTTTCTGAAATGTATTAATATGCAAAGACACTAGTAATATGAGTTAACATTAATTTTCCAATTTGCAGGCAAATTAAAAACAAAACAAAACAACAACAACAACAACAAAACAACAACAACAACAAAAAACACTTACATACAAATCACCAAATGCCTATCACTTCATAGCAGGATATATCAGTCAGATATATATATGCTTTAACGAGTTATACTTACAAGTTTAGGAGTTAGATAGCCATTTGAGGCCATTCTACAATTATCAGAATTAAATAAATAAGGATTTACCATTACCTTGCAGAGTAATCAAAGTTTCACCACTGCTATGCTACTTACAAATAAGTAACTGTCACTCTAGCAATGGTAGTTTTAATTCAAAAGAATGTCTGCTTTTTAGATGAAAAAATGAGGCAGAAATAGTAATGGAATTTTAGAGAAAGGAAGATTTCTAACATTCTTTCATTTGACAGACTATTTATCTGTAATAGCAAGACAATCTTTATTAGGAAAAATCCTAGAAAAAAATAAAGTTGTTGTTTCTAATCTAACCAATCCCTAAACATTTTGTCTGCTTTGCGTGCTACTGAAAGAACCAGCATTAGAAGTAACCATATGATATTTATTATTGCCTAGAACAGCTGTAAAGTTATAGAATGATCCTTTGAGAAGTCAGGAGATAGTAAGAAAGTTCATCTACAAAAGTAGACAGTTACTGAAATGTAGGTTTCTTAAAGATGGTAGAAATTAATATGTTCAAGGTCTGTTTGTCCTCCTATGTTATTATAAAATGGTAGCTCAGTGGATTAAGTAGGATTTCATACATTGGAAAAGAATCTCACTAAGAAGCATACTGTGTGCAGTTTTGGGCACCACAGTATAAAACTGTCATAAAACCATTAGAGAGTGTCCAATGGAGGGCAACAAAGGTTGTCTCTAGAGGGGAAGACATGTGAGGAGCGGCTGAGATCCCTTGGTTTGTTCAGCCCAGAGCAGAGCAGGCTGAGGGGAGGCCTCATGATGGCCTGCAGCTCCCTCAAAAGGGGATCTGAGCTCTGCTCTCTGGGGACAGCAACAGGACCCAAGGGAATGGCATGGAGCTGGGACAGGGGAGGGTCAGGCTGGGAAAAAGTTCCTCGCTGAGAGGCTAGTTAGGCACTAGAACAGGCTCCCTAGGGAAGTGGTCATGGCACTGAGCCTGCTGGAGTTCAAGAAGCATTTGGATGATGCTCTTAAACATAGTTTCATTTTTGGGTGGTCCTGTGTGGAGCCAGGATTGGACCTGATGACCCTTGTGGGTCCCTTCCAACTCAGGATATTCTATTACTCTACCATTCTAAAAGGTAGAAAGGTATATCAATAAATTCATTTGAATAACCACTTAGGAGATGTGAAAAGCAACACATATATTTTTTGTATGAATTATGAAATATTTTTCATATGAATACATACGAAATATTTCTAATCTAAGCATTTTCATTTCAAATATCACTGTATTTAAAATGATTTTATCTAAGAAATTCCTTCTGCAAAGCAATTATTTCATAAATTCTTATAGTCATCTACTTTCATATTTTTGATCCAGAGGGCACAAATAGAAATAAATTTTCTAGTAACTATGTGACATGGCATAGGTTTAGAAAATCAGATTCTCATCTACTGTAACTCATTGACTAAGAAAATGAAACTAATTTCTTGGATTCTAAATTAACTTCTGTCTGCAATAACGTCTGCATGTGCTGAAGGAATATTTTCTTACTCTCACTCTATTCAATTCAATTTTATTCCTTTTATGTAATTTATGTAATTTTATGTAATTTAATTCAATGTCTACTTAAAAGTAAGTAATCAATTAAGATTTCAGAGAGCAGGAGATTCTCTGTCACAGAATATCAAAAAATCTAGCTGAAAGAAGATGTATCTTGTAGTGCTAAACATTGAGAATGCTTACCAGAAATAAACTGTCCATTTTTTCTTAAATGAATGTATATGTGTATTTATGTAATGTTTCAATAAGTTTTAAATTTGAATCATATTTTAACAGATTTACCTTCTTAGGTGTCCAGCGTGTTTAAGACTGCTTCCAAGAGCAAATGATATTTAACTAATAAACTGCTATAAAAGATGCAATTTAGACAATTTTATATGAAGTGTCAAAACACAGATGATGAGTAAAAATCATTATACATGACAGGCAAACAGGAGATGTGTTATCTGTTAATAAAATAGAAGAATGACAGCCAAAAGTCTTGATGAATATATACTGAAGTACATTATGGAATAAATGGTTATGATTAACACAAATTCCAGATATCAAAAATAGTACAGTTAGCAAAATAACTGTATTTATAAGCAAATTCTATTTAAAACTTGTCAATGTAATGGTAATTTTTCAAGAATAAGATCTAAAACAACTATGTACATCCACTTTGTTACATAGTTGAGCTAATTAATTTTTCAACAGATTTACTCTATATACTCTGTAATTGACTAACAGAGAAATGTCCCTGCCTTCAATAATTTACAATCACCATTTGGTGCAATCTTGGAGCACAGAGGAAGGACTCTTTTGAAATCAATGAAGTTAAAATTTATAAATAAATTATACAGAAATAAAAAGAGAATCAGGGCCAAAGTTAAGGAAAATAATATATATATATATATATGTATATATATATATATATATATATATATTTAGAGAGGTCATTAGGGGATTCTTTTTTCAGACAATCAGCATCTACTAAATTCTACACATATAGTCTTTGTATGATTTCAATAGTGCTTCTCTACTATTTTTATTTTAACAAAATGTCACTATTATCTTTACATGTATAAATGACAGATTTTTACTTTAAATAGGACTTAGCCACTTATCCTTAATCTTACTTACTCTTGAAGAATACAGAGCCAAGAACAAGTGATCCTTTCAAAATAAAAGGAATACCACCTAATGCCATCTGCATGCCATCTCCTACTACGAAAAAATGTTTTTATAATATTTATGCTCTACACCTAATTGAGAACCTTTCAATTTGTTAAACCCTGAATATTTCCATTGATCTTGTTTTATTATTATTTATTTATTTGTTTTTATTATTATAACTGATGCTGCAGAAAGCAGCATGATTTTTTCACTATTTCTGAAATAAATATAGACAAAATGTGGGATATAGACCATATATACTCTTCCTACAAATAAAACTTTAATGGTTAAATTTAGACACAAGGTTACATTGCCTTTACAACTGTGCATGATCATGGTAAAAGCTGTGAAAAGAGACCTAAATGGCTCCTGAAGCCAGAAGCATAAGGAGCTCCATAAACTAATCAGAGAAATTCCTTGTATTCCTTGTTCACTGTGGATTGTTGAGAACATACATACATCTACAGGCCCCAGCCCAGCAAGTTCCTGACCTGAAGATCTCTGGAGGCTGAGAAGGTATGCTGTAAAGGTTAATTTATCTTTTCTCTCTTTAAGACCTGCCACCAGATACAGAATGCTGTATAATAATAATAATAATAATAATAATAATGATAATGATAATAATAATAATAATAATAATAATAATAATAATAATAATAAAATTAAAATTTAATTCAATAAAAATAATATATACCCTGACCCACTACAGTTCTTATATTCTTAAAAATTAGTACATTAAGAATATATAAGAACTATTTTGCTCCCTTCTCAATTTACCTAAATCCCAAATTAAAACTAAAACTAAAACTAAAACCAAAAACGAAATAAATGGGGAGGAGGTCAATCTGTAGCATTCCATTTGATGTGATAACTAAAAGAGGTGGAATAGTGTACTTCTGAATAGGAAATACATTGTTCTGCTGGATGAAACTCTATGTTCTACATCTGATATACTGTGACAGAAATAACGTCCTTGAGATAAAGGTTGCCAACTGGGTACCATTTAAAAGCCATCACAGGTCAAACTCAAAATATTAATTTCATATTTTTTCCTAAAGTTCCTTGTTTCACTTACCCTATGCATGCCAATATATACTGTCAGCTGAAAAGGAAATATAAAAAGTCAGTCATTTTCCTAGTGTAAAATACATTAAAGAACTATGTGACTAACTTATTGTGTCATTCAAATACTGGGTTGTCATTGGAGTTGTAGGCAGAAAAAATATTGGCAACTATGAACGACATATTTGATTTCTCTGATGTATATTTTTAAATTATAACCAGAAACGTGGAACTGAAGTTCTTCCAGCCACAAGATATATTAGCAGGTTTTGTTTTGTTTTTACATATTTTTAATTTTTATCTGGAATTGCCACAAAAAACACCAAAACTACAGGTTTTTTTTTCTGTTCCAAGAGAGATGCTGCATATTCATATACCACACAATTCAAATACTTGCTTTCAACCTCTGTGTAACTCCTAACCTCTGACCTGGGATACCACTCTTGTACTTTTCAGTGATTTGGTATTTATGAAATATATCAAAAAACAACAACAATTCAGTGAAGTACATTAAAATAATACAATACAATACAATACAATACAATACAATACAATACAATACAATACAATAAATAAAATGTTGGGGAACAAGGCCATTCAAAAAATTTGTAACAAGATTTGGAAGATTTCCAGTTATAGTTCTGGTCTATGGTGGTGGTGACTAAAATGTATTACTATACGGTAACTACTTTTCAGCCTACATTAAATGAAGCACTAGTCTCAGTCAATATCTAGTTTACGAAAACCACAGTCACATTTGGTATCCATTGATATCCTTGTTTACAGTCCATGAAAAGAGACTAAGCAATAAGTTAACTTGGGGTTGGAACTGAACCCTAATTCTTGTAGATGAGCTGTTGTCAGATTGGGCTCCACAAAGCTGGCAGGAAGAGTGTGGAGCCTCACAAATGTTTATGTGATGAAAACTCAGAAACTAAATCTGTTGAAAATTGAACACATGCTTTTGTTTCTTACTTCCTTGCAACAAAAGCAACAACAACATAAGTTTCTGAATTATTAGTCTGAATACAACACAGATACATGCTGTCCATTTATAGGAGAATTCCCAGAATCACTGGACTCACCAACAGATGCCGGGGAGCAGTTTCAGCTGTAGCAATCTAATCTCCAGGTTGTGGAAGCTTTGCAGTTTCCTCAGGCAATCTATTCCAGTATTTTTTTGGCTATCCTGTCTTAATTCTTTCTTTTTATATCTAACCCAAATCTTCCTTGGTGCAGTTTAAACCCAGTATTTTTCTTCTTACCTGCTACGGATATGTAAACATACTGTCCTTTCCTCTCTGTAAGACCTCTTCACACAACTTTCTCTTGACGTTGAAACTGAGTTCCACTACATCCTGCAGATTCTTTTTCAAAGCCACTTGCCCTGTGTCTGTCCATTTAAAACCAAAGAAATTTTTCTCTTTTCTTCATTAACTACATCTTTTTTTTTTCTTAAATAAATAAAATAAAATAAAATAAAATAAAATAAAATAAAATAAAATAAAATAAAATATCATTTTTTAATTCCATTTTGGAATTGTATTCTGGGATGCTACTTAGGCTCTTCGCAACCTCTATCAGTTTCTGTGTTTTTTTTTTTTTGTTTTTGTTTTTTGTTTTGTTTGCTTGCTTGTTTTTAAATATTGCTTTATCAAAGAAAAACAGATAAAGCAAAAATAGAGACTCAGCTCTATACATCCTCCAGTTTGACAGTGAACCATCAACTACATTGGCTTTCAGCCTATGCAAATAGATTTCCTAACCTACTTACAAGAACATCATGTGAAACTATGGCAGTAATTTTATTCACGTTAAGACACATGACATTCACTGTTTCTATTTACAGTACATGATAATCTATTATAGAAAATGTAAACATTTTGACAACTCATCCTATTTTTACATCCTATTCTATAATATTTACAAATTTTGATTACTTGTTTTCATGTTGTCTGAGGACAGACTTTCCAGCCATGAATACTTTAATAATATAAATATCAATACTCATCAGTATTTAATTTCTAGCCTAAAGCTCTGAGCCAAGATCAGATCTCTGAAATGCCATAGTAAGAAAACAGAAACATCAGTTTTTCTGAAATCAGCTCTTTCTGAAAATGTTAAAATTCTAAAGAACTACTGTGAAAGTGATTGGGAGAAACAGCATGAAACCCCTCCATACACCCCAGCCAGAATTCAGATTTGAACAGGTGTAAGCAAGAACGCAAAACCAACTTGGTCTATGCCTAAGCTACTGAGACATGAAAATGGGGAAGCAAAGTACAAGATCTGAAGGTATTTCTTCTAGAAAACTGAATAAGAGTAAATTAGAATTCTTTATTCAAAGTATTTACAAGATTGAATATTAACATATATTGTGCTAGTATTATACTAGAAAAAATATATACCTATTGTAAAGTAAAGGTTAGCATAAACGATACCAAGTATGTGCTACAGTGGAATATAAATATTTGTCTAAGGTGTGGGGAAGCAATGTGTATGCAGCAGAAAGATAGGTTTATACAGCTTCTGACAGGGAAAAAACAGGAGGGAATGCGGGGGGGGAAATAACTTTTTCCTTTATTTCTTCATTAACAACATTAGACTTCCATAAACAATTTATTTGGAATTAGAAACTATTTGATCTTGGTTTATGTTCTTTAGTATCCACTTCTGCAAAACATTGAAGAATATCTAAAAGACAGTGTGTAAATATTTCAGAAGTCCTCTGAATATTGTTTGCAATAGATCATGTGATGTTTAGCAAATTTCTGCCAGTTATTTAAACACTTAGCCAAAACGAATGAAGAAATATAGAGGTGGGGGTAAGGAAAGGGACTTTGAGAGAGGAAGGGAAGGAGAAATCAGATTTAAAAAAAAAAAAAAAAAAAAAAAAAGAAGAAGGAAGGAAAGAAAGGAAGAAAGGAAGAAAGGAAGAAAGGAAGAAAGGAAGGAAGGAAGAAAGGAAGAAAGGAAGAAAGGAAGAAAGGAAGAAAGGAAGAAAGGAAGAAAGAAAGAAAGAGAAAGAAAGGAAGGAAGGAAGGAAGGAAGGAAGGAAGGAAGGAAGGAAGGAAGGAAGGAAGGAAGGAAGGAAGAAAGAAAGAAAGAAAGAAAGAAAGAAAGAAAGAAAGAAAGAAAGAAAGAAAGAAAGAAAGAAAGAAAGAAAGAAAGAAGAAGGAAGGAAGGAAGGAAGGAAGGAAGGAAGGAAGGAAGGAAGGAAGGAAGGAAGGAAGGAAGGAAGGAAGGAAGGAAGGAAGGAAGGAAGGAAGGAAGGAAGGAAGGAGGAAAGGAGGAAAGGAACAAAGAAAAGAACAAGAACAAGAACAAGAACAAGAACAAGAACAAGAACAAGAACAAGAACAAGAACAAGAACAAGAACAAGGAAGAGAACAAGAAAAAGAACGAGAACGAGAATGAGAAAGAGAGAAAAAGAGAGAGAAAAGAAAAAGAAAAAGAAAAGGAAAAAGAAAAAGGAAAAAGAAAAAGGAAAAGGAAAAGGAAAAGAAAAAGAAAAAGAAAAAGAAAAAGAAAAAGAAAAAGAAAAAGAAAAAGAAAAAGAAAAAGAAAAAGAAAAAGAAAAAGAAAAAGGAAAAAGAAAGAAAAAGAAAAAGAAAAAGAAAAAGAAAAAGAAAAAGAAAAAGAAAAAGAAAAAGAAAAAGAAAAAGAAAAAGAAAAAGAACAGGAAAAAGAAAAAGAAAAAGAAGAAGAAAAAGAAAAAGAAAAAGACAAGAAAAAGAAAAAAAAATAAAAGAAAGAAAAAAAAAAGAAAAGAAAAGGGAGCTTTACGTTGATTTGAAGCTAGAATGACATGCCAGTGCCAGTTTGAGACTTTACAAACAGCTGGAGGATATTTACATTGCAAAATCATGTTAATTCTAAATGAACAGTATAAAAACATCAGCAGAAAGAGCTTCCAGAGTCTGCTAGCATAGCTATGTGCTTCTGAAGAATTTCCACACAATTAGAAAGGTTGTAAAAATTGCAAACATTTGTAGCCAGTCAGCTAGCTAAAGATGTTTTTTTTACAGATGGATGGTAGAGGGTGAGTCATTTTAGGAATTATTTTCAGATCAAATTCTTAAAAAAAATATGTACTGATTACATAAAATCACTGGATATATTGAATTATGAAATAAACTGTTACAGAAATCCCTTACCAACTTTCCAGTCATTAACATTTTAATAATATAAAATGTTAAAATGGTCTCTGTGGCTGCAAAGTGAAATTATATAAACATCAGATTGTATTCAGAACCATATTTTTAAATGTAATAAACAAATTTTATTATAAACTGTATTTTTATTATTAAATAAACTGTAACATTTCTGGACACCGTTTATTAAGATTATTTAGAGACTGTTTTCCAAATTTATTTGGACCTGACATAGCAGAACCACTCCAGTTTGTTTAATTTAAAAAATATTCTGAATACAATCTGATGTTTATATAATTTCTTTGCAGCCACAGAGACCATTTTCATTTTATATTATTAAAATGTTAATGACTGAAAGTTGGTAAGGGCTTCTGTAATTTTCATAATTCAATATATCGTGATTTTATGTAATCAGTACATATTTTTTTTTCTTCTCTTCTCTTTCTCTTTCTCTTTCTCTTTCTCTTTCTCTTTCTCTTTCTCTTTCTCTTTCTCTTTCTCTCTTTCTCTTTCTCTCTTTCTCTTCCTCTTCCTCTTCCTCTTTTTTTTTTCTTCATTGAAGTTGTTTATGCTACAAAACAATTAAAACTTCTGACCAGCAATAATCATGTATAAGAAAAAATTCTTCATATTGCTTCTCCCATCCAAGTAGGAAATTCTCTACAAAATGTCAAGTCTTTATATTCATTTAACTACCTGTGAGAAAACACTGATCTTCCCAGAACTGGAATGGACTACAGAATTCAAGGAGGAAAGTCAGGTCTTGGTTTAGATATACATCTATAAAGCATGGCCAGTAAATTTTTGATGATCCAATCTTCTTTTCTTTTTATCATATATATGTTTTGACTATTTTTTTGTACTCTAATTTTTCTTTTCTGTCTCCCTTGTCATTTCTCAGTCTCTTTCTACCTCTTGCATTCAACACTGAGAGAATACATGAAGAAAGATGTATTTGTCTTTCATTCTGTAAACTGATTTAGAAAGACTATGAAAGAAGTGAAGACAAAATTTCATTCTTTGCAGGGGAGGCTTCTGTGAGTAGAGACCAGAAGCTGTCACCATGTTGGATAGTGCTAGCTCCAAAAGGGACCCATTGCTAGCCAAATCTGAGCCAATGAGTGATGCTGGTTGCACCTCCGTAATAACATGTTTAAGAAAGGATTAAAAACATTGCAGAGCAGCTTTGAGAGCAGAGTGAGAAAATGTAGACAGAAACAATTCTGCAGATACTGAGGTTGGTGAAGAAGGAGGGGGAGGAGGTGCTCCAGGCACCAGAGCAGAAGTTTCCCTGAAGGACTGTGATGAAGCAGGTTGTCTGTCTGCAGAGCATGGTGTAACATGTTAGCAGATGCAACAACCCCAGAGCAGGTGGGTGTGCCCTTCAGTCCCTGGAGAGGAGCCCACACTGCAGCAGGGGAGGAGTATGAGGAGGAAGGAGAAGAAGAGGCAAAGCATTGGACTAACTGTAACCCCCCATTCTCCATTCCTCTGCACCACTCAGGGCAGAGGTAAAGAATAAACATTGAAGTTGAGTCTAAGAAGAGGGAAGGTGTATTTATTTTGTTTTGTTTTCAGTTCTCACTGCCACAGTCTTCTACCAATTGGCAATAAACTAAATGAATCTTCCCCAAGTTGAGTCTGTTTTGCCCATGATGGTATATGATGAGCTATCTCCCTGACTTTATCTCAACCCATGAGATTTTTCATTGTACTTTTTCCCCTTGACCTGATGAAGAGGGGGATTGATAGGGTGGCTTGGTGGGCATCTGGTGGCCAGCCAAGGTCAACTCACCACAACAATTCTTGATAAAATTGTCTTGTAACTACGCACTAAGTGTAACTAGTATGTATTCCAAACTACTTGATGGCCAAGCTTATCTAAGCAGCCTAGAAATCTTTTGTCGGTGCCAGGAAGCCAGCTCCCATTTCTACTTATATCATAATCCATTGAAGCAGCAGCTTCCTGCTTTGATGTTGCCCTTCACATGGAGCAGATACTATCCTTAACTTCTTTGAAAAGGTCTCATTGTTTCTCTCCATAGTCTTAAATCTGCTTTCAGCCTTCATGTCTACAAAAGATAATACTAAAACCCTGACTCACTGAAGCCACTATTTGCCATGTGGACAAGTGCTGTTATCAGTTCTCTTGTATTTCCTTACCTATTTATTCTTCTGTATTTTTACACTGTCCAGTACTCAGTATATTGATATCATTGGCTACAAAGAGCTTCTTACCAGAACAGCAACAAAACATGTGAACGTAATTGCAAAAATACCAAGCTGGGGGGTAATGAACACAAAACAATGAAAATAAATGAATACAGTTTCAATATGGACAGAAATTTAACAAAAATTAAAGGAAGTAGGTTTAAAACTTTGTAATAGTGCTGACTTCAATCTCGTATCAATTCTCCATTGCTCTAGACCTGTTTTCTTGTATTCAGATCTTTATTTGTTTGTTTGTTTGTTTGTCTTTCTTTTTGATTCATCTATTTATTTTAATTATTTTGTTGCCTTTTGAGGGAGGGCAGAGAAGGGGAGAGGAGGGGAGGGGAGGGGAGCTCTACAATTTATGTCTTATATATGCACTCATTTAGGATAAGAGATACTTGAAAGATTTTAAAACATTCTGTAACCAAAACGTAAGTAAAATGAGATTCAAATGAGATTTGTGGTGTTTATATAATGTGGTCTACTGTTTAATGCAATGTAGGCATATAGACAATTCTTACATCCTTATTTCTCCTTTGGGATTAACAGGGCTAAACCACCAAGTCTTTCACAAATAAGTTTACTGAATGGAATATATACAGTTCTTACTCTTATGTAAACAAACAGGCTTTGACTTGAAGCCACACAATAGCCTTAATTGTACAAACCACATATTGCTAAAATCAATCCGAGGCATAACTGTTGTAAGCAGCCATCTAGGTCTTGAACAGTCTGTCAGTAAACTAATAAATTACATTAATGTGGAGAGAGGAAGAACTCTTTTTACTTTATGGGCATCTGTTCAGCACCAGGGAATAGCTAGGTTCAAAATTTGCAACCTCTAATCAACTAAGTAAATCCTTTTTTTTTTTTTTTTTTATTCCTTAAAAGTTTCTCTGACTTTTTTTTTTTTTTTTTTGGAGGTGAGTAAGATAAAATAAGTTTTTAATTCGACCTTCTCGTCAAGATAGTTTGAAATAGAAAAAAAGTGATAGTTTGAATGCAAACATGTAAGTGCTCAGAATTCATCTCCTAATCCTGCAGCCCTTCCTTAAAAGAGCCAAAACATGTTTTTGTCCATCCTGACTACACATACCTTGTTACAATAAAACCACTGATTTGAAAAGCTTCAGGACTTTAGTCTTTTACATCAGGGACACATCCTGGACAAGCCAGTGGCACAGAATTGAGATCTTAAAATAGACTGTGCCTCACTTTAAACGCATGAGTTGGCTCACTGACTTTGTAACAACTACTCTTACTCTTTATTTTTTACCACAAATATTTAACTGTGTATTGCACATAGAATGAGGCAACCCAATAAAGAGATGGAGCTTGGAAGCAATTACTATACCAATGTACACTTGCTGGACATATTCTGAGTAATTTCACAGTATTGAACACTGATTCTGGTACAAGCTTGGGATATGATCTTATTAATTACATTAATACTTACAGAGGCCTAAAAGTTAAGAAAAGCTAAATTACTCATATAAATGTGCATTAAAATTAATTGTGCTTAATGAATTAAGTAATGGACCTGAGCAGAAACTTAGTATCTACTCTAATACTACTACAGAGATTGCCAAATGTGTATGAATAAGCAAATGCTAAAAAAAAAAAAAAAAAAAAAAAAAGTTATTTTTTACTTTGATTTACCATAACATCATTCTTCTCTCATGAATTAGACCTACACATTAGGTTTCAAGGGGGAATATATATATATATATATTATTTAAAACATTGATGGAAAAAAGGATTTAAAAAATGTTGAGCTCACTGAGAATTTTGCTGTTATGGCAATATACACCCTGTTGTACTGGAGGGCCCAGAACTGGACACTGTACTGCAGTTGCTGCCTCACCAGTGCTGAGTAGAGTGGAAGGATCACCTCTTGATCTGTTGGCAATATCATGCCTAATGTAGCTAAGAATACCATTAGCCTTCTTAGTGTCAAGGCACATTGCTGACTCATGTTCAATGTTTATATTCATTGTACCAGCATTCCTAGGTCCTTTTATGCAGAGCTGATTTCCAGCTGTGTGACTCCCAGCATGCATTTGTGCCTGGGGTTGTTCCTCCCCAGGTGCAGGACTCAGCGCTTCTTGTTGGAAGTCATGAGATTATTGTCTGCTTACTTCACCAGACTGTCAAGGTCCCTCTGGATACTGGCATAGCCCTCTGGTGAGTGAGTCACTCCCTGACTTTCCCATCAGAAATATATATTCAACTCTGCCATGCATGTTTTTTGAAGTTAGATTGATGATTATTTGGAGAAAAGGACAAGTTTCTTCTTCTGTAGACTAAAATATCTATGAATGACTTGGTAGATTTGCATTGATCTCTCACTGCATAACTGACACTCCATAAGAATACCATAGAGATCTTCAACAGTCAAAGATAACATCAAGGTAATGCTTTGAATATCATAGTAATGATTATAGGGTGTGAACTGAATCAGGAAATGCAATGAAAGAGTCCCACAATTCAGCTCAACACATAACTATATCAAGGTCTTACCAAGCCTGTTACAAAACTCAATGAAATAGGCAGTTGATTTCACTAAGGAATAATAAAGAACAAAACACATACTGATGGCAACAAGTTATCATTTAATACCTATTTCTCTGTTACACAAAGCAGGATTTAGTCAATTAAAATACAGCTTAATTTTTCAAGTTAAATTAAAGTTAAGTTAAAATGCCAATACTGCCACAGCCTGTATTACAGAGAGCTTAGGCATTCCACTACAAAGAAAGGCCATGGTACTAATCTTGCTGGCAAAGAAGAAAAGAGTTTTTACCCTAAAAAAATTATAAATGGATAAGGCAAATAAAAGGTTAAGAGGGAATTAAAATAACATAAAAGACAGAAGGTTCATTAATGTTTCATTGCTGTCATATTAGTTCCTTTCCTTTTTCTTTGCTTTTCCTTTGTTGACTAGTGATGTAGTTGGGAGATGAGGAGAGGGACAAAGTGGGTGGTGGAAGCAGTGGAAAGAGAATAAGATAAAAAAAAGGGATATATGGAGACCAGCTCAAGTGAGGTTGAAGTGAAGCAACTGTGAGAGAAGGGGCAGAAGTGGTTTGGAGCAAACAGCCAAGATAAACTATAAACAAGAATGTACACATAATGCAGTATTTTGTATCTTCAAAGCACATGAAAAGGGTGTCCAATGTAACATCAGGCTTTTATTCCATTTTAAAGTATTCACTCTTCAGAAACATGTTTATAACAGGAGAATATATGTAAACTCTTGTGGGCATAGGGAGTGAGAAGAGAGTCTGCAACTGTCAGGTCTTTGTACTGAGATAGTTTCCTTTTTTTCTAAATGTCATGCAACTTATATAGAGCACAACAAAGATCCACTATGGTGAAAAAGAGTCAAACTCCTATCAACCAGGTATCACCTACTCAAGCAAAAAATGTCAGTATTGTTTCTGTATTTAAAGTATTCTCTTGTGATGTTTTAAGATTACTATGATTTAAAGATTCTCATTAAAATTATGACATTATGGAACAAAGATATAATATATACTATTTCCATGAGGGTGGAATGCACTGTATGTAAATCCACGGTATGCCTGTGTATCTGTGGTGGGCAGCTGAGTTTCATCATAACTGCTCTTTCAGCCCTTCCTCCCCCCCTCCCCCCCCTCCCCCCAAAGGGAAAAGGGGAGAAAATATGACGCAAAGGGCTCAAGGGTTGAGATAAGGATGGGGAGATCATTTAACAATTACTGTCATGGGCAAAACAGACTCAGAGTAGGAAGATTAGTAAAATTTATTGTCTATTATTAACAAGATAGAGAAGTGAGAAACAAAGGAAAGAAGCCAAAAACACCTTCCCCCCATCCACCCTCTTCCACCTCCTCCCCACAAGCAGCTCAGGGGAATGGGGAACCGTGGCTGCTGTCAGCCTATAGCACTTTGTCTCTGCCACCCTTTCATGGTCACTCTCTGTCCCTGCTCCACGTGGGATCCCTCCCACGGGATGTCGTCCTTCCCGATCTGACCCTGCAGGGGTTTCCCACAGGCAGTAGCTCTTCAAGAACTGCTCCAGCATGGATCCATACATACCATGGGGTCCATCCATCAGGAGAAAACTGCTCCAACCTGGAACCCCCACAGGTAGCTCCTGCCAGGTCACCTGTTCCTGCGTGGTCCCCTCTCCATGGGCTGCAGCTCCAGCCCAGAATCTGTTCTGGCAGGGGTTCTCCACAGGCCTCAACCTCCTTCAGGAAAGAGCCACCTGCTCCACTGTGGTCTCCTCCATGGGCTGCAGCATGGAGATCTGCTCCACCATGGGACCCATGGGCTGCAGGGGGACAGCCTGCTCCACCAGGGGCCTCTCCACAGACCCCAGGGGAAATTCATCTCTGGTGCCTGGAACACCTCCTCCCCTCCTTTTGCACTGACCTTGATATCTGCAGGACTGTTTCTCACTCCTGCTCTCACAGAGGTACAAACAATGTCACTTACTGGCTTGGCCATCAGCGGGTCCCTTTGGAGCTGGCTGAAACTGGCCCTTATCTAACATGGGGCAGCTTCTGAATTCTTCACACAGAAGCAACCCCTGCTACCAAAACCTTACCACGTAAACCCACTACAATACCATGTGCTCATGCAAGTTCTATTACCTCATATCACAAAAGATATAGCAGAAATGAGAATGGTACAACAAAGACAAAATAAATAATCCAAAGGGATAGCTTCCATATGTGGAAAAGATGAGGATGCCACTTCAGTCTGGGCAAGAGCTGACCGAGGAAGGATAGGGTAAAGTCCAAGAGAGTCATGAGTGACATGAAGAAGGTGAACAAGTAAATGTTTTTTTTTTATTATTATTATTATCATTTCCATGCAAAGAGTAAAGGGCACCAAATGAAAGTGACAGATGACTGTTTCAAAGCAAAGAGAAGAATGTGTGAGGGACCACTTTGGTACGATACTTAGTAATGTTGAACATTCACTGAGCCTTAAAAAGGCTGAGCAAATTAATGGCTGAGCAAATTCGTGGGTAAGAAAATTCATGGGCTGATCAGCCTCACTGGGAGGCACTAAGGCATTATTTTCTATCCAGATAATCTCTCCAGAGAGCTTTGCTGCCTTCCTGGGCCCCTGTGATGGTTTTACTCAGGTAGGCAGCCGAGCTCCACCACAACTGCTCTCTCACTCCCCCTCTCCTCAAAGAGGAAGGGAGAGAAAATACAACACAGAGAACTCAAGGTTTGAGATGAGAAAGGTTTAATTAAAGGGAAAGGGAATGGGGAGAAAAAGAAACAAAAGAAACAATCAGTCCATGCGGAAGCACAGAGAGAGAGAAAAAAGCTATTCTCTACTTCCCATCAGTGAGCGGTGTTCGGCCACGTCCTGGGAAGCAGGGCCTCAAACGCGTAGTGGTTGTTCAGGAGGAACAGCCCCCTCCCCCACAGGAGCCCTCCCCCCTTTTATTGCTGAGTGTGACATCAGGTGTTATGGAATATCCCTTTGGTTGGTTTAGGTCAGCTGCCCCGGCAATGTCCCCTCCCCATCACTTGCCCACCCCCAGCCTGCTGGCTCTTGGGGGCTTGGAAGGAGTCCTGATGCTGTGCCAGCACTATGCAGCAATAGACACAACACTGGAGTGATATCAGTGCTGTTCCAGCTACGAGTGCAGAGCACAGCACTGTGTGGGCTGCTGCAGGGAAAAGGTGACTCCAGCTCAGACAGACCCAATGCAGCCCCACCTTTGTGATGTTATTAAGAGGCTACCAAGCCTGGTGGAGCCTGAATGCTACCACCCCTTCCTTCTCTTTCATGTAGGATCAAATGAGGCTGCAAAAAAGAGACTCCAAAATATCAAAAGGGCCTTTATGTCCCTTGGAAAAATGTTGAAAGCATTGGGAGCACAAGCAGTATTCTTCTGTCATCCCAGCTGGAGACTGGGACCCAAGAAGTAGACAAACAGCACAAGTGAATGATTAGCTGCAAGACTGGTTCCATGTTCAAGATTTTGGGTTCTGTGATCTCAGAAGTACTTTTGAGAGACTGGGCATGCTGACACCAGATGAGACACACCTGACCAGGTGGGGCAAGAATGTTCTGGGTCGAAAGCTGACTGGACTTATTAGCAGGGCTTTAAACTAAACGCACTGGGGGAAGAGGATGCATCTCTGAGTGATGGAAACAAACCTGGGAACATTATCATTTTAGGAAACAACAGAAAAATACTTGTCAACTGTCGCAAAGCTATTTAGAAAGATTTCTCTGAAAAGGTGATGCAACTGATAGGCCAGTTGAAGTGCCTCTATACATCATGATAAACAAGCAGAAGGAGTCAGAAACCATGGTGCAGTTAGAAAAATATGATATGATTGCTGTCACAGAATCATGGTGGGATGGATCACCTAACTGGAACACTGGAATAGAGGGATACAAGCTTTTCAGAAGAGACAGGCTAGGAAGGAGGGGTAGGAGTGCTGCCGTCTATGCTAGGGGATTGACTGAATGTGAAAAGATGTCTCTGGGAAACAGGCATAGACAAGTTGAGAGCTTGTAAGTAAAAGTTATGGACCAGAACAATAAAGAACACCTTGTGTTTAGGGTCTACTACAGGCTGCCTACTACAGGGGATCCTGTTGATGAGGCCTTCTTGCTTCAATTACAAGAAACATCATGCTCACATACTCTCATCCTGATGGGGGACTTCACCCACCCACATCTGCTAGGAAAACTACACAGCATCCTGTAAGCAATCCAGGAGACTCCTGGGGTGCATTGAGGATAACTTCCTGGTCTGGTTGGTTAGACAAACCAACCAGAGGAGAAACTGACTGGACCTGGTGCTCACCATTGTGGAAGAGCTCATTAAAGAGGTTAAGATCAGAGGCAGTCTAGGCTGCAGTGACCATGCCCTGGTTGAGTTTGTCATCTCAAGGAATACAGGCCTGCCAAAGAGCAAAAGCAGAACCTGGAAATTCCAAAGAGTAAAATTCCAGCTGTTTAAAGACCTAGTGGATGAGATCCCCTGGAACGCCATCCTTAGGGACAAAGAGTTGACCTGAGTTGGCAACTCTTTAAGAATATTTTTCTTAGAGCACAAGAACTCTCCACTCCCCGGTGTAAGAAAGTAAGCAGGTAGGGCAGAAAAATGGGATGGATCTGCTGCTCAGACTGAGGTGCAAGAAGGAAGTACACATGCAGTAGAAGCAGGGACATGTGGTCTGGGAAGAGTACAGGGATGCTGTCTGGGTGTGTAGGAATGGGATCAGGAAAGCCAAGGCAAAGATGGAACTGTGCTTGGCAAGCAACAGGAAGGGATTCTATCAGTACATTGCTCAGAAAAGAAAGGGCAATGAGAGTGTAGCCCTCTGACAAATGAGAAGGGAGAACTGGTTACTACAAACATGGAGAATACTCAGGTATTCAAGGAGTTATTTGCTTCAGTGTTCACTGCCAGTCAGGCTTCCTACATCTCTCAAATCCCTGAACCTTTAGGCAAGTGCTGTGGGAGCAAAGTCCCTCCCACTGTAAGCAAAGAGCAGGTTCAAGACCGCTATATGAAACTGAACAGGTACAGGAATATGGAGCCCAAAGACAGAGTCCCCAGAGTCCTAAAGGAACAGATTGATGGAGTTGCTAAGGGAGTCCAGAGGAGGGTTACAGAGATGATCAGAGAGCTGGAGCATCTCTCCTATAAAGGCTGGGAGAGCTGGGGATGTGCAGTCTGGAGAAGACTCCAGGGTGACCTTATTGCAGCTTTTTAATACTTAAAGGTGGCTTATAAAAAAGATGGAGAGCAACTATTTGCTCGGTCAGACTGTAATAGGATAAGTGGAAATTGTTTTGAACTAAAAGAGATTATTAGATGTTAAGAGGAAATTCTTCACTCA
The DNA here is from genome assembly GCF_965140915.1 of Aythya marila. Taxonomy (NCBI): domain Eukaryota; kingdom Metazoa; phylum Chordata; class Aves; order Anseriformes; family Anatidae; genus Aythya; species Aythya marila. The sequence goes on along the minus strand of NC_139042.1, from coordinate 46,213,474 downwards.
GAGGGTGGTGAGGCACTGGAATAGGTTGTTTGGAGAAGTTATAGATGCCCCATCCATGGAGGTGTTCAAGACCAGGCTGGATGGGGCCCTGGGCAACCTGATCTAGTGGGAGGTGTCCCTGCCCATAGCAGAGAGGTTGGAACTAGATGATCTTTAAGGTCCCATCCAAACCAAGATATTCTGTGATTCTGTGGAGATTCTATGAAAATCTAACACTGTCTATTCAAGTACAAGAGCACAAATTTTAGCATCAAATATCCATGAGTCACAAATTGCTGCAGTCCAGGTAAGTAAGCTTGGACAGCCATGTATTAAGCCTGTATTCAACAGTAGCAACCAGTATTAGAAAGAGTTCTAAAGAAGCCTGGTATGATGACCTGATCTTTCTGTTCTTATGCTGTGGACATTACATGACATTCAGAAAAAAAAAAAAAAAAAAAGCAATAATGATGTTTTATGACTATGTACAAAAATCAGCCATTTATTTATGATCATTTATTCAGGTGGAAGCATTGCACAGCAGTGACCTAACTAAAACCTATAAAAAACAGTTTATTCCACATCTTTCTTCAAAGAACTTAACTTCTAGGTGTAAGGAACTCCTAAATACAGAAAAATAGAAGATACCTTTGCAGCAAAACACTTAAACTGACCTTTGAGGTAATGGACAGAATGCTTTGATAGACGTAAAGTAAAAAGATGTAAAGTAAAAAGACAGGTTGACCTGTGACTCAGCTGACCTCTGATGCTAACATTTTTATTTTTAGAAGAATTTTGAATATTCTCTAGGATAATAAAATAAAATAAAATAAAATAAAATAAAATAAAATAAAATAAAATAAAATAAAATAAAATAAAATAAAATAAAATAAAATAATAAAATAATAACAGCTATTAGGAAACTGGAACAAGGTTATGAATTCTAGCAGAAAAGTTATGAATTCTTTCACTACTGGCAGTTGTTTTTTTTCCCCAGAGATATACCTGTAAAACAGCTGTGTGTGTTTTCTGCTGTGACTATTATTCTGTTAACAATATCAAAGAACTTACAACTGTGAGATTGTGTGTGTGCTGAAAGCAAAAGAGGTCTGAATTGTTAGCATTGTCACAGGGAGTTCCAAGTAGTTCTACAAAAGATCACCATTGTTAAGAATTTAGAAGAGGGAATGTATATGGCAAGAAAGAAGCACTAGAGTTTACTCAAGAGTTTAGAAACTTTAATACAGTGAAGATATATTGGCTTTTAAACAGCACAAGAGACAGGAAAGCACATTTAACCAAGTATCAGAAGCACACTTTGAACTCTTCAAACTGAAATAAGATTGTTGGCAATTGCAGTCAAATCCAGTAGCCTGATGGGGTGAGGAATGCACAGCTCCATGACACCATGTTCACACCATGTCCATATTGAGGTTGGCAAAGTATTCCCTGTAGGTACATGCACACAAAGCAGACATATACACTACATATATACATGGCCAGCCATGCTGATCACAGACAAACATATTCAGCACTCGCGTGGAGACAAACAACAACAGCAGCCTCATTCTTCCCCCCTTTTCTGAGCAGCATGGAGGTATACTAGGGAGAATATGCTTGTATGTGTACACACACACACAAACAAGTATATATGTATAAACATAATCACTCACACACGCATATATAAATACTGCGTGGATCCCTCCAGCAGCTGAGTTCAGACTCAGAGTCTGCCCAGTAGCTAACCTTGGATCCCTGTCTGCCCATATGCTAGCACCTGGACACAGGAGTCCCCAGATACACAGACCCACTTCAGTTGCTGGTACAGACCATCACACAAATATGCACACACATAAACACACAGCTGGCTGGGACTCCTCTGGACCCCAGTAGCCAACCCCACCGTGATCTTGCCCTTTGAGATACACACACACACACCAGCTCATTCCACTTCACCTACTGAACGGCTAGTCAGGCTTGATTTTTGCTAGTGCTCACACTCACACACTTGTACTCAGGTGACGGCAGCACAGAGACATGGGCCCTTGTGACCCATGATCCCAGCCCACTTGATGGTGTTCACTAACTCTGTTCTTGCCAGTCCCTGCACCATGGACCAATAGGACCACCAACCAACCCATGGTCTGACTCTCAGTGCTGCACTCAGATTTACATACACTCACATATACACACTGAATAGGCAATCCCTCAACCAGGACAAGAGCTAGAAGAGGATTTAATAGCAGCACAGGACAAACTGTATTGATCAGGCACAAGGAATGGCCAGAAAACTTTACTGAACTGCTATTTATACCCCACTGGCCCCTTTGGCCTTACTCTTTTATTTTTGTACCTCTCAAAATCATCTAAAACTATTTCTTTCCCTACCTGTTGTTCTTTCCCTAAATATGCCATAAAAACTCCCATGTAATCCTCAAATGCACTTCCTCTGTATGCCATTATATGTCCCATACCCACAGGCAGTACCCTATCGGTTAAAAAGGTGCGCCTCATATTGATGTGTTTCACTCTTGAACACTGGGACTGAGGGTCTCCTGGGACAGACCTGGAAGTAACCTGGACAGGGTGTTATTTCCTTTGAGTCTTTAAATTGGATTTCCACCTGACTTTGGGACTCTGTGTTCCTCTGTGCTTGTGGAGATGGACCACTGATAGTCTGATGTTTCCTGGGATAGATCTGGGTTTCTCCACCTGCCATTGCTTCTCTGAGCTCATTTCTGAGTGTGCAAACAAGCTTTCAACACATAATCTAACACGTCTAACAAGATATGCCACATCATACCTAATGAAAAGACATCAAAATAAGTAAACATATATTCCATAAGTAATCAAGCTCCATAAACAATAGAGCTTGAGAGGATCACAAGAAGATATGCAACACATTTCCTGACTCAGAGATATCATATACCTGTACCATTCCTGAAAGATATTTTATTGCCTGCTTCTACATAAGAGGGCATTGCTAACACTCTCCCTTTTCAGTCTATTATGTAGCAAAAATATCTTTGCTGCTAGATTTATTTTTTTATTTTTATTTTTATTTATTTATTTTTACTAATATCCTTAGCTTCACTTAATTCTGTTTTATATTCACACAGGCCATGGAAATCTGTTTATTTCCATCTCCTATTTTTACCCTTTTTAGCCTGTTATCATAGCTCCCTTCAGTCTTAGCTCTAGACTAAACAAGCCTAGTTCCTTCAATTTTTCTTCAGAGGTTATGTTTTCTAGACCTGTAATCATTCTTGTTACTTTCTTTTGGACCCAATCCAATTGGTTTGTATCTTTCTTGAAGCACAAAGCCCCAAACTGGACATTCTGTTACATTTGAGCACCAACCAAGGCCAAACAGAATTTAAGAACTACTTCATATGTCACTTAAACAATGCATACAATGTTTATGTTTCATTATGGTGTTTGCCTTGCATGTATATAGTCTATGCAATAAACTAATTTTGTTGATTGTGTTCAGCTTGTGATCTTTTATAACCCATAGGTCTTTTCCAGCAGTACATATGTACTTCCTGTTATCCTTTATTTATGCAGTAAAACTACCAAATATTTGATAAAGCATTTTTAGTTTAAATAAATAAAATCATAAACTGCAGTGATCACTTGATGTCTCTCCTTCCTGTCATTGTCTTTACAGTCTTACAAAGTACTGTAATTATAAACATTAAATAAAAAATATATTTCAAAATAAGTTTGCTAAATGATTGAGCTTTTTTTCCCATTCTTTTTCTCTCTAATCAAAATGTGGCTTGGAAAAAATTCTAATTCAGTCCTAGGTTAAAGGTTGGACCAGATGATCTTAGAGGTCTATCTTAGAAGTCTTTTCCAACCTAAATGATTCTATGACTCAATTTACAGACTGTACACATGGCTCTACATTGCATCATTCATCACTTTCAATTTTTTAAAACTATATTGTCTTTGAGGGAATATCTATAGATTATAATTTTGTACATCTAATTCAGGCAAAGAGGTATTCACTCTCTTCCACTGTAGAGAAACCAAGAGAGCATATCCAAATAGATGACTTCCACATATGGGATTAATTTTCCAATACATTCATTGTAGTGACTGGAGAGGAAGGGATGTCTGCCATGCTGTAAAACATCTAGAATTAGGTTTCTAACGTAGTTGTGAGATTTGCATTTCTTTTAAGTTGACCAAATAGATTATTAGTAATGATGATGGTGATGATAGTAATGATAATAATAACAATCTTACTACTAATAATAAAATTAATTCTTTTGAAAAATTCTGTCAGAGCTATTTCTAGACAGATTGTAGCAATAAGTGTTTCTTTGCAAGATGACTTGAAAAGAATTAGGTGTCCCGGTTCTATATCTCCTGTTCAGATTGTCACATAGGGTTCTCCATAGCTCAGGCAACACTTTTTTACTTTAAGAAATTCTACATTTGAGGTTTAGCTCCTACTCAGTTTGCTATACAGAGGACTGTCACGAAATAATGACACTCTTTGTATCGATCAGCTGGAGACATGTTACTAAGGATTTTCCCTTTCCAAAGAGTCTTTATTACCACAGAGTAGTAAAATGTCAGTGTTGACACGTGGAAAAAACATAACTATGAGAAATTGTCCTTAAAAAATTCACCTAGTTTAAGGATCAAATTATAGGTCATACTTGCATACGTAAATACGTACCCCTCGAGATATTCAGAACTAAACCGTGTCTAGCTTCAGTTTGGATAGCTGCTAGTTTTGTGCCCAAGGACTTCTGGAAACAATCAACCAACCAACCATGCCAACAGAGTCTGTATAGCTATACACATCTTTGTGTGCCAAAAATCATTGCAAAATCTTAACCCTAGTTCTCAATTCTGTGAATGTTTATGGATATGATAAATTATCTAGATTAAGCAATTTTACTGGAATCAGAAGGACTACTCACATGAGTAAAAATGGATGTAACAGGGATATATAACATCAGGGTTTTAATCAAATTTGAATCATAGTAATGAATCTGAAAAATCCTGATATTGGTAATCTCCCATTATAAAAGTCCTGAAAACGTGGACCATACTTAGACTTTATCTGAAATTTTTTGTAATTTCCAGAGGACATCCAGGACTTCTGAGACTCCCACTATTAGTCACTTTAGGATAGACTCAGACCACAGGAACTATCCATTGGCTTTGAGTTGGTTTATATAGAAAAGCATGACTATTTTAAAGATAATAGAAAGAAAATAAAATTAATTTCCTCCTCAAATAAAATAAACTTTCTGTCTGAAATTAATAAAATTACAGGAGCAAGGTTAAATATATTGAATAGTAGGGTATCTAGTGTTTTTAAAGGAATTTTAAAGAATTCATATATATTTAAAAATAAATAGTACAGAAGATTAGATGTTAACATAGAATTTAAACTTTGATTATGAGTATTTTAAAATGCAAGGAGTTCGCCAAGTATCTGCAGTAAAAATTCCATGTACTACTTACTAAAATCTGTAGTCTGCCTATACAAAAATAATCCTTTAAGGTTCTAAATTACTGCACCAAGTTTTGCATCACTTTCTGAATTCACATCACATACTGTCATATGGGACTTAATGCTTTGTTTATTCTTATAGGAATATTAGTAAGACCATTATTTCATTTCTAGTAACTTCAACCATAAATTAAATAATATAAAAAATTAAAGCATCTCCTTTCTACTTTATGTGCTTTGCAGAATATTGCTTCCAATGTTTATTTTCTTGAAACTGACACAAGCTAGTAATTAACACATCACAAGTGTTCTGGCCAAATGCTATGTACCAGACACCTGCATGCCTTCCAGGAATTACTCCCCCATCCCACCCCAAACCAGCACACAATAGTCATTCTGATCACTTATAACTGTTTATGAAACAGAAAAATATTACCTACAGCTTTTTCAAGGGAATATCTGAGACATCACAGCTATTTTTCACCCTAAACAAATGGAAAATTTGTGGTATCACTCAGATACCATACTATATAACTATTTCCAAGGACTGACTTTCCTTTGAGAATGACTGCATGCATGGTAATCAAGATCTGCTGGAATATGTGCAGAATCTGAAACAGAAACCAAGACTTAAAAATATATATATATTTCTACACCTTCATTGTATCTATCTTCAATTTTAAGCTATTGTTCCCTGATATTTTAATATTTTATACAGCTATAATATAAAGATATTATTCTGATGGAATTAAAAATATTGGTTGGAAAGGATCCTTGAAGGTCAATGAGTGCAACCTTCTGTTTGAACAAGGGCTAATGCCAAAAAGGGATCAGGCTAGCCATGTTTTGTTGTTGTTGTTGTTGTTTGTTTGTTTTGTTTTGTTTTTCTTTCTTTCTTTGCTAATTTGGCCATTTTTTTCCAAAGTAATTGGAATTAATTATCAATTCAGACTTTTAAAAATGTTATTAAATTTTATGGAAACATAGCTTGACATCTAATGTTTGCAAATATCACTATCTATGTATATTTAAAATATTTTTTCTCAAGTTTTCGATTAGATTTTTTTTTCTCTAGTGGCTTAGTGGCTTAGTGGCTTAGTGACTTTTAACAAAACAAGGTATTACACAATGTTTACAGTTAATATAATTTTAAGGTGATCAGAGGTTCTCATTTTCCTTCTCAGTATAATTTTACTTGCTTCTCCTAAGTCAACATATAAAGTGTCCAGTAGATTTACAGCACTGGACTTTTGCTCTCCAGACCTGAAGACAATGTAACAAAAAAATCTCACTTCTACTGGACAAATATTATAGCCTGTCCTTCACTGGAATAACTTTGCGATCCTTTTCCAGGTCAGAAAAGACTTCATATGAAGCACTTTAGCCAGGGAAGTCCTTGAGAAGAGTTCATCCCTACACTGTAGTAATCCAGGGCAGACATGATTCTGCAAATGCATTTCTTTAAGACCACACATTGCATTATAATGTAGAGAATTAAAGTGAATTTGAATGCTTGCTAAAGTTGCTGCAACATTTATGAAACATTTTATATAATAGAGTTTAATTCCCTACTGAATCCCATTTCATTTTATCTATAAAGTCAGCAAAGCACTGTTATGTCTCCAGGATCCTCCCTCCCAAATACATCTTATAATATAGACTGTTCATACTCATAAAGCTGACAATATACTTACATAAGGAATAAGGAATCTTTCCTAATATTATACTCATAAAAGATCACAAAAGTGTGTTTCTTTAAAGAAGAATTCAAATGTCAAAGAAAAATAGACCTTTATTTAAAGACTGTATTGATACCTCTAATTCATTATCATGTTTACAAAATCACAGAATCATCTAGGTTGGAAGAGACCTCCAAGGTCACCTAGTCCAACCTCTGATCTAACACTAACCAGTCCTCCACTAAACCTAAGCTTTTATTTACTAATTACTAAGCTCTACATCTAAACGTTGTTTAAAGACCTCCAGGGATGGTGACATAGGCTGCTGCATTCACCAGGATGGTGAATGGGCTTCTCCCCTGGGCAGCCCATTCCAATGCCTAACAACTCTTTCGGTAAAGAAGTTCTCCCTAATACCCAACCTAAACCTCCCCTGGTGCAACTTGAGTCCATTCCCCCTCGTCCTGTCACCAGGCATGTGGGGGAATAGACCAACCCCCACCTCACTACAGCCTCCTTTAAGGTACCTATAGAGAGCAATAAGGTCACCCCTGAGCCTCCTCTTCTCCAGGCTGAACAAGCCCACCTCCCTCAGCCGCTCCTCATAAGACTTGTTCTCCAGACCCCTCACCAGCTTCGTCGCCCTTCTCTAGACTTGCTTGAGCACCTTGATGTCCTTCTTGTAGCGAGGGACCCAAAACTGAACACAGTACTCGAGGTGCAGCCTCACCAGAGCCGAGTACAGGGGGACAATTACTTCCCTAGCCCTCCTGGCCACACTGTTTCTTATGCGAGCCAGGATGCTGTTGGCCTTCTTGGCCACCTGAGCACCACAGCCTCCTTCCGTGCAGGTCCATCTGTTCCACTGGGGACTCCTCCATGGGCTGCAGCGTGGAACCCTGCTCCACTATGGTACTCCAGGGGCTGCGGGGGAAAGCCTGCTTCACCATGGTCCTCACCACAGGCCACAGGGGACTTCTGATCCAGCACCTGGAACATCTCTCCACCTTTTTCTTCACTGATCTTGGTGCCTGCAAAGCTATTTCTCACTCCTCTCACTCTCCCAGCTGCTGTGTAGCAGTGTTATTTTGTTTGTTTTGGTTTTGGTTTGGTCTGTTGTTTTTGTTTTTCCCTTTCTTAAGTATGCTCTTACAGAGGCGCAAACAACATTGCTTATTGGCTCAGCTCTGGTCAGCAGTGAGGCCCTTATCTAACATGGGGCAGCTTCTGGATTCTTCTCACAGAAGAAACCTCTATGGCCCTGTGTTGGGTCTGTCTGAGCTGGAGTCACCTTTTCCCTGCAGCAGCCCACACAGTGCTGTACTCTGCACTCGTAGCTGGAACAGCACTGATATCACTCCAGTGTTGTGTCTATTGCTGCATAGTGCTGGCACAGCATCAGGACTCCTTCCAAGCCCCCAAGAGCCAGCAGGCTGGGGGTGGGCAAGTGATGGGGAGGGGACATTGCCGGGGCAGCTGACCTAAACCAACCAAAGGGATATTCCATAACACCTGATGTCACACTCAGCAATAAAAGGGGGGAGGGCTCCTGTGGGGGAGGGGGCTGTTCCTCCTGAACAACCACTACGCGTTTGAGGCCCTGCTTCCCAGGACGTGGCCGAACACCGCTCACTGATGGGAAGTAGAGAATAGCTTTTTTCTCTCTCTCTGTGCTTCCGCATGGACTGATTGTTTCTTTTGTTTCTTTTTCTCCCCATTCCCTTTCCCTTTAATTAAACCTTTCTCATCTCAAACCTCGAGTTCTCTGTGTTGTATTTTCTCTCCCTTCCTCTTTGAGGAGAGGGGGAGTGAGAGAGCAGTTGTGGTGGAGCTCGGCTGCCCGCCTGAGTAAAACCATCACAGGCCCCCTGCTACCAAAACCTTGCCATGTAAACCCACTACAGGGAAATAACTTACTAACTTTTGGAGCTACATTAGTTTTCACTCTGTGATTTTAATAATTTACAACATGACTATCATACATCCTAGGGATGAACAAGAGTTTTCTGAATTTTTATACCCAGAGTGCAGTGATATACATCTGAAATGAGTGGAAAAAGCTTTCTCTCCTGCTTCCTCAGTGGCCTTGTCTCCTGTGCCAGTACTGTGTGGAGGAAAAAATCTGTTGATTTCTTGTGCACCTGGGTCAAAAGTCATCCAATACTATAATGGGAGAGGCCCCCATTAGAAGAAGGAGAAGACACAGAGAACCTGCGATGAAAGACTGATATGAGGAATAGGGAAACTTCTTGTCCTTTCAAGAAGTTGGGGATCAAAACTGTGTAGCCATGAGATATAAACTGAAATTAAATGGGGTCTTGAAGGGAGACTGATCCTCCCAAAGCATATTGGTCTAAGAACTCGTGAGGCCAGGAAGAGCTAGGTGATAGGATGAAAAGGGGGTTGGATGAGAGATCTGAACCCAGAAGCACACAGAACAAAGGGAAGTAGATGGACAGTTACACATTGAAGGTGGTTATAATGGTCATGAACAATGATGGGGACAGGCTGCCACTGGGAATTTTGGTAAGAGTGAGCAGAGTCAGAAAAAGATCCTTGAGCTGCAGGCAGCTCCTGGATGAAGAGGCTTCATTCTGGATTCCATCTACCTCAGTGAAGCATGAACTGAAAATATTTGCTTAGCCTAGAAAACACATATCTTTATATTATAACACAGTTTTAAAAAGTAAAAGTGAATACACACTTACATGTACAGAGAAACTAAGCAGTTTGCTGTAGATTACAAGGTAAGTAAATCACTGGCAGAATCAAAAACTGGATTTAGTACTTTGGTCATAGAAGGTTTTACTGCATGACTGTATTTCCCCTAATTGCTTGTAATAAATATCATCATATTTATGATGAATATAAATAAGTTAAAAAGGAAAAAAATAATAATAATAAAAGAAAGAAAGAGAAAATTATTTTTTCTCTTTCTTTGAGAGTACTTTATATAGGTGAGCAGTTTATAAAGCATGAAATAAAAACTCTTCACTAAAGAATTTAAAGAAATGCTTACATTTCTTTAGTATTCGTCTAAAAATTAGAGCCTCTGGAGATTCTTTGGCTGCCTCACTTTTAAGAAGATAGTTTCTGCACTCACATCACAGTCAGAGGCTGCAATTTTTAATGGTCTTTGAATCTGACAGTTTGATTTGACTGAAGTTTTACGATAGACTCAGCTGGTGATGGTATTGCTGTCATTTTCTGTAAATGATGATGCAGATAGTAAAACATTCCTTTGTGCCAGCTGAAGATCTGGCACAGACTATTTCTAGGTCTATTATTTCTTTACTACAACATATTTCCTCTTGCTTAGTGGTTTTAATTTACTGGATGTATTGTGTTTGAATTGAAGTGGGCTGAGGAGAGACTTGCCTTGCCAATGGCAAGGTTCACTATTATTCCCAGATACAGATGGGCCAAACCCAGAACCTCAAATCCAAATATTTCAAATATCAGTGAGAAAGGATCAGACATGAACACTCAGTTCTAAACCTGCCACTGTGGCTTTGATCCCAGGTCAAATCCAAAATTAGAAGAGGCCTCTTTACAACTCCAGTATGGACACAATCAAGCTCTGTTTTCATTAGACTGTGCTCCAAAAAAACTGTGTAAATTTGCCACTGCTATGCATGAAGTCAGGCCTGAATTCTAACCTTAATTTTTCCTCAGAGCCAAACTCTAAATGGTACCCCAGATTGATACAGGTTTGAGGCTAACTGCCTTATTCTACCTGAATCTATGTCTCATAAAAATGTGTTTCTGAATAACATATTTATGTGTGTATGTGTGTAATGTATAAGATTATATCTATTTGCAAATACTTGCAAAAAAGCCATATATATGAATACTGTATGTGATGTGCATATGTTAAAGATCATTCTCACTCATCTGCAAGGTGCCCGGTTTAAACAGTGATTGTATGAGAAAAAAAAAAATAATAAAAAGAAAAAAAAATAATGAAAGGTAAATATTTTTTTCTGTCTTTACTGGGAGAGCATCAGAAATGAAAAGCAAATGAGGGAGAAGCAGCAGCAGAGACCACCAGCAAACAGCAACTGTGATGTGAAGCAGCAGGACAAAACCACTCACAAGAAGAGAAGTCTGCTTCTCCCTGGTAGCTGAAAGCTGAGTTTGCACAAAATGGTTTTGAAACTATTATTCTGTAAAAATATATTTCCTTCTAATAAAATCCTCTCTGCCTTTTCCTAGGCCCAATTCCAAATTGGGCTATCATCTTTTCTCATTATATCTGCTGTTTTTGAAGAACAAGAAAGAAAAAAAAATGTTGTAGGCTTCATGAAGTTTCCACAGTTGGTGTAAATGTTGTATGAAATATTAGGGTGGTGGAAGATTTCCAGAAGAATAATTTTCCTTGTTTGTGGAGTATTCTATCTCATTATTATAATACTCAGGGCTGCTCCCCTTTACTTGTGTTGTTTAATTCAGAAACAATTTATTTCTTTGGAAATTTTTACCACTACGTTTTTCACTCACACTATGCCTTATTTTGCATTTGGCTTTGGGAGCTGATATGCTAATTTTGATTCTTTGATTGTTATGACCCAAGTGCACTTAGTCTTGTTAAATATCATGCTATTGGACTCAGCCCATTGATCTAGCCTATTCAGATCCTTTTGCAAAGCATTTCTACCCTCAAGTAGATCAACAGTCCTTCCTATCTTGGAATCATCTGCAAACTTACTGAGGGTACACTTGATCCCCCCATCCAATTTACTGATAAAAATGTTAAACAAAACTGTTTTTGAAGAACAAAATGGAAACTCTTTTACTGTTGATGTATTTATAAAAACATTTTTATTGTCTTTTACTAAACAAGCCAAATCAAGTTCCAGTTGGGCCTTAGCCCTTCTAATTTTCTCTCTGCATAGCTTGACAACTTCATAGCTCTGCCATGTTGCCTGCCCATTGCTCTAGAGTTCATAACTCTCTTTTTCCTCCTGAGTTCCAGAAGAAGCTCTCTGGTGAGTCAGGCTGTTCTTGTCCCCTGGCCCACTCACTTTTTGGCACATTGGGACAGCCCTCTCCTGAGCCTTTAAGATATCATTCTTGAAAAAGTTCCAGCTTTTCTGGACTCCTTTACCTTTCAGAATCTCCTCCCAGAGGCTCTGTCAACCACATCTTTAAATGTGCTAAAGTCTGCTCTCTGGAAATCCAAGGTAGCAGTTCTGCTAGTCACCTTCCTTACTTCACCAAAGACCTAAAAAAAATATTTAATGATCACTGTGGTCAAAACAACCTTCAACCATCATATCACCCACAAGTGAACCTTTGCTTGCAACAAGGTCAAGTGGATCATCTTCCCTAGTCAGGGAAGGAAGTTATTCTCCACATACTTCAGAAATCTCCTAGACTGTTTCTTCTCTGCTATATTGTATTTCCAACAGGTATCTGTGAAGTTGAAGTCCCCAAAAGAACAAGTCATGAGAATTCTCCTAGTTGCTTGTAGGATATTTTGTCTACCTCTTCATCCTGGTTGGGTGGTCTGTAACAGACTCCTACTATAATATCAGCCTTATTGCCCTTTCCCCTTACCCTTATCCAGAGACACACAACCCTTTCATCACCATCACTCAGCTTCATACAATCAAAGTATTCTGTACATACAGAGCTAACCCCACATCCTCTCTTTCCTTGCCTATCTCTTCTGAAGACCCTGTAACCATCTATCTCAGCACTCCAGGCATACGAGTAATCCCACTATGTCTTACTGAGGTCGGTGATATCATAGACCTGAGACTTAACTAAAACAGCCAGTTCCACTTATTTCCCACATATTCATGTAGAAGCAATGAAGCTGGGCCTCTAATGAAACTGTTTTATTGGATGAAGTGGTTGGAATTCCTTTGTGCTGCCCTTCGGATGCTCTTCTGCTGATCTCTCATCCCTTTCCTGACTCTGGTCAGGAAAATTGCTGGTATCCAGACAATAAGTGTTAGGTGGATTGAGGCTCCCCTTTCCCAACAACTTTAGTTTTAAGCTCTCTTCACCAGCATGGCAAGTCTGCAACCAAAGATGCCCTGCCCTTCTTCCAACAGATGGACCCTTAATCAATCCCCTGTAGACCAGGTTTCCCAAAGGGAGTCCAATGATCTAGAAGGACAAATCTCAGGCTACAACACCAATCCTGAAACCATGCATACACTAGATTTGACTGGTCCTTTCAAAGTGCTTTTCTTTGACCAATGGGATCAAAGAGAAGACCACCTGTATTCCAGATTTTCTTCTAGTTACTCCAAGGGCTCTGTAGTCCTTCATGATGTCTCACACTGCTCTTAACAGTGTTGTTGGTGTTTCACTCAGCTTCCAAACTGTCTGGCTCTGGAGCAGCATGATTCACCATGTGATATGAGACAGTTCTTAGTGGTCCAGCTATAGCCATTGGCCTAGTTTATCCCTCGTTCTTCAAAGATGGGCATATGCACTGCTCCAACTGACTAACAAGGGACTGATTAGACTGCTCCATAAAGATGCTGGTTATGTCTAAGCTTATATGTACCTCAAGACCATCCTCTCCTACTATGTGTGTATTTATTTTCTCCTCCATGACTTTTTATCATCAGGGAAGTGATTAGAGCTATAATACATAGAAAATGAGTGAGAGAGGATTACAAAGGGTTTTCTCACTGCTGTTTTCCTTTATTCTTTTCATCTATTTCATCTAATTCCTGTTACCCTCCAGGCATCTCTGAATTGTTTAGAGGTGCAATTAATGATGAAAAACCTTCTAGTTGTTACATGCATATTGTCATCTATACACACTTCAGTGCTCTTCAAAGGAAGAGCTCTGATACAAATATGTCTATATGCACGGAAAAAAAAATGACCAGCTTTTCTACTGTTTCTGGTAATAACACTTTAAAAAATAATAATAATAATAATAATAATAATAATTTTCAACAGCAACTGAAATATGTATAACAAAACCTATCATACAACAGCCCCAACATGATATAAACATGATATAAACAACATGATATAAAATAGCTAGATAAAGGGGCAATCAGAAGAGGAAATGAGTTTTTTCCAAGCAGAAGAAATGTTACAACCCAGTGTAGCTCAAGGGCAGATTGCTCACCCACATTGCTTCCTTCAGGACTGTTTTGAGTTTTGGTTTCCTAAAAGGGGGTTTCCAAATGGAAATTCAGTGAAGAGCAGAGCAAAAACTAAGTGCGTAGCAAGAGTATGTCATATGAAATGACATAATATGAATGAACATAATAATAAAATAATAAATATATGCTCTGTTAAATGGGAGTCAGATATCTGAAGTCTTGTATTTCTTAGGTTAAAAAGATAGATTGAGTGTAGTATGTTCTTCATGTATGGTTACAAACCTGAATGGTTCAATTATTGTCTGTCTTCATACAAGAAACAATTATTCTGCCGAAAGGTGTCAATTTACTTATTAGTAAATTGACACATTCTCAGTTGATATTCTTTCAATTTTTCATGTGCCTACTAAATATGCACAGTAAAAATCTCTGGAATTCTGGAAAGAGAATAACATGTTACTTACCCCCCTCTTACCTCCTCTTCCATGAAAATGAGGCACTGAGACCAGCTGAGACAGGCTGATAATTGTTTAGCTGCAGGGAACTAATTTCCTGGGATGTGCCCACTAATGTCTCAATTTATATTTCAAGCTACAGGATCAACAGCCTAATGGCTTGGCAGGGGCTTTGAAATGGCAGGGATGTGCCTTAGAGGTCCCCCCTGGCTTTAGGAGACATGTGACCCACTGCATGGGGCAGTCACCGCTGTCTTTTGACCTAAGAGACCCTGACATCTGTAGACTTGATAGTCTGTCACAAGAGGATTTACAAGGCAGATTTGTGTTTAAATAGTGTGCTGGAGAATATTTTCTGTAATTGGCAGGATTTCTTTCTCATATTTGGTAAAAAACAAAGTAACAAAAAAAATCAAAGCAATTGATACCAACAACCCAAATCTCTTTACCGAATGCTGCCTAGTAAACATTTGAAATATAATATCTGAATATTCAAGGACTTAACAAATATTTCAGTATTAACATCTGTAAATTCTGCTACTGCACCTACCATCAAGAACAGCTGTTAGCTTTTTACATCTGGAGTGATAAGTATTTCAGAGCATACTACGTGCATAGGAGTACACATTTCCTGTTCCAGTTCTTGTGCCTCCAAGGAGGCAAACCCAAATCCATTGACATGATTTTGATACTCAAATAGACAAAGATTTTTCCCTGATTTAGCTATTACCTGTGCATCTATGTGCATATGTGTATGTGTTTTTGAACACACACTTTCAATGACACTTATAGTGTGTAGGGCTTTTGCTACTCATGGTGCAGAGGCCTGTGACTGCAGCAGAAAACATTATTGATTCACTTTAAGTGTATTGGGAATAATTGGGAATTAATTTCCTCAAAAAGTCATATGTACAGCATAGTGCTTATTTTAGTGAAATTATACATATAGAATGGGAAAGAAAGACAGTCCTGCAAAGTGTATGTTTTAAACTAAATCAAGCCATCAACTGCTTCCAGCCATTTGTTAGTCTTCAGAGAAATTCCCATAATGTGGTCCTTACTGCTTAATTATTTTTTATTGTTAAAACAACATGTATAGCTTTGTTATGATTATTTGCATCCCATGAAGGTTTCAAATATACAGGGCTGGATTAGTGACTTCACAGAATTACAGAACGGCTAAAGTTGAAAGGGACCCCTGGAGATCATCAAGTCCAATCTCTCTGATCACACGGGGTCGCCTAGAGCACATTACCCAGGACTGTGTCCAGACAGCTTTCAAATATCTCCAGGGAAAGAGTCCACTACCTCTCTGGGCAACTATTCCTGTACTCTGTCACCCTTACTGGAAAGAATATCTTCCTCATGCTCATATGGAACTTCTTGTGTTGCAGTTTGTGCCCATTGCATCTCATCCTATCACTGGGTACCTATGAGAAGAGTCTGGCCCAATCCTCTTGACACCCTCCCTTCAGGTATTTATATGCATTCATCAGATTCCCCCTGAGCCTTCTCTTCTCCAGTCTGAACAGGCTCAACTCTCTCAGCATTTTCTCATTTGAGAGATGCTCCACTCTTTTAATCATTTTAGTAGCCCTTTGCTGGTCACACTCCAGGAGCTCCAAGTCACTCTTGTACTAGGGAGCCCAGAACTGGACACAATACTCCAGGTGAGACTTCACCAGGGGTGAGTAGGGAGGGAGGATCACCTCCCTTGACCTGCTGGCAATGTTTTTCCTAACGAAGCCCAGGATACAATTGACCTTCTTGGTCACAAGGGCACATTACTGGCTCATGGTCAGCTTGCTGTCCACCAGGATTCCCATGTCCTTTGCAGAGCTATTTTCCAGCAGGTCAATCCCCAGCCTGTACTGGTGCATGGGGTTGTTCCTCTCCAGGTGCAGGATCTTGCATTTGACTCTGTTGAATTTCAAGAGGTTCATCTCTGCCCATCTCTCCAGCCTGTTGAGATCCTTCTGAATAGTAATACAGCCTTCTGGTGTATCAGGCACTCCTCCCAGTTTTGTATCATCAGCAAACTTGCAGAAGAGGCACTCTATCCATTTATCCAAGTTGTTGATGAATCAGCTAAGTAATACTAGACCCAGTGTTGACTCCTGGTGGACACCACTAGCTACAGGCCTCCAACTAGACCCTGTGCCACTGACTACAATTCTCTGAAACCTGAAATGCAGCCAGTTTGCAATCTACCTCACCATCCACTCATCCAGCCTTTGCTGCTTGAGCTTGCCTATCATGGCAGATAATGTCAAAAGCCTTGCTGAAGTCCAGGTAGACAACATTCATTGCTCTCCCCTCACCTATCCAGTCATGCCATCATGGAAAACAATCAGTAATCAGGTTGGTTAAGCATGATTTCCTGTTAGTGAATCCTGGGTGACTACTTCTGATCACCTTATCATCCTCCCTATGTTTAGAGACAGCCTCCAGGATGAGTTGTTCCGTCACCTTTCCAGCGACTGAGGTGAGGTTGAGTGGCCTGTTTTTCCCTGGATCCTCCTCCATCTTGTCCATTTTGAAGACTGAAGTGACACTGGCTTTCTTCCAGTCCTCAGATACCTCTCCTGATTGCCATGACCTGTCAGAAATGATTGAGAGTGGCCCAGCAATGAAGTCCACCAGCTCTTGTGGGTGTATCCGATCAGGGCTCATGGACTTGTGGATGTCGTTTGCCCAAAGGAAAAGCAAACCAACCAATCAACCAACCAACCAACCAAACAAACAAACAGAAACCACCCAAAACAAACAGACAAAAACAACAACTTTTCATTACTGAAAGTTTCTGTAAAATATGGGAAGACCAGCTATGCACTTCTGTTATTTAATACATGGGAATAGAACTGTGCAATTAAAAACCTATAGTAACATTAATTATCATTTTTCTTTATCTCACAAAAGTGAACGTGAAAAATGGGTGACTGTTTATCCCTGTTAGTACTGCAAAATCTGGGTTGGTGCCTTGTGATGTTCTGAATGGCTGAAAAGGGACATCTGTGAAGCCTTAGATGACTGTCAGTGTAAACTCTTCCCTTTATATCTTATCTTTCAATTATCATCTGGCCAAAATGACATTTATAACTCTTTATATAACCATTTATTATTGTTAGTCACTGTTGTTTGGTCAAGATTTGCCAATTACTTTTGAGATTTATATAGTATCACTGCCAACAGTTGCTAAACTCTGAGTATTAGTAAGAAGCAGAAAATCTTCATGAGGCTTTACACATTTCTTTTCATTCTTTATTTCTTGTCATTAATTAAGTTCAGTTTTGAAGATAAGCAAACCTTGCTTAAAAATGCTATTTCAAAATAATTTGTTCTGGTGCAAAATCACAGGAGGTTTCTGTTTGAATCAGAGAACTTTAAGGTATAAATTACAATTTGCTCCTCAACAAACAGAAAATAATAACTACTAATTTAACAATGAATGTTTTTAAAAGTACTTCATTAACCTGTTGTGTCTGTGACCACTCAGCAGTGTTCAGGTGAACATTCAGCAGCTCATAGAATCAGGTCTTCTATCTGCATGAGATGGCTAAATCCCAAATAATGGCTAATGTTTAGTATTAAATTAATGTTTAGTATTAAACTCAAAACAAATAAACCAGCAAACAAAAAAGAACAGACAAGTCTTTGTGAAGATTTGTTCTCTTTCAGGTAATATCTGTCTTATATACAGTTCTTATTTTACAAAGTGACCACATATATCACAAGCTTTTTTCATTTATTATAATAAAAATAAAACCATGTATTTCTTGAAGTCCCTTGTACAGAGAACAAGACTTTGACTACTCAATAACTCTAATGTTAAGCTGTTATTTTTTTTCCTTCTTTTATGCATCAGTCTTAACAAAGTATGGTGGCACTGGTATAAAACAAAACATAGTTTAATATGTGATTTTTTAAAGAAAAGATTTGTAGATGATAATGTCTCATCTGTTATTTTCTGTTAGTTCTATAAGGATTTAGCTACACCTGAGATTTTTAAGTCTTAACTGCTCTAGTTTGTCATAACTCAATGGGTCAGTTGTTTGATGAATTCCAAATTTTTTTCCCTCTTTTTCTATCTTTTTTTTTTTTTTTTTGTCCCTCTATTTTTTCTTTCTAGTATTGTAATTATTGATTGCATTATAGATGAATATGAATGGTTATGTCAACATACTTCAGGTTGTAATGAGGAAAATATATAGGGATATAATAAGCATAATGTGACTTCAACTATACTTTGTGAGCATGTCTTTTGATTTAATTTATGCTGTTTTTAAAAGTTCAGTGATAACATTCTTGGAAGTAAACATGGTGAGGTTTTGTTACACTCAGTGTCACTCTGAAGACATATTCCAGTTGACCAGAGCCTGTGGCTGCAGCTGTCTCTACTTCATTACACCATTTCTAGCACCTGCAGCTTTAGGAAATAACTAAGATTTTCAGCTGACAACTTCTAGGCATTTATTTATGCTTCAACTTAAAATGATTTAATATGTATGCTAGAGGGAAGCTTTCTTTCATTAAGGGTAGCAACTGATGAGAAGAAAATGTGCTCTAAAAATGAAAAGCAATCACATGTATCTCCTTACATAAGAGGGAAAATTAGGTTAGACTAATGTTAATCTAATAAGAAGACAAAGATAATGAATTTCTGATATTTATACAGCCATTCTGCTTTATTCTTCCATTTGCATTTTTGGGAATTGTTAGGATATCATACTGCTTGCTGTATTTAAACATTTATCATTTATCATTTATCAGCAGTCCTGGCTATCAGGGGAGGTCCCAGTCGACTGGCGGCTAGCAAATGTGATGCCCATCTACAAGAAGGGCTGGAAGGTTGACCTGGGAAATTATAGGCATGTTAGTTTGACCTCAGTGCCAGGGAAACTCATGGAGCAGATTATCTTGAGTGTCATCACTCAGCACTTGCAGGGCCACCAGGTGATCAGGACTAGTCAGCATGGGTTTATGAAAGGCAAGTCCTGCTTGACGAACCTGATCTCCATCTATGACAGTGACACGCTGGGTGGACAACGGAAAGGCTGTGGATGTGGTCTACCTTGACTTCAATAAGGCTTTTGACACTGTTTCCTACAGCATTCTCCTCAAGAAATTCTTGAATTTCTTCACTGTTTCCTACAGCATTCTCCTCAAGAAATTCAAGAATTTCTTGAGGAGAATGCTGTAGGAAACAGTGTCAAAAGCCTTATTGAAGCTCTTGGCTTGGACAGGCATGCACTTTGTTGGGTTAGAAACTGGCTGGATAGCCAAGCCCAAAGAGTTGTGGTGAATGGAATTAAATCCTGTTGGAGGCTGGTCACTATTGGAGTTCCCCAAGGCTCAGTACTGGGGCCAGTCCTCTAATATCTCTATCAATGATCTGGATGAGGGGATCGAGTGCACCCTCGGTAAGTTTGCAGATGACACCAAGTTAGGTGCATGTGTCGATCTGCTCGAGGGTAGGAAGGCTCTGCAGGAGGATCTGGATTGGCTGGACTGATGGGCTGAGGCCAACTGTATGCAGTTCAACAAGGCCGAGTGCCAGGTCCTGCACCTGGGGCGCAATAACCCCAAGCAGTGCTACAGGCTGGGAGATGAGTGGTTGGAAAGCTGCCTGGGAGTATTGGTTGATATTCAGCTGAATATGAGCCAGCAGTGTTCTCAGGTGGCCAAGAAGGCTAAGAGCATCCTGGCTTGCATAAGAAACAGTGTGGCCAGGAGGGCTAGGGAAGTGATCATCCCCTTGTACTTGGCTCTGGTGAGGCTGCACCTCGAGTACTGTGTTCAGTTTTGGGCCCCTCACTACAAGAAGGACATCAGGGTGCTCAAGTGAGTCCAGAGAAGGGCAATGAAGCTGGTGAGGGGTCTGGAGAACAAGTCTTATGAGGAGTGGCTGAGGGAGGTGGGCTTGTTCAGCCTGGAGAAGAGGAAGCTCAGGGGCGACCTTATTGCTCTCTATAGGTACCTTAAAGGAGGCTGTAGTGAGGTGGGGGTTGGTCTATTCCCCCACATGCCTGGTGACAGGACGAGGGGGAATGGACTCAAGTTGCACCAGGGGAGGTTTAGGTTGGATATTAGGGAGAACTTCTTTACCGAACGGGTTGTTAGGCATTGGAATGGGCTGCCAAGGAAGTGATTGTGTCACCATCCCTGGAGGTCTTCAAACGATGTTTAGATGTAGAGCTTAGTGATATAGTTTACTGGAGGACTTGCTAGTGTTAGGTCAGAGGTTGGACTCGATGATCTTGCAGATTTCTTCCACCCTAGATTATTCTGTGATTCTATGGGGGACCCCTGCTGGAGCAGATTCCGGGCTGGACCTGTAGCCCATGGAGAGGAGTCCACGTAGGAGCAGCTGACCTGGCAGGAGCTGCTACCCGTGATGGAGCAGTTTGCTCCTGATGGATGGATCCCATGGTACGGACCCATATCTGGAGCAGTTCTTGAAGAGCTGCTGCCTGTGGGAAGCCCCCACAGGATCAGCTTGGCAAGGACAGCATCCCGTGGGAGGGACCCACAGCACAGGGGGAGAGGGTGACCAAGAAGGAGTGGCATAGACTAAGTGCTATAGACTGACCACAACCCCCATTCCCCCTTTGTCCTGTGCTGCTCAGGGGGAGGAGGTAGAAGAGGGTGGGAAGGCATTTTTCATTTCTTTTCTTTGTTTCTCACTTTAGCTATTGTTAGTAATAGGTAATAAATCTTACTTTCTCCCTATGCTGAGTCTCTTTTGCCCATCACGATAATGACTGTGCAATGTCCTCATCCTTATTTCAACCCTTGAGCTCTTTGTGTCGTATTTTCTCCCCTTTCCCCTTTTAGGAGGGGGAGTGTGTGAGCAGCCATGGTGGAACTCGGCTGCCCACCTGAGAAAAACCACCACATTCCCTGACAATAATCACCATAAATTCCCATCTCAGTCTAAAACAGATTATTGCTTTGTCCAATGGTTGATCCTTGTTACTAAACACAAGGATACAGGAATGCTGCAAAGCAAAGATAATTCATTTTAAAGCAAATGTGCTTATTTAAAAATCAGGGGTGGGGTTAGATTGAGGGGAGTGGAATTCATCAGACGTTTAAGAACACATCATTTACCCCGGTGTGATTCTCAGAAATAATATTCCTGTTGTTTCCCAACCCCCAAAAAAATAATCTTAGATAAGAAATTCAAAATTGTTAGTTCAAGTTTTGAGCTTTGAAAACAAAGAGCAATCTAAAAACAAGGCTTTCTGACAGAAGGTGAAAGAAAACAAACAAATAAACAAACAAACAAACAAAACTAAGTGTGAGGAGATCTGTCCAGAAAATATTTGGTTTACGTTCTCAAAGTCATAGAGTCATAGGTCAGTGAAACACATTTGGAGAGGTGTGGATACTAACATGCAATCTTATTGTCTTCATGTAACAGATTCACAGCATCCACTAACAGCAGAATAAATATCCTTTGTGATGATCTGTCAACAAAAGTTCTGAGCAGAAAATTAAATTTGGGTAACTTTTTATTATTCAGAAATTATCTACTGGAGCACTGTTATTTCTTTTCGGAAGACAATAAATGTGAGAAAGCACACAGAAAGCATAAATTTTGAAGAAAATAACTTTTAGAGACCTTTAATATAGACTAGGGCTTTATCTATGTAGGGATTATAGATAAACAAAATTTATTTAATTTGGAATTACTATAACCAGTTTTTTTAGTTCCCAAACAGGCTTAAAATATTACTACTGAAGATTTTGTAACCCTAAAAAAAAGTTTTAATGCTAAAAATGAATGTGACAGATAAATTTTGTAATCTGCTTAATCAGGAGCTTGATCCAGAAGTATCTATCTCAACATCATGCTGCAATTATGTAGCTGGATAAGGATAATTTTTGTGCACATATATTTGAGTAATTGCATTCCATATCATCATACCTATAGCTTAGATTAAAACTAAGGAAACACTTATTAAAACTAAGGAAACACTTTAAAAATACATAGATAAATATTATTATTGTCAAACCCTCCTCTTTGTTTTGTTAAAAAATATGTTTGTTAACAAAGAGTGTTTTTCTTGTTTAATAGCCAGAGAGTGAAAGCTGCTGAGTTGAGATCATCATCCTTGCAGTGAATGATGAGTCTTCATTGAGTCCTTCACAATTCATCATTCGAATGAATTCACCTGTATTGTAAATAACATGCTTGAGGAGAAGAGGAGATAAAAACATCAACTTCTGGCTAATCTTGGGTGGTCTCCATGTTAGATTCACCCAAGGTGACTGGGTGACTTGGGTTAGGTCACCCGACAGGTGACTTTTTAATTATTTTCTTATGGTAACCAATTTATTCTAAAGATTTTTTTTATTATTTTTTTGTCTCATGTTAGTTTTCTAAGTTAATGACTGTGTGACAACACACTAAGTACAGATGGCAAAAGGCAATGTTAAGAATGTGAGTATTAGAATGTGTGTAGATCCTGCTTATCTAGATCCTGTGGTCCTTCCTGGGATCTGTGATTCTGAAAATGGAGAAAAATGTCTTCTCCAGAACCTGTATCTCCAAGGAAAGCAAGAGCACAACAGGCAAATTCAGATCACTTTTGTTTTCTTGAACACCAGGAGGTTTTCCTGAAGTATATGAACTACACTAAAGTGATCACCTGGATCACTAGATTGCATTCATCTAGTGAGTTGAGGGGAATTCGGGTGATAAATTTTGAAATTCTTCCTTATCACACAAATTGGATCCATTTATACATTTTGTCTTTCCTATCGCCGTCCTGAATTCTCTGTTGTTTATGTCCCAGATTGTCCTCCCTAAAAAAGTCAAAATTCAGTATACTATCCAATTAGACATAAATACCTGAATCCCCATATCATGGCTTACAAACCAATATACAAAATAACAGGGCAGAAGCAGCAGCCAAATAATTAAAACCAGGCAGCATTGACTATGCTAAACTGCAGGACAAAACCCACCCACAGAGTATCAGCTGTAGAAGGAGCAATTAACTTGGCCAATGGGTCTGATACTTGCATACCTCTCTTTCTGTCAGAGA
Organism: Aythya marila; assembly: GCF_965140915.1. NCBI lineage: Eukaryota > Metazoa > Chordata > Aves > Anseriformes > Anatidae > Aythya > Aythya marila. The sequence continues at coordinate 46,189,750 of NC_139042.1, read as the reverse complement.
AAGCATATGGTTGCAATTAGCTGATGTAAAGGAAATGCCATCTGAATACCCTGTTTTCCAATTGGGATGACCTCTGCCCCAGTGTGAAGACAGTTGGAAGTATTTGTTTGGTGTTGGTTAACTATGTATGTTCTTGGGAGGGGAGTGGGGTGCCATTTGAACAAATATGAGAGAATATGCCAAGTATGTTTAAGTTACAAAACTATGCTGTACCACATAACAAGAGAGCATTTAAAGTAAATTGGAACTAAAATAAAGCCCATGCTACTGCCAATTCTACAGTTATTATTATATGTTAAAAACAAAAAAAAAGTCCAAGAAGAACTTTATTTGGACTCTACTTTGTTTTGAACTCTACTTTATTTTCATCTGAAGTACTAGTGGCATAACATGTTTTCAGTGGTTGGAGTGTAATATGAAAGGTATATAGAGGAGTCCAAAGTTATCAATGCACACTCAGACCCTGACCACAGAGTACACCGTAAAATGCAGAGATATTAAGATATAAATTTTTATTCAGAACAGATAAGCATTAATCTGCTCCATATCCTGCTTCTTTCTCTGCTCCATCTTGGACAATTTGGAAAGATATATACAGAACCTGCGTTCTAGGTTTTGCAAGTGCATGTAATCCGTTCAACATCTCTTTCCTGAATCATCTTCTGAGAATATTAAACAAAAAAAAATACCATATACAAAAATATATTTTCTACAAATAAGTGCAACATTTTTAGCATCTTTAAAACTATGACATGCAGGAAGAGTGGCGTATTTCTTTTTCAAATTCTAGATGTCTGTTTAGAAATTTAATGAAAAGGTTAGTATTTCTCTTAAGTTCTAAACTTCTATGATTTTTTTTTTTTTTGAAAACAATTTCTCTGAATTATATTACGTCCAGTAATTTTTTTCCATAATATTTGTCATTTGCAAATCTTATACATATAGAATGATTATGTCCAAATTAACTGAAAATATATGTTTAACAGATATGAAAATTAAACTCCATGGGAGTTTTGCAGTCAGCTCAGCTGCTGATTTTGTGTAGCTTAATACAAAACAGAACATCTATCATGTATGTACATATTTATTTACTATGTTTTAGATACAAGGCAAAAGAATTCAGGGAATCTATGCTACTAAGAAAATACAATAAGGGAGTTTCATTATTTAAGAGTATCTTCATTTGTATTACAAACATTTTTGACCAGGCTGTACAATTAGGTGGTTGTTGATTTAGGTTTTTTTGCCAATTGATTCCAGAATTATGTATTAATCTTCTAATTTAGCAAAAAAGGAGAAGGAGAAGGAGAAGGAGAAGGAGAAGGAGAAGGAGAAGGAGAAGGAGAAGGAGAAGGAGAAGGAGAAGGAGAAGGAGAAGGAGAATTCATGCATAGTCTAATCTTTTTCATATTAAAGCAAAAGGCTGTGGTTCCCTACACAACTCCAAGATACAGTATTCCCACTCATAAAGATATTCTAGAGATATACAGAAAAAACGACTTATGGAACATATTTTAGCATTTTTACCAAGGAGGAGGAGGCCATTCAGCATGGAAGGATGCCAGATACTGATAATCATCAGTTCTTCTGGGCTGTTTCATAATTTTGCAGCTGTAATGTTGGCTACGCTTTGTAGTCCAAGAGATACTGCTTAGTTTTTTGTTGTTACTGGTGTTTGTTTTGTTTTGTTTTATGTTTTTGTTGTTTGTTTGTTTGTTCTTTTCCCTGTTGGATGGGATAGGAGGGAATTTTATATTAAATTAAAAAAATATTCTTTTTTTTGGGGGGGGGGAGAAGGGGGAACGGGGACGTACAACTGTTGCGCTGTTGCATCTTTCAGTCACTGTAATGTCACCACTTAGGACACATTTCAGGCATTCACCATTCTGAGACTCTTCCAGCTGCCTGCCCTGTGAGCTGTTAGAAGACCAGAGTATGAGCCATAAAATGTGTCTGTGGGCGTTAGCTAACAATTTGCAGGTGCATATCATCCCAGTAAAGCTTTCGAATTATATGCAATTTATAAGCTATGTTTGAAGCTCATAGTGGTTATGTCTGAGCAAATTAGTATCTTTTTTTGGCTTCAGTTTTTGAGTCACATATAGTTGGTGGGGGAGGAGACAAAAAGGAAAGGGTATTGTTTCAAACATGCAGAAGTCAGACAAAAAGTTTTTTCCACTCAGTTTTTGGTAAATAAATTGGGGCAGGAAGAAATATTGTTCAAAAACTTGTTTAGTAGTGCATCTGGAAGGAGTGAGGCAAGCAATTCTTTTCTGAATAAAAGCTGAAATTAGAGATGAGTAATGATTTGAGTAAAAAGAGGAACAATCTACAAATGTTCACCAATTACATGTATGAACCCATACTTTAGTGAGATTGGCCCCCTTATTCTTTTTTCTACACGTCTCTTTTCTTACATGTCTTACTATGTTTCAATCTTTAAAATTGATTCAAATACAGAAATGAAAACCAGCAGTTCTAATTGTTAAACCTGCCATGGTTTTGCAGCTCTGCTTTGAAGAACACTTTAACCTGCTTCTTTCTCTGTATGAGATTTCCATGTCATGGAGGTGCTCATGGCTGTTACCAGTCAGTTATAAATTGCGCAGTTGATAAAGTCTTACAATAGAGGTAGCTTGACATAACGGAACTCTAGAATCTTGCCTTTTAATACCAAAATGCCCCAAATATCCAAGTGGCAAACTCCACAGGTGTAATGTTTAGACCAAACTTTATGTTAATGATGCTAAGTGCTCTTGTAGGCATATTGGGTTTTCATTCAGCTGCATATGGACAGATACAGTGCAGGTGTCTGTTTTGAAATTAGGCACTACCTGTACACATTGCATACTAAGGGTGTAGCATACACTGTTAGATTAAGTATTGACCACAGGTGGGAAAAAAAAAAAAAAAGCAAGGCAAGGTGGGAAGGGGGAGGGGAGGCAAGGGGATGGAATTGCCACACTTCTTTTTCATATTTAAAGAAAGAGACTAGATGTTTTCTAGGCTCTAGAGAAGAATTAAATGGTAAATTATTTCCAGCATGTTCAGCATGTACAAAATACATGTAAAGGCAAGAGGGATTCAGGATTCTTGCACAGAATCCCAAATAGAATATGAGAATATAAGACACTAGGCATACTAGTAATTTAGATCATAAAACAACGATTTTCTTAAATTAGTGAAAACTTTTAAAAATGGTTTTATATTTCTGCATAGACATAACTGACTACATTTGGCCACTGTTCAGTATTGAAATGACAATTATATCCAGTTTAATGCCATATTAACTTATCATGAATAGAATTATGATAGTGAATTCTAATTTAATTACTCACTGCTGGCTAGTTATGAAATCATAATGGATTGCTACAATTCTCTTCAGTCTAGTATTTAAATAAGACAGAAAGAATTGCATGGCAAAGGAAGGTAGGTATGCATGTGTTGATATGGAATCTGAGCTACCACAAGTGTAACACTGAACTGTAAGAGCAGGTCCATAAGAAAATGCTGCACAACTTTAAAGATGTTTCAAGTATATTTAGTGATGATAGTTCAAGTCCAATTATCTCCAAAAAGATTAGTCCTGAGATAAATGCCATCAAAGTTAGCAGGGTATATACAATGTAATCACCTCTCTTAAAAAAAATAAAATATATGCATGTATGTATTTTATATATATGTATTATATATATATATGTATAGCCCCAATAAAGCAATATAAAATATTTGATGTGTGAGAAATTAAAATTAAAGTAAAAGCACAAATAATTTTTTGAAAAAAAAAAAAAAAAAAACAACAACAACAAAAAAAACAAGATTATTTCTCTTTGGAATGGTGTGAGGAATTCTATTTTTTATTTCATCACATTTTTAAGGTATTCATTCTATGCATCAAAACTGAATGAAAGTTAAATTAGCAGAATAATACTTACCAAGTAATTATGTAAGTACATTTTGATTTTTATTCCGGTCACTTCAAATAAAATTTTTAATCTTAAACTTGTGGATGTATCACTGTAAAAAAATTACCTTAGGTTTTCTTTTGAAGTCCTCTGTCATCTGAAATTTTGCCATAAGAAAATATGAATATTACATGTTTTGTGAAACAACTTAAATATTCTAAGCTGCACTGTATCATTTTTAGACATATTTATACCAGTATTGACTGGCAATATTATTAAAACAAAAGAGAAGACAAAAAATGTTATAATAACTGAAAACATAAAACAAATTTTCCCTTCTGGTCTATGTATAGTGTTCACTTGGAAGCACAAATAGCTTATTTGAAAGAAACACTTATTTGAAAGCTGGAGATAGCCCAAGGAAAGGAACTAAAAAGAGCAGCAAAATGTCAACTTTTTTTTTTCTCTCTCTTTTTTTTTTTTTTTTTTTCCTGTGCGTGGTTATTTTATTTTATTTTATTTTATTTTATTTTATTTTATTTTATTTTATTTTATTTTATTTTATTTTATTTTATTTTATATTTTATTTTTGCACCAATTTTCATTCCACAAGAAGACTGAAATGTAACGTAGTTAACCTCAGTGCACTTCTTGGAGACTGGAGACAGGATTAGCTGTCTTTGTAAAGCACTTGAGATGTATGTGTGAAAAGAGAAATATAAGTGCAAAGCATTACATTATTTTTACATTACTGCAAAAAGCCAGAAGAAAGTTCCAGGACTATGTGTCTTAACAGAAAGAAAACAGAATGAAAGAAAAACTTGCAACAGTACAATTACCAGCAACAACAGCAAATAAGAAAAGAAAACAACAAACAAACAAAAAACTTGAAAGTATTCACTTTAAATTTCTCTTTTGCTTTGGCTGGTTGGTTTTTGTTGTTGTTGTTTTGGTTTGTTTTTATAGTAGTGGGACGTGTTTGTTGTTTCTTTTTTTGTTTGTTTTCTTGTGTGTTTGTTTATTTATTTTTAAATGGTTTATAATTTTATGTGTTCCATGACTACTTAGAATTAAGTTTCTTTGGTAAAATTTTCTGTAACATTGGCCTCCATTTTGTGTTATTTCTTTTCTTTGCATGTTCATTGTAGCTATGACATTTTCAGCACAATAAAATTATTTTAGTCCTTTCCACAGAAAAACTGTTTGCTGTTTTTTTGTTTCCCTCTCAATTAAAATCACTTCTACTCTAGTATTCCTGTCCTACACTAGCAGTAAACTGTGACTTGGTTTTAATGGACTATCAGCCTATGGCTACTGCTTATACATAGAGAAAACAAATACTTGTGATTCATAAAGTACAAAATAACATTGAATTTTTCATCATATTACATTCAGAAAGAAATTACAATATATTTCCATTACTTATCATAATTAAGATTAGGTTTCTTAAATTAAGAAAAATTGGAATGTCACTGACTTTGATTAGTTTATTAGAAAGCAGCTTTCTTGTTTGCTGCTTATGACGAACCATAATTTTATTTTTAAATTTTGCTTTCTTTAGAGGAATAAAAAAGAATCTCCAAAAATGTCTGAAAACCAAATTATTCTGTTTTCAGACAATTAACACAACATTTTTATAACGGAAAACAGGCCTGTGGTGATTCAAAATAGTGCCACAGTGCACTGAAGGTGTCTTTTACTCCTGCTACATTCTCTAAGATCAATTCCTTATTGACAACTCTACTATCAGTAACTGAGCCATGCGCTGTCAGAGAGACAGTAAAGTAGCAAAAGGGATTTTTGACAGGAAATATAATCCAGTGAAAATAAAAAAAAATATATATTTTTTTCTATTTAACATCTAGTATTTTCCAAAGAAGCCAAATATGTCTTCAAAAGCTTCACGTAACACCCCTAAGCACAATCATATCAATTCTCAGACAAAATTTTTCTTTCAAGGTAAGACTCAACAGGTTTTCCTTGTATGTATAATATATGTACATAATATAAGTATAATATATATACATAATATATGTATATTATGGAAAAGGAACAATGCTGTACAATCCTCCTTTCCTTTGACAATTACTCACCCTTTCACAGGTCAGCTTTCTCCTTAAATCTTATCACTCTTATTAAAAACTTAACATTTGCATAAAAGGATGTAAGCATTTTATTAAAAGGAGAATTTTAAATGTAGATTTGACAGATAAAAATATAGGTTTCCTATGTGCTGTTAGGAAAGGGTGGGAATGTTGTGTTCTTTATGCATGTGACAAGTCATGTTATGGATGAGAGGATTGGTAGCATTTTGTGAACCCTCTAGAAGTTTTCTGGAACCACATTTTTTAAGGTTTTGGTGTCAGGAAAATTGTTCTATTTTAGAAAATATTATTTCCCATCATTTGAAGCATTGTTTTTCAAGTAAGATGTAATTACTAAAATTGTTTGTTTGTTTGTTTGTTTGTTTTACTTTGTGGAGGAGCCAAGCCACCAATAAATAATTTTGGTTGGAAATAATTCTTACTTTATTCATAAAACTACTGGAGGATGTGTTTTGTACTTTTGTAGAGAAAGCCAAACATCTTGATTTTTTCCAGAGATAAATTTAACTACAAACTCAGAAAGTTCTGAATTCTTCTGTAATTTATAACACACATTCTTAATTTTCTCACATTCCTCTGCCATATGTATGTGAGGGAAAGATGTGAAAATAAATATTGTCTGACTAGGAAATGAGGAGTTAGGCCCCTTTGGATCACAGGGTTCAGATGGGCACAAAGATACAATCCTATCTCAATTGATTAGGACTGTTTGTTAATTAGCAGTACATTAGAAACAGAAAGCTATGAAACTCATAGTAGTTATATGCACATTTCTATATATATTTAGAAACATATGCAACAATGTTTTATTAAACATACATTCAGACAATTAGGGTTTTTGTTTGTTTGTTTACACCATTAAATTGGTGTTTTCTAAAGTTCATTTGTTGATGCCTTGACTCCTGAATGGAATCAATGGAATTTATGTCAGGGATACACGTGACTATATCAGATGCAAACTAAATAAATTCCTCAAGAGGCTAAACTAACAGGTTCTTACTGATGCAAGATCAATGCAAAGCTAAAAGTAGATATTACCTACTCAGTTTGGGAGTTTGGATAAACAGACAAACTCCAAGATAAACAGATAAATTTCATTAAGACCTATAAATTCAAAGTGAAAGCTTTTCACAATATTTCCCACAGTGATTTTTACAAGTAAGCTCTGAATGTAGCCATGCCTTGTGGACTCTTCTGTTTTCTCTGTTCACACTGGCAAGTGCAATAGTAATTTCAGACTACTTCTGAACAATACAGTAAATAAATTACATGTAATCAAATACATTTCATTAGTTATTAGTTTTCTTTATCAATCTTTTTTTTTTTTTTTTTTTTTTTTTTTTTCTCAGTTACCCTCTATATTATTGTTCACATGATAAACCACTTGGTAAAAAAATAGCGGAAATATAAATGATAGAACAAATTATTAGTTAACAGTGCATCATTGGAAACTTGCTCATAATATATAAAAGCCATGATGAACTGAAACTAGCACCTTGATATTGTCAGAACTTGCCAGCTGCATATGAAAGAAAAAAATAATAATAATAATTCAGGAAAGGAGGAGAAAAGTATTTTTATTCCAAGGATAAATCAGAAAAAATAGGATTTTTTCTACACCTTCAGAGAAATCAATAAAATACTTCTTTACTCAGGTCTATGTTGCAACACTATGAAAGAAACAGCAGTGAGAAAGGAAAGCTGTAATACGGAATTCAAGTAAGTAAGGCAGCTTATTGGAAGAAAAAAAAAAAACAGTTCTGGATTACAAAAAAGATGTTCTTGGGTACAATGTTTGGTACTCATCCCACTGAATTTAATGCAATGCCCTTCACTAGCTTTAGCAATAGGAAGAAAAGCCTGCATAGAAGAGACAGTAGTAATTATTTGTATTATGGGACAGCTAACCTAGTGTACAGTATCAAGGAACTTAGGAGTGGATAAAAATGCAGTTTTTATCCTTTCTGAGGCCTTACCTTTTTCCTAAAATGTTCTTCCATAGTGTAAATGAATATCAGACAAAATATTTCCTTTAAGTTTTCTATTACTTGAAACAGATAACATAGAAAAGACCAGTTTATTATTGTTGTTGTTTGTATTTATTTTATTTTTGCTATTTTGTAATCAACTGTTTGATTTTGTTTTGATTTTTGTTTACAGCACTAAGCAAGCCTGGCAAGATAAGAATAAAAATATGAGGAGTGTTCAAAAAGCATGGATACTCATTTAAAAATCCTTTCACCCACTCCAGAAAAATAATGCAACAGAAAATAGTCTTTGTTGTAAGAAAATAGGCACTTTTACTTTTTTTTACTCGGATTAATATATGAAAGGTTGATGTCTCCTGAGGTAAGACTGAGAACAGCTTGGCAGAGTATTATTTAGGCTCCCCCTTCCATTATTGTGTCTGGGTTTCTTTGTAGGTGTGCAGAGCCTGAACACAGGAGCATGGTTCCAGTGCACCCACAGTACAGACACATGACTTTACTTAACTACCTAATACTTTCTAAATGTTTAGCCTTCCATTTATCTGCATGTATGCAAAACAATATGCTGTGAGACTGATGATTATTGAATGATCAAATTAACACTGTTTTTAAAAAAGACTGATATTTCTCCAGATAGCAAAGTTGGAAAGCAAATACTTTCAGATTTACCCTGCTATTTTATTTTACTTCCAGCTTGCTATGATCTTACCATTCTCAAAACTGATTCAACAGGGTGGGGATTATTCTGTGCCCAGTGGCTGAGAAACTAAGGAATAACAGCCTTAAGGAGGAGTGCCAAGTCCCAGCTCCATCTTGGAAAGAATCTGCTATTTGTTTGTATAATTCTTTAGATTTTCTCTCTCTCTCCCTCTCTCTCTCTCTCTTTTCTTTTTTTTTTTTTTTTTAAATCCACTGCTATTCATTTCCTGTAGTTGTTGCATTGGCACTAAGTGAGCATAAACGCCTGTATTCATTCTGTTTAGCTAAAAAAATTAATTACCATGCCAAAATTAATCCAAGCTTCAGCACCTAAGAAATAAACTGCCTGCTGGAGGTGGTAGTCATGCTATCAGCTTTGTTAAGAGGCCTGAACTCAGATGTTGCACTGTAGTTCTGCAATCCAGAATAAAGTATTTTGCTAGGCTTCAGGACTGCGATTTATCAGGCTTGCTTTTTCCAAGATTTTCTTGTCCTGCCTGGAAATCTGTTAAGATTTCACTTATGCTAGCAATAACCTCTTGGCTTTTCAAGTAAGATATTTCCTCTTTTTCTCATAACAAGACTTTATGTAGCAGACAGTTTTCCAGGCCTCTGTCACAGGCAAATAAATAAGAAGGTTTTCTGGGGACACTTTGGTGAGTGATAAGAGGTGGTAATACCTGTGGAGAGGCAATATCTCCTATTAGGTGATGAGAACTGCCTGCTTCACTAAGACTTAAATGCGCCCTACGTAATATAATATGTGTGCCCTATAATATAATATAATAATGTGCCCTATGTAATATAAGGTATGAAGAGCTGGTTTCTGCCTCTGGACAATTAACAATGCAGCCTGCAATACTGTTAAAAATATTTCCTTCCTTCCTTCCTTCCTTCCTTCCTTCCTTCCTTCCTTCCTTCCTTCCTTCCTTCCTTCCTTCCTTCCTTCCTTCCTTCCTTCCTTCCTTCCTTCCTTCTTTCTTTTGTTAAATATTATCTCATCCATAAAAGGCTGCCTTAGACATAACACAATGGAGAATCTGAATGAGAAGTCTGGTAGCTGATCTTCAGAAAGGCAAATTCCTCAATGTTCTTTATACATGACGATGAAAGAAAACTAACTTGAACCCATGTTTTTAATGCTATTTGACCACATTGAACTCCCCTCTTCTTGGTACAGTATATTACCTCTTAGGGCATACATTTTAATAGCTCAATGAGAAGTTCATAAGAGGATCATATGCCTAAATATTATTTTGAGCATTGTTTTTAATGCTTTCCAACTCATTTCCTCTTTTCTGCTGATACCACTAAAAAGTCTGCCAAGAACATACTGGCAAACAGTAACTGCTCAAACAATGAACATCTCATCCAATGTTTTGTGGATAATTAGGGGATTACATTCCTTCAAGAATAAGGCCACCTTTTATTACACATAAATTGTTAGCTTGTATGGATTTTTATTACCTCATGTCACCATTATTTTTAAAGCTTTTAAAAGCATATAGATAAGTCTACTTTTGAACATTTAGAACTCCAACATAAGCATAAAACAACCTTCCATCACATCCCTCTAAATTTATTTCTTATCATTCATGAGCAATGGCTTAGTTTTGTAAATACAGATACAGCTGACAGGTTTTTGGCCACTACTGGCTGTTGGTTTGCTTCCTATTCCAGTAGAAATAAGAGCAAAATTATCAGGAGATACTTTGTTATTTATTTACTAGACAGGTTCCACTGATTTTTGTGGAAAAAAAAAAAAAAAAAAAAATCTGTGCAAGTTTCCATAGCTTGGCATCATTTTGTGTCATGGTACTTGGCAAATCTTTTATGAACTACAGAATAGTTTATGGAGAAAATTACAGAGTAATTTATCATATTAGGTATCTGTATAATGAGCTATTTTATATAGTCTCTTTCTCGGACTATTCTGCCTCATTGATTAGAGTAAGAAAAACAAAACAATAATTCTTTTCCCTCAAACATATAACATCATAAATTTCATTATCATTTTGGATATTTATTTGGACTAGTCTTTTTGGAGATTATAATTTGATTTTCTTGGTAGAAAACAACAAACAAACAAAAATCAAGTGAACATGGAAGGTCACAAGCTATGACGCTTGAGATTCACTTTTTCCCCTAGCCCTAGTGAATGTTTAAATACCAAGCAGTTAGTGTGGTTGAAATATTCATCACACATAAGGACATCTTATGCCCATGATCAGGATCAATTGATAATGTATATACATCCTTCAAAGAGAAATGTCTTGTGGATCACTGAAATTTTACAATGTTCTTCTTTCAGCTTTTTCATTCAAGTGAAATATAGAATGCTTATAGAAATGCTTTTCCAGGCATTTTGTCTGATAGATTTTTTTTGGTTGGTTGGTTGGTTTGGTTTGGTTTAGTTTTAATTCGATGTTTTTGTCTTGGGTGGATCCTCAGTTGTCAATCTGCATTACATTAGGAATATCCACGGAGCATTGCTGATATCTCCCAGTTGTGAAAATGGCTTGTTTTTCAGAATTTGATCAACTGCAAGTTGATCATAGGCAAATGTAAATAAATGTCTATTCAATTTATGTACAACACCAAAAATTATTGAATGTATCTGACATAATCAAAATAAATGATACAACTTATTGAACTTCTACGTTTTCACGGGAAATATGGACTGATGTATTTCTTATAAGAAATTCTGATTCAGAAGTTATTGTGAGTTATTCTTTAGAGTAAGAATTTGTGTTTAAGAAGTGCTTCAAAAAGGGTCAACCATATCCCAGGGTGCATCAAGCATGGCATTGCTTCCTGATCGAGGGAAGTAATTGTCCTACTATACTCCGCACTGTTTCAGTCTCACCTTGAGTACTGTGTGCAGTTTGGGGCATTGCAATATAAGGGCATAAAACTATTAAAGAGTGTCAAAGGAAGGCAAAAGAGATGGTAAAGGTTCTAGAGGGCAAGACGTATGAGGAACAGCTGAAGTCACTTGGTTTGTTCAGCCTAGAGAAGAGGTGACAGGGGAGGCCTTGTGGCAGCCTACAGATTCCTCATGAGGGGAGCAGAGGGGCAGGAACTGAGCTCTGCTCTCTGGGGACAGCAACAGGACCCAAGGGAACAGCATGAAGCTGTGACAGGGAAGGGTCAGGCTGGGTGTCAGGAAACAGTTCTTCACCAAGAGGGTGATCGGGCAATAGAAAAGGCTCCCCAGGGAAGTGGTCATGGCATTGAGCTTGCCAGAGTTCAAGAAGCATTTGGTCAATGCTCTCAATTTGGTCAATACAGTTTGATTATTGGGTGGTTCTGTGTGTGGACCCAGGAGCTGGACTCAGTGATCCTTGTGGCTCCCTTCCAACTCAGGTATTGCTATGATTTTGTGATTCAGTGTTTTTGGGGTAAAGAAAATGGGAGAAAAGAAGAGTAAAGAATTATAAGAAGGAGGAAGGCAATTCAAATATTAAGTAGGCAAAGTCCAATCTCAATAGTATAAACCAAGAAATTAACACCATGAAATAAAACTGCCTCTGGATCTGCATTTTGCTATGCAACATTTAGGATCAAAATTCGTTTAACTTCCTTGTAGTAGAGACTGAGTAGCAACTGTACCTAAAAGCTGAAAACCATAGGCTGGGTGGGAATTTTATAAACATTTTAAAATTTCGAATACTGTTTTTTGTTTGTTTGTTTGCTTTTTTTCACCAAAAAAAAAAAAAAAAAAAAATCAGAGGTGAACTAAACCTCTATATGACAGTCTTTATTTGGTTTGTTGTTTTTTGTGTGTGTTTTGTTGTTTTTTTTTCTTCTCAAAGTTTGTATTATACACTATACAATGATATGTCTATAAATGGAAATTAGAAGAAAATACGATTCTGAAAGAAATCTCAAAGAATTCACTGAGAATGGACTTTAGTGTACGTAAGAACACTGAAGTGACTCTTCAAAAACTGGTTTTAACCATATTTCTATTGTCATTCCACCATATATATATATATATGTATGTATGTATGTATATGTATATTGGGTCCACTGGTGGTATTATGCCTCTTAACTTTTTGTATTTCAGGGGTATATAAATATTCCTACCAATCTAAGGGCTATTTTAGATACTTAGAAATCTTTTCATGCTGTTCCTCACAGTATCCTTTTGGACAACTTCTCCAAGTGTGAGATAAACAGATTCATTCTACACTGAGTGATGAACTGGCTGAATGGTAGAGCTCAATATGTCGTCAAGAATGGGGCTGCATCTGGCTGGCAGTCAGTCACTAGCAGTGTTCCCCAGGGTTCCATTCTAGGGTCAGTTTTATTCAACTTTTTAATCATCATTTTTATGAATGCATTCTTAGCAAGTTTGCTGATGATACCAAATTGGGAAGTGTTGTTGACTCTGTCAAGGTACAAGAGGTCTTGCACAGGGATCTAGATAGATTGAAGCACTGGGTAATAATGCCTAAAAGGTCAAATATCTTACTCTTGAAATGTGATTCTGAACACATTCTGTATGTTCCCTGTAATAGGTAATTCCTAACCACAGTTCATCCTAAAAAAAAGAGACTTAAAGATCTAACAACCACCCTTTCTTATTTCACTCCAGTCACTATACAGGGAACCTAGGAAGGTGAGCTCAATCTTAAATGCTTAGATTGAAGCACTGGAATAAATTCCATAAATTTGGAAGAGAGAAATCCCACTCTAAACTTACACCCAGTATGGGAACATACTCACTATAGGATTATATATTGTTGTATGTGGGCTACTTCAGCACTTAACACCTGCAAATATTTAAGATTTATTTCATAAAATCATAGGATATCCTGAGTTGGAAGGAACCCACATGGATCATCTACTCCAACTCCTGGGTCCACACAGGATGTCCTAAAAATCAGATCATATGTCAGAGCATTGTCTAAATGCTTCTTGAACTCTGGCAAACTCAGTGCCATGACCACTTCCCTGGGGAGCTTGTTCCATGCCCAACCACCCTTTCAGTGAAGGACCTTTTCTAACTCACAGCCTGACCTTCCCCTGACACAGCTCTATGCCATTCCCTTGGGTCCTGTTGCTGTCCCCAGAGAGCAGAGCTCAGTTCCTGCCCCTCTGCTCCCCTCATGAGGAATCTGTAGGCTGCCACAAGGCCTCCCCTGTCTCCTCTTCTCTAGGCTGAACAAACCAAGTGACTTCAGCTGTTCCTCATACGTCTTGCCCTCTAGACCTCTAACCATCTTTAGGGCTTTAAGGCACACAGGCACACATCCACTATTTGCGTATATCACAAAAATGCAAGAGACAAAGAACTAGAAGGTACAAATCAAAGCTGTCATAGTAACTTAATAGCTGCTGCTTATAATTCCACCAATGCAAAGAAGTCAAAAACTTGGCTTTACATGTTAGTTAAAACAGATTTATGACTACTTTGCATTGCTGAAGTGGCAGAAAGAATCTAGAAGGTACCACCATATCAGTCAATCAGACAGTATATGTATAAACTACCATACTGGTCGAGGTAATTCATCCAGTTTGTTGTCCAGATTCCCTCTCTAGTGCCGGTATATGACTAAAAAGTTATTGCAGTTCTTATTTCTAATTAATTTCAAATGTTGTTTGAACGTGATTCAAGTATTTTTTCTTTTTTATTTAACTTGCACTTCACTGGATAGCTAGAAATGTTATCTAAGTAAGAGATGTGCCAAGCCTCTTCTAGTATTGGAAGGGATACTGCTGTTACCTACATACTGCCAAATCAACTATGTATGAAAGTTCATTCCTTAGGTTTCAATATTGTAATAAAATCTACATACAAAGAAACATAAAACCATTCAGACTATATTTAGAATTAAGGCCCAAATCTTTGACAGCACTATTGAATTATGTCAATTTTTACAGTATATTTTGAATGAGTTAGAATGCTTTGAGCAATGAACCCATGAAACTTTTCTCAGCCTCTTACCTGGCAAAGTTAATAACCTGTTTCAGCGATGAAGAAATGTGACTAATATACTGCTTGCAGACTGATATAACATTTTTCCCCTTCTTGAAGCAGTATAAGAAAATTCATATTAGCTTTCAGCCCATGAAAACCAAGAAGTCCAATAAAGAAAAAATGGCCTACTGATCAATCTGTTTTATAAAAGAAAGTCTTTGGATTAGCAAAAGCATTTTCCCTTCAGGGAAATATTATGATAAATTATTCAACCATGTAGCTGAACTTGTGTTGAACCAGTTTTCTTTTCCTTGCCTTTTAAAGGTTTTGCAGAAGCTCAAGAAACAGTCAAAACTTCCTTGTTCCTGAATAATGAATATAGAGCGTTCCTCACTCCAGTAAATGCTGAATTTTTGCAAAGAAAGAAAACAGCTGGTGCATGAAACCAAGCTTGCTCACGTTTCGAGAAAACTTCTCTCAGGTTACATCTTTAGATAAACATCAGTCTACAGCCCCCCCCCCCCCCCCCCCCCTTTTTTTTTTCATGAATATAAAACCTTTTAAACAGTAATGTCAGGAATATTTGTTTTGTGTGAGTGAAGTGGTGTGTTCTGCCTAGCAGAAAGGCTCTTATTCCTCTAGGCTCCCATAGCTCTGTGGAATAAAAGTGGTTTGTGCATCAGTGGTTTTCTGTGGGCTCCCAGACCATATCAAGCAGTCTATGACATGCTGTGCATGGGGAATACAGCTATGGGGAATATGGGGAATACAGCTATGCAAGCCAGTGCCAGGAAGGGAATGTAGCTGGGAGAGGAGAATATGGGGACTTAAAGATGCAGACAGTAAATGTACATTCCAGAGCGTGGTTAATGGTCAAGAAAATCAGGAGTTCATTGAGGCAAGACAGAGAGGAATGTCCAACTTTTTTTGATTGATGGTCAGCAGAATGCCAAGGATCAAGAGAAAATAAGCACCAAAAGACATTTCAGTAGGGAAAACAAAGCATTAACAGTGAATATCATGCCTAACACTGATGATGATTTATAGTCTGGCTTGCAGACAAAACCACTGATCTGGTACTGCTAATAACACATGAGGCATGGAAAACTCCAAGGCCTTTTTCAAAAATGATGGAGTACACAACAGCCACAAAGTTTCTCTTGGAGGTTTGTTTCCTTTTCAGAATCTCCTGTAATCATTGAATTTGCAAAGCTATCAATCCAGAAAAGGTTCTAATGTGCCGGTTTAAGACTGAAACTGAAAATATTCCTGCTCAAGCAATACCATTCTAGCTTTTTCTGTAAGGCAGAGTAAATCTAACTTCATGATGTGAGGTAATTGGGTATGAGGCATTTACACCTGTAAAAAAACATTTATATGACAGGTTAATGTTCTGACAGTAAACGTATTACAAAAGCTGTTTTGTTTTGTTTTTCAGGGAGCATATGGTTTTAAAATGAGAATTTATTTTCCTAAAAAGAAATTGATTGCAAAAGAACCTTAATATCTCTGTTATTTTTTTTTTTCTTAACCATGTTAAAATGTGTATTACAAAATGCCCTCAGCAGCTCAGTTCTTCCTTTGCCCAAGGAGATTTGTATAGCTGTTTCTTAGTTATGATATATTCCAACCATCAGGTAACTATAATTCTATTACATATTATCTCAATTTATATTCAAGTAATTTATAAAAAGCTACTCCAGAAAGAGAGATTGAGGGAAGTATTTCAAAATCCTGATGATGATTATGTAATTTATCTGAAATGTTACTTACGATGTTTCAATACTCATTCTGTATTGGACAACAATGTGAACAGTTAGGCTGCAGGATATTCTTAGGATGCTTATTTCAACTTTTCCTGTTGACATCGTTCCACTTTAGATAAAAATCTCAAAAGGTCATTGAAATGGAGAACTAAAATAGCTCTCCAGCCTTCTTGCTAGGACAGTCTCCCAGGAGATGGGAACACATGAACCACCTTTCTCCAGTAAATATTTAATTGTGTATATGCAGTGGAACAGTGTCAACATGAGACCCTGAGAGAGCCCTTTTATGTTAGTTTAAAGTTAAGGGCAAGCATTTAGAAGTGTGAGATGTGGTTTGAAACCATTCATGCAGAGTACAAACTAAATCTAGCCTTTTTCACATCCTCCATACTGTTGCTTGAGTCCTTGAGCATATAACAGCTTCATCTTCTAGTTATCTGGGTTTTGGATTGGATTTATTTTTATATTAAAGACATAAACAGCCAGAATTTATCAATGGATTTATTTATCAGGTATCACTATTGCTTCTTCCATTTTTACTATAAACTGAGCTACACAACTGGAAAATGATATTGAATTTCTAATTGCAGCCCTGTATATCTAGACCAGAACAGCAAGTTATGTTTAGTAAAAAGAAAATTGAATTGCTGGTTTTGCTATCCCTAAAACAAACTAAATTCACTGTATTTTAAGGGAGTATTCATAGATGATACCTAAATACTGGGGAAGCACCTGATGCACTAGAGAACAGGGCTTCTATTCGGAGAGTACTCAACAGATTGCAGAAATGGGCTGACGGAAACCCCATAAAGTTTAATAAAAGCAAATGCAGAATACAGAATCTGGGAAGACAGAACTCTATGCATCATTACAGCTGGAAAGCAGCTTTGAATAAAGCCACCTGGGAGTCCTGGTGGGCAACCAGTCGAACATGAACTATTGAAGCGCTGTGCTATGAGAGAATTAAAATAGCACAGTGCTAGCAAGAGTGTGGCCAACACGTTGAAGGAACTGATTCTTTCCCTCTGTTCAGCATGTGTGAGACTGCTTTTGCAGTACTTTGTGCAATCTTGGGCACCTAAGTACAGGAAAGACTTGGACATACTGGACAAGGACAGCTACCAAGCTAATCAGGGACTTGATGGAGCACAGGTCATAGACTGAGAGAGCAAAGCCTTCTGGGCCTGTAGAAGTCAAAGGTCAGGGGAGGCATGATGGCTCTCTGCAACTACCTACTATGCAGCAGTAAAAGAGGGAATGAGTAGAAGTTGGAACAAGAGGAATTCTGATTGTACGTAAATAAATTAAGTATATATTATATATATATAATTATGTAATTATATATATAATGTACATATATATTATATATGTATGAAATGTGTGAGCATATATAATATATGTAATATATTGCAGAGGGGATTTTCACACATCGTAACAGATTATCCAAAGAGACTGTGGAACAGCTACCACCAGAGACTGTACCTGAACTCAACTGTATATGGTATAAAACAACCTGATTTAAGTAGGCTTGTCTCTGAGCGGGGGTTGAACCAGATGATTTGCAGAGGTTTGTTCTGACCTCAGCCAGCCTATGCTTCTGTGGTTTTATTTTCCAATACAATGAGTTGTAGGCAATGCGTTAGCGATAGCACTTCTTAAATTTTCTTGCTATTCTTTAAGGATCCATAATGGATCTCTTTGTTCCTGCCCTTTTCACCCTCTATGTTCTCTAGCAAATACATTCAGAGTGTCCTGTATTTTCTTGTATACACCTAGTATCTTCACATTATATAAGGTAATATCAAGATGACAGGTATTACATGCTATTCCTTCCTTCTTTCTTCCACCAAATTGCTGTAAAATTCTTAGTGTTCCTAAAAATGGCATATATTTTTATTCATAAACATTTTTATACATAAACATTTCAGAAGACAAATGAACCTCTCAAGCTCAGTAGTAAATGTGAATACTAATAGTTTATTTGGGTTTTAGGTGGATAATGTTCTTTTGGGCTTTTATATTGAAGAAAAAAAATGTGTTTATATTTGCAACAGTTCTTTGCACTTATTGAGCTACATATACTGCTTCTGAAATTGAGAGGCCCATTTAAAAAGGAATAATTACATAAGTTTTGCCTTCTTAGGAAATAATGTTTTTTGTTTGTTTGTTTGTTTGTTTGTTTTTTCTTAGGAAACTACCCAAATCTTCAAAAATAGAATAAAAGTCTTCCATACTTTCTTCTGTAGTCTCCAGGAATCCCCTTCCACAACCTGTTGTCTAAGGTGATGTCCACAGAGTAGAGAACAAGAAAAAAACATTACTTTAGGTTTTAGAAGCATTTTTAAAGTAAGGATCGGTGTTTCTAGAGATATAAATCAGCATGGCTTTTTGGACAAGATAATTCCAATAGCTTTTTTATGCACTATGAAGACAAAATCAGAAACTAAACCAGATACTTTCTACCTTGAGGAATTACTGAACATTAACAAGAAAGAACTGGTATAGAAAACCCACAGATTCCAGAGTCTCTGAAATAGTGCCTATAGCATATTTGAAGGAATAAGATAAACTCTTCAGGAATGATTCATTGCCACAGTACTGCAATATATAAGGATCAACACTTGTACAAACAGTTATGTATACAGTTCATTGATTCTCAAGTGCATTTACAATACTCTCCTGGGCCTACCAAGAACTTAATATGCTGCCACTATGTGAAAGTATGCTCTTTCAAATAATCACAGTATTTCATCTTACTTGTCAAAATTATGATCACTGGGAACAAGTTTGAATACAATGTTGACCAAACAAAGACTAATTTGAAAAACACTACTATAGCTACATGGCCTATGACGTATTGAAAATTCATTGGCTTTCAATCTCCCATACCTTTTTTATACCAGTTTCCATTGCTACACAAAGCAGAAATGGCATTAAATAAACTTTTAGTCAAGAAGGATATAAATGGACCAAATACATATACAGGAAATTATACAATTATCACCTTCCTTGATAATGGTATCTAAATATCCTACCTGCCTGCTCCTAATCCTTTTTGACCTTACCAGGGTATTATTTTATAATTACAGAAATATTTTAAGATGTGTTTTCCAAAATCCAGGATAATCCAAAAGTGTGTGTATGCACTGAGAGTATACATGTGCTACTCAGGCTAATTGACCCTGATCCCTCACAATACAGACACTGAATGAAGTTTTATTTCTTATGAATACTCTAACTTGCATGGCTTATTTGCTAACCATGGGAGGTGGGCATTTAATCTGTCAAACATTTGTAAAACACCAAAAGCAATACAACCTTTGACCTGGGTCACTGAAACTGCGCCCACTTGTGATTTGCCTGTTCACCCAGCCTGTTTCATATATTTGTCCCTATGTCCATGCCTTATGAAGCATGCAGACAGAGTATGATCTTTGACATTCAGCCACCTGTGTCCCATACTTTTTGTGTGAAATAAATAAATGACAGGCCTGGACATTAAGGCCAGGACTCTTTCTCCTTCTCCTTCTCCTTCTCCTTCTCTTCTCCTTCTCCTTCTCCTTCTCTTTCTCCTTCTCCTTCTCCTTCTCCTTCTCCTTCTCCTTCTCCTTCTCCTTCTCCTTCTCCTTCTCCTTCTCCTTCTCCTTCTCCTTCTCCTTCTCCTTCTCCTCTCTCTTCTCTTTCTCTTTCTCTTTCTCTTTCTCTTTCTCTTTCTCTTTCTCTTTCTCTTTCTCTTTCTCTTTCTCTTTCTCTTTCTCTTTCTCTTTCTCTTTCTCTTTCTCTTTCTCTTTCTCTTTCTCTTTCTTTCTCTTTCTCTTTCTCTTTCTCTTTCTCTTTCTCTTTCTCCTTCTCCTTCTCCTTCTCCTTCTCCTTCTCCTTCTCCTTCTCTTTTACCATGGTGCAAGGAGGTAAGAAGAAGTCAAAGATCTAGCCACAGCTGCAAGATTAATTTAAATGAAGGCAATGGCAGAATCTGTGGTTTGCAGAGCTGGGAGGAAGCCATTAAAAAAAATAAAACAGCAGTATCTCCTCACACTGCTGCTGCCAGATGGCTTCAGTCCTTCCATTCTTCAGCTTCTGGTCAGATGGCTGAGACAAAATTAAAAAATATACCAGATGCACTTTTTTTGGACCATGTCCCATTTTATGTTCTCCTAATCAAGCCTGGGGGAAAAGGGAGGGAGTATGGCTCAGATATACAGTAGTAGGTTTAAAGAGAATAGAAATGAAAATGCCAGAAAGAGTATGAAACATCCAAGCAGGTCACAGGAAGTATAAAAGACTTTAGTCACAGGAAGTATATTGGAATATAAATAAATAAATAAATAGAAACCTTAAGTAGAAGACTCGCTAGAAAGAGAGAGAGAAAGAGAGAAAGAAAGAGAGAAAGAGGAGAGAGAGAAAGAAAGAAAGAAAAAGAAAGAAAGAAAGAAAGAAAGAAAGAAAGAAAGAAAGAAAGAAAGAAAGAAAGAAAGAAAGAAAGAAAGAAAGAAAGAAAGAAAGAAAGAAAGAAAGAAAGAAAGAAAGAAAAAGAAAGAAAGAAAGAAAGAAAGAAAGAAAGAAAGAAAGAAAGAAAGAAAGAAAGAAAGAAAGAAAGAAAGAAAGAAAGAAAGAAAAAGAGAAAGAAAGAGAGAGAAAGAAAGAAGTAATATGTAGACATGAGCTGGCAGTGGGAATAACCATAGCTATTTCACCCTAGAGAGGTAAAAATGTATAGGTCACCATTCTAACAAAATGTTGATGTTAGCTTTTGTAGAGGGATCAAAAGATAAAGCAAAATTGTACCTAGCATAAAATGTAATGTATCTCAATGAACACTTTGGTGTGCAAAGTTCGCTTTCCATTATCCAAAGGACTGATGGACTTGAATAACATAAATTCCCAACAATGTGGGTGCTATATGATTCTGTGGGCAACATGGGTTAGAAATAACTCAGCTTGAATCCAGCCAGATTTACTGACTCCAATTAATTTCTGACTACTCCAAATCCACACAGGTTTTTGAAAAGTTAGGAAGGTATCTGAACTATAAGGTCCAGTACTCCAAGATATGGGAGACTTCTTTAATTCAGAAAAAAAGTTAGTGTGAATTCAGTGCTAAAGCAGTGAAAACAGCCTGGTGCCAAAACTGTACTACACCAAAAACCACTCCAGGACTCTGCAGGATATGGTGTTATTTGTTGACAGAGTAGAGACTTTCCAGGCCAATCCATATTAAGTTGGTATATATCTAAGAGCTTGTTAATTTGGGCACAAAGCCAGATGGATCAGTTTAAAACTTGGCCAGTTGGAAATACAAAGTGGTCCTGAATAGCTCCTTAGCAGTAGACAGGAATCTGTAGTGTCTTCTGCAGGCAGAGTAAATAACAGAAATGAATCTATGTTTTGAAAGAGAAGGGTTTCCAAAGTGGTTATGGGGTCCCCATTGTTGGAGATACTCAAAACCCTGCTGAAAATGGTCCTGGGCAACTTAGTCTAGCTGACTCTGCTCAGGCAGGGAAGTTGGACGTGGTGATCTGTAGATGTCCCTACTGAACTCAACTATTCTAGGACTTTGGGAAGGAGAAGCAGTGCTTCCCAACTCTGACTCTAGAAAGGTAGTTCTCTCAACTGTAAGCTATCTCTTTCAATTTTTCCTGCTAGCTTCCTGTCCAGCTCTGCTCTTCCCACTGAAAAAGCCTATCTTCTGTTTTTCCTTCACCAAATTACTACATTCCACCTCTCCTTTCTGCTTCCATCTCATCACAACTGTATCCAATGTAAATCTGGCCACTTTCTCACAATGATTTTTTGCTGTCTGTACTCTAACTGCCTATTCTCATGATATCATATGGTGAACATCCAGGAGATTTCTTCTTTGTGTGTGTGTACCTGGTAGCTGATGACAAGACATGCAGGAATGGCACAGAGCTGTACCAGGGGATGTTCAGACTGGACATCGGAAAAATTTTGTTTCTGTGAGAGTGGTCAAACACTGCAACAGGCTTCCTAGCAAGGCGGTTGATGTCCTATGCCTATCAGTGTTCAAGCAGTTCTGCAGAGAGGGATCTGGGGGTTATGAGTCAAGCTGAATATGAGCCAGCAGTGTGCCCTGGCAGCTGGGAGGGCCAACTGTGTCCTGGGGTGCATCAAGCACAGAATTGCTAGTTGGTCAAGGGAAGTGATTATCCCCCTCTACTCTGTGCTAGTGCAGCCTCACCTTCAATACTGTGTGCAGCTTATCTATTTGTAGACATTTTCTTTATGTCATCCTAAAACCATAGCCCCATGACATGAAATCCTTTGAAAATAGACCCTGTATTCAAATCACCATGGTGTGGAAAGTTGAGTTCACAGAAGGAAGATTTGATGTGGTCATGGGAATCCAACCAGGTGACAAGATGTCCTGTTACAAGCTGGAGATGTAGTAAATGTTCCAGTACATTCATAAGTTTTGCAATAACATAGTATATTTGTTTTGTTGAATAAAATGGTCATTTATGTTAACGACAAATATTTCAGAAATAAGTCACCAGGATTTCAACTTGAATTAGTCCAGTTATGAAAGATGTGATTTGAAACTGGTTGGCAGCTGCTTTCAGTTAGAATGTTTTTAGTCTCTTTAGCATAGAAACGTGCTTCCCATAGTTAACGGATGTGTTATTGGCAAAGGATGATGAAATAAATTCCAGACTCAATTCATCCGCCACAGTGATGCTCCTTATCATGAAAAACAATTACTTCACTTGTTTTATTATAGTCTTGATAAAAATCAAGGCCTCACTTGACCACATGCTACAGTAAAGTAAAGTGTTCTTCTCTAATGGAAATGATTTCTTATTTCCTGTCTTTGATCTTTGTGAGCCAACCAACCATAGGAGGCCACAAACTCAGAGGTTACTTTAAATCAGGTATTTTGATTTTTGCTTCATAATAATGTCCACAAGCAAAGCTGTTTTGTTGTTGTTGTTTATTTGTTTGTTGTTTATCTCCCCAATTTTCTTTATTGGTAGCTTTAATGAGTTTGGGTGAAAGCAGTACAGCAGTTTTAAGATATAGTCCTGTTAAAAAGAGACAGATTCCTACCTAGAAAAAAAATGGGGTGCTTCATCAAGGCTAACTGAACTGCACTGATTAACATGGGCAAATAACAAGGATAATCCCTGATTTTGGAGACAGCAGTACATTTAGCAAAATTCATAAAATCTCTGCAAGTCAGGCACACCTTTCAACTGAGAGAAATCAGAAAATTCCATAAGTGACCAAATGAAAATTGAGTGAGCTCTTCATCCACTAAGTGGAGATATAACTGTACATTGCACTGGACTTTTAAATACTTATGGTAAACTATCAAATATTTTTCACTGATAATCTTAGCACTTTGCCTGATTTTGTATTAATTTGAAATGATTGTTGGCAGCCTGTCTGCTTTAACTCTGAAAAATACAAAAAAAAAATAAAAAAGAGAGAGTTAAATTATAAAAATAAGGTTATAAAATGCAGAACTGCACTTTGGTCAGTTATCAAATTAATATCATAACTTCGATTTTGATAAAATCACTCCACTAGTCCTCAGAATATAAGATTTTACAAATGTCTGTGAATAATTGTGTACTGATTTTGGTGCTGATAAACTGAGAGATACGGTTTAGTGGGTGACATTGACAGGAGGGTGGTGGTTGGACTAGATGATCTTGAAGGACCTTAATGATTCTGTGATTCTAAGCACCAGGTCCAACCTTTCTTTAAACACCCCCAGGGACGGCGACTCCATCACCTCACCTCCCTGGGCAACCCATTCCAATGCCTGACTACTCTTTCTGAGAAGAAATTTCTCCTAATTTCCAACCTAAACTTCCCCTGGTGCAACTTGAGGACACTGCCTCTAGTCCTATCACTAGTTATCTGCAAGAAGAGGCTGACCCCCAGCTCTCCACCACTTCCTTTCATGTAGTTGTAGAGAAGAATAAGGTCTCCCCAAGCGTCCTCTTCTCCAGACTAAACAAGGCCAGGTCCTCATAAAACTTGTGTTCCAGGCCCTTCACCAGCTTCATAGCCCTTCTCTGGACACACTCCAGGGCCTCAATGTCATTCTTGTAATGAGGGGTCCAAAACTGAACACAGTACTCAAGGTGTGGCCTTACCAGAGCAAAATGCAAGGGGACGATCACCTCCCTGGTCCTGCTGGCTACACTATTCCTGATACAAGCCATTGGCCTTCTGGGTCTGTGTTCAACATAGGTGAAAAAAATGGTTCAAACACATTTTTCTTTAATGCTTTCTGGACTTGTCAGTACTAGGTTAAAAGTTGGACTAGATGATCTTAGAGGTCTTTTCCAACCTGAATGATTCTACAGTTCTACGATTCTATGATTCTGCTGTTTGACTTAGACCTCTCTTCCCTCAGCAGGCTGACTATCTCAAATCCCAATCCAGTGTGACTGATTTTTTTTTATTTTTTTTTTTTTTAGGTGAGTAACTCAGCACTATAAATTCTTAGAAACAACAGCCTGACTTTTAAATGTTGTAAACTTCTCTTTGATGCCCTCGATGGAACTAGTAAGATAAAAATATATAAAAACTAAAAAGTCATACAACTTTGATTGGGTCAGATCTATTAAACAATATCATTCATATATAATTTATAGAAAAGGGGATCCATTTTAATATGGGGCCATATCCATCTGTGGACTGCAATAGTCTTTTTGTTCTTTTTTGGGGTTCTGCTGAAAGTATTCAAAAAGGCACTTAGTAAGTTATAGAAGGAAATTTAAAAATTTTCTGCAAATCAATTGCCATTTTGCTGTCAAAGCTCAATATTTTTTCTACCCAAGACAGTAGGATTCTGGGGGCAACAAGAGAACATTTCTTAATTCAAGCAGTATGATTCATTTGTCCCCACTTTAAAATTGAGTGCCAGTGGAGATGCCCTAGGCATCTAAGAAATCTATACAGGTTTATGAGATACAACACAATACTGATGGGAAACTACTTTTTCCTGCAGTGGCAGCTGGAGGCCAGACAGGATATATGAGCACAAGGGGCATTTGACAGCAATGAGTGAACAAATTAATCATTGCCTTCCTGTCTAAAAGTTATGGACCTAACACTTGGTTTGGTTTTAAAAAGATTGCATTGATGCTGTGTAAATCCTTAGATGAAATGTAAACATCTACTTTGTGCATTTCTAAATTTAGATATCTCAGTGTGTCTGAACTGGAAATTTAATTTCACCTCTAACTTTGAGATGGATAAAATAAAGAGTATCATATAAATATTCATTTTCTCACCCCTAACAACATAAGAAAATATGCACTGAAAAATAGAGCTATGTATTTATTGCATTTATGAAGCAGAATTAGGTCAAGATCAAAAGGTTGATTCAGAAAATATCTCAGTTTTGATATGATTCTAAACTTTTTACTATACCATCTCAAAACTGCTTTCTTAGTCCCTGACTGCTTCCACTTTCCACTACTTTCCTATTCAGCCTGCAGGGAAACCATAGAAAGTTGTACACATGACTAATATGAAAAGCTTACCAGAACAGTTTTTGGGTTACATAATGTCACTACAATGTGATATCATTAATATTTTAAGTTATTGTTTTTAAGCTGACCTCTTACTACCATTCTAGTACTAGGGAGACACCTTCTGCTCACAAATGTTTCTCTTTTTTTTTTTTTTTTTTTTTTTTTCTTTCAGTTGCTTTACTCTTGAGATTTAAGTGGTCTTAGACTACCAACATACCATAAAACATATATGCAAATCTATGCATATATTTTTAACGTCTTATTGTTAAATTCCTCTCTTACTCATAAAGTTTCTGACTGTTCTTATGATCATAACCTACCTTTACATGAGAAGTGTTTTGATCACATCACAGCTGGAGGTTAGCACACTATGCTTTCACCTCCAGATTCTGTTCAAACACTGGTTGTGTGGTCCAGGTGAATAATTTTTTTGTAGTTTTAGTCATGTTTCTGTTACTGGCAATACAGCAAAAGCAACACAGGATATGACATTATTCAAGAACATTGTCAGTTCTTCACAGTCAGCAGAAGACTGGTTCAGCGTAGAAAAGACATTTAAGTGAAGGACTAGCATAACATTGTCAGAGTTATACAAGAAAGGTTTACCAAAGTCCTAAATTGTTGAGTCAGACATATGGGGAAAGCCTCTCTTCTTACAACCAGATAAAATTTAATTCATTGTTATCTCAGTTTATTTAGTGTTCACAAAGTATCAAGGCACATTCCCAGTTTTCCTACTTGCATATAACAGAGTATGAAAATCCAGACTTGCTCCTCACCCCTGAGAACCTTTAATGTCAGGATTAATGTTCAGTTTTAACACTTGTTCACTGGCCATCTCAGAAATTGCCTTAAAAGAAGGTTGCTTTAAAGTAGCGTGGTGCCATTCTTTTCATTTAAGTAATTCCAGGCATGATCTCATATTGTGTATCCATAAGAAAGACTTTCAGTCTGATAATATGATGAGAATCCAAATGATCTATGGAAGGTCACAGCTATTTGCTACCCCAAATTCTTGTCAATGCCAAAATTGTCACTGAGGTCTTTTGTATGATCATAGAACAGTTTGGAGTTTGGGTTGGAAGGGACCTTAAAGTTCATCTAGTTCCACACACACACACACACACACACCCTGCCATGGGCAAGCACGCCTTCCCTGTCCTGGTTGCTCTAAGCTTTGTCCAACCTGATCTTAAAAATTTCCAGGGATGAAGCATCTCATACATGTATGATCTCAAATGATCTCAAATTCTAAAATAGGTCATGGCTTAGGAGACAAACACTTAGAGTCTAGACAAGAGATGAAGTTGGGTGATCTAATCCTTTAAGTGAACATTTTATGACAAGGTCAAATATGAAGAAGTGGAAAGCAATAAGTCAGTCTTGAGGAGAATAAACTTGCAGGAACCATACCTAGCAGGTCTCAGAGAGCCTGTTAGCACATTTCCTTTCATGTTGGAGCAAGCAACACCTGTTTCTTAAGTGAAAGAGCATGAAGAACATGAGTATACATAGCCATGCAAAGAGACATGCAGGTGAAGGAAGTGATTTATTATATTTCAAAAAGATTGTTTCTGCTGCAAAAACAAAAGCAGTGCCTAAATGTGCTTCTGTAAAATGATTTGTCACTTTTTTTTTTTATTTATTTTTTCCCTTTAGCGAGATGGGGGAAAACTTGTAATAATTTTATTAAAACAAAATACAAAAATACAGAGTAGAGAAAAATCTAAATAACCCAGTGAATAACCCAGTTCATTAAGAAATGAGCTCCTGTTTTTATTACAAGATCTTCTTGAGTTCAATGATAATTTTTGCCAAAAACATTTCTACCTGTTCTGAAGGACCTGCTGTTGGATTACTTAGGGATATGGGGGCTGCAGAGTTGGGATTGTGCAATGGGAAAAAAATGTTCAATGATGGGAAAACTAGCAGAAACAAGCCAGCTGCAGTGAAGTTTTCTGTGAGCTACTATGTCCAAGACACCACTTCTCAAACTCAAGACAAAGAGAAACAAAATAAAATATTAAAATTCTTCTTTAAAAATATTTTAAAGTTAACAGTTTTAAGAACCAGGCAGAATTGAATTTGAATAGCTAAAGAAAGGCAATAGTGTAGATTACAAAAACAAATTTGATTTTTTTGAGGATGTAAAAGTAAAAACTGCTAAAATAGCAGATGTAATCAGCCTTTGAATTTCAAGAAGGTTTGTGATACAGTACTGACTGGTGTAAGCATTGTTTTAGATAATGTGATATCGATGGACAAATACTTAACTGATTTTAAAAACTGCTTAGAAACTGAGGCCATATCCTAAACAATGCTAGATTAAACATCGAGACGCTGACAAGCAAAGTGTTAAAAGACTGCTAGCACTAAATCTACTCTAGCTTATAAAATAAATGACTAACCTGATGGGGAAGGTGTTAAAATATGCATATGACATGCCAGTCAAAAAAAAAAAAAAAAAAGAGCAAATTGTATTAATTCTTTGATGGGAAAGGCTCCAAGTCTGTTTATCTATTTCACAAACAGAAACACAGAGACCCAAACATGGAGAGCTGGTGCTCTAGTTCTGAGGTAACTTGTCAATTCTCTGAAAGGCCTAGATTTAATATCTCCACACCAAATCAGCCATCACAGGGACTAGCTGAGGTATATTTGTGTGCTACAGGCCCTGGTCTAGGACACCAGTGTGGCATGACACTGTCTGTCTCAGTTTCACCTTCAGTCAGCAGAACAGAAGCATATCAAAAAGAAAATTTCCTTGAAATGCCACCAAGTTTCTGATGAATCAACTTTTTCTGAGGACAAATATTTTACTAAAAACATTAAAACATGTTCTACTAGTTTTTACTAAGACCTAATGAGGACATCAGGACTACATATATGCTTAAAGCTGGATTATCAATTAAATCCTCAATATCAACTGAATACCAGTTGTTTCATACACTATTATGTTTACCCGAAGAGTAAAATCAGTACTTCATAGTCATCTCTTTGATCTGCTAGCTTGAAAACAGTCATTTATTTATTTATTTATTTATGGATATTTTGGGTATTCTTTAATTCATTAATCCATTCTTCATTCTTCTTTTACTATTACACTTATGTCTTCAGCATGTCCTTTCGATTAATTTTTTTTGCGCCTTCTCTAAAAAAGATAGCTCATCTCGATCTTTGGGTAATCTCACAAACACATGTAAATTGAATAGCAGACTCCCAGAAGAACTCATTAATCTCTTCAGTTTAGTCCACACTGAAATGTTGATGCTACTTTCTAATGCATTTTTTTTCTAGTGTCTAAAAAAGAACTCTTAATTTATTTCCGACCAAATATCTTTATTACCTTCTTTCTCAGTAACAACAGGCACCGTCATTGTTGTGTCTGTTTTCCAAGTCCATAACCCCATCACCATCTTCATCTGGGTGTTGAACTTGCCTTTCTGCAAGTTCAACACCCAGCACGTGGCTGTCCTTGGAAATGCTGCTCTTCTGAAAGGTTCTCACCAGCATTACTGCAACAGACATTTCTTTGGCTCTACATGCTGTACCCATTCTATCCCAGTAAAAAGCTTGTTGTTTTTTTTTAACATGACTGGTAAAACACTAGTTTTTATATTGACTAAATAGCTCCAGGTCTCAAAACTTACCTATATTTTTCCTGTTTTAAATTGGTTTTAGTTTCTTTTAGCTAGAATAACTATTGCCTGCTGGTTAAGTGACTATCATCTAGCCTGTTTTAGCAGAGAAATACAAAAATACAATACTTTGTTCTGGAAATACAAAGGTAAAGGTAATCAAAAACAAAGCTCAAACCAATCACTCAACAAATAAACAAACAAACAAAATAAATAAAACAGCAGCCCTTGGAGATGGAGTGGCTGTTGTGCAATTAGTTGGGGTTGATGGGGAAAAAACAACAACAACAAAAAATCAATAAGAAAATATATAAAAATAGTTTAAATTAGACCAAATTCTACAGTGGAAGGAGTCTCTACCAACAACACTGAATTCCTGATTTTGAAGAAGACAGGATGCACATGTCTCACCTTTCTGCTTAAGGATGACTGATGCTGTCACCCTTAGGACTCAGAGGCTTTGGAAGGAAGAATATGGCATCAAATGAAAGGCATAGTTACAAGTAAGTTTTCAAATATAACA